>NW_026067927.1:32017854-32193572 GCF_014885135.2 Alexandromys fortis | reverse complement strand
TTTTTTTTTTTTTTTGATTTTTGAGACAGGGTTTCTTTCAGCCTGTCCTGGAACTAGCTCTTGTAGACCAGGCTGGCCTTGAACTCACAGAGATCCACCTGCCTCTGCCTCCCAAGTGCTGGGATTAAAGGCGTGTGCACTCACTGCCCTGCGTGAAGTGAACTCTTGATGCTCTGGCCCTCTCACCTCCACCCTTCAGATGCTAGAATTACAGACACGCACCAGCCCACCCAGATTCACTGACGTTATTTTACGGTAGTGGGTATCAGAGTGGACCTCCATCCGCAGGAGACTGGTCAAACGGAGTTAGCATAATGAAACCGTGGACATCCATCCTTAGGAAGACATTGGCTTAACCTCTCATAAACTCAAAGGTGTAAGACCTCAAGACACAAGGCTAAGTGAAAAAGAGAAAGACAGAGAAGCACACTATGCCCGAGCTGGGGAAAGTAATGTACAGGTAGATGCCCATCTTCTGATTGTCAGTAAAATATCTGGACAGACCCAAGAAAGGTGACAGTGGTTACCACTTCTGTTCTATCTTTGTTTTCAGAAGCTAATCTGGCTGGGTGGTGGTAGGAGGGAAAGTTTTAGTTGTATAATTTTAAATATGCGTAATCTCTTAGTTATACAAGTTTGTTTATTACCTAATAAGAATTTTAAGGTAAGAAAACTAGGTAGTATCTCTGGCATACATAAACCCCAAATTATTCAGACTATTGACTTATCTATACATTATCTTTAAAGGTTTAATTATATCCTAAGCAGAGAGAGAGAGAGAGAGAATCTTGAATGTCACAAACTCCAGAATGATCTAAAATCTCATTAAAACCTGGGACACACTTGATGAATGGATAAAGAAAAATGTGGTCCGTGCTCACAATGGAGCATGGTTCACCCATAAAAGGATGATAATCCATCACTGGAGACAGATTAGATGGAACGGGAGGACCTTGGGTTAAGTGAGATAAGCCAGGCATGGGAAGACAAATAGGGCATGATCTCACCGCATGTGGAATCTGAAAGTTGATGTCATAGGAGAGCCTGGGATGATGATCATCAGAGGCTGGGGTGAGGAGGGTGAGAGCGATGTGGGGGAGAACTGGGCAAGTGCAGGGTTACGGCGAGATAGGCGCGAGGCAGGCTGGGAACTGATACAGTGATATTAGATGATGATATTAAATCCATGTCTGCATCCATAGTGTAGGCTATGAGACCATCCTGAGAGATTTGACCATAACATATGACAAACATCTAAGGAGACACTATGTTTACTGTGACTTGACATTACATGATGTTCTTACACTGATCTGAACATTATGGGATGCACACATATCAAAAGAGCACATAGTACTTCATAAATGCGCACAGTTCGAACTTGATTGAAGTTTGGAGGTTGTGCAAGTCACCACCAGGTCGAGATCCCATGCCACACCCATTCAGTTGGAAACAGCTGCAAAGCTGGCTGCAGTGTGGGGCTGGTGGAGGTGAGGACCTCACAGAAGCAACCTGCTGTGGAGAGGCAGTGTATTCAGAAGAGGATTGCCTTCCTCGATCTACCTTTGGAAAAAGTACGTGCAAGAACACTCACAGGGGACGTGGACACAGCCCAGTTGGTAAGGTTCCTCCCTAGCAAATGAAAATGGCCTTTAATCTAACTCAGAGTTTTGTGATAGTGAGACACACTTGCTCCTGGCAACACCGCTCTATTCCCGAGAGAATGTATAGCACCAAAGACACTCCACCTGGAGCCTTTCTTTTTAGCAGAACTGGCCTTTGGGCAAAGAAATGCCCATACCTCAACCACTGACAGAGACGCCATGCTCCCCTCTCCCAGGCAGACGTGATAGCTCTGCTCTCTGAGGCAGACACGATGAAGCAAGCCACCAGGTCAGACATGCTGAATCTTTCCCAGTAAGACTGATGATACACAGATTATTAGAGATGGGTTGATCAGGATATGAGAATTAGCCTGTAAGGGCTAGAGTTAATGGGCCAAGCAGTGTTTAAAAGAATACAGTGTCTGTGTAATTATTTCGAGGCATAAGCTAGCAAGTGGCTGGGGTGCTGGGGACGCAGCCCCGCCGCTCATATTACAACAGAGTTTGATATGCAGGTGTGGAGATGTGTGCCTGTAATGACGACTCTGGTGGGCTCCTGGCCAGCCAGCTTCACCAACTGGTGAGTGAGCTTGTTTCAAAATGAAAGAAACCGAACAGGTGGGGAAGACACACACACAGCTGTTAGTGTGGTTGTGGGTTTAACATGGACTGTTTAGAGATGTGTGTGTCACACAGATGAGCATGTTTTGCTAACAGCAGCATACACAGAAGGAGTTAACATGCCCTGATGGTAAACCAATGTCTCACCCCTAGCTCAGTGTCTCGAAGTATTGGAAGAAGAGGTAGGCTGTGGTATCTTGGTGCCCAGGGCTCTCCACTAAAAGCATAACCGTCCCCATCCCAGAACCCTTGAATGCTGTGCTGTCTGAACAGACTGGATGTGGCTCTCCAGGGTTGTCTCTCTTGATGCAGTGTGCTCCCCTGTCTGAGGGTGGGGGACTGGAGTACAGACCAAGGTCAAAGAAAACAAGAGCTGAACTAGAAGACGATAAATCAATGGACTACTTCGCATCACCCAAATTCAATCTTCAAACCAAGTTTGTCACTAACAGTGTTCTGACCTCCACTGGACACAAGACACCAATCCCCTCCCAAGCTCAGGCCAGCGCTGCCCAACACAAATCTCTTTCCCTGCCCTCCAAGGCAAGGACTCTCAGCAAGCAGCACTGCAGCCTTTACAGACCCTTGGAATGTTGCAATTACACTTCTGTCTTCCATAAGCAGACTGGAAACAGTTTCCTTGTGAGCCAGGCCAGTACTTGTATAGAAACCCAGAATCCCCCTGACCCCAAACCCCACTGATCTCTGCTGTGTGACAGGACACAGCACAGCCGTGTTTCAGATGTTGCTTTTTTCCACAATGACCTCAAATCCTCACACACTCGGGAAGGATTACTCCGTCTGTTCGCCATCTGGTAAGAACAAAACAAATATCATTAAAGTTGCCCTAGAAACTGGGCCTGTGATTCCACCGAGGGTCATGATCTTGAGATTTTAGTGCCTTTAAAGTTGCTGGTCACCTTAACTCAGAGTCACAGAGTCACAACTGTCAAGCTGAAGGTCATTAGACCAGTGCCTGGTGACAAGACACCAAGCCAGGTGCTGGAGAGATGGCTCGCCAATTAAGAGCATTTGCTGTTCTTCCAGTGGACCTGGGTTTGATTCTCAGCACCCAGACAGTGGCTTGCAGCTCTGTGACTCCAGTTCCAGGGATACAGCACCTTCTTCTGTCCCCTGTGGGAACCAAGTCTATACGTGGTACAGAGATACATATGCAGTCAGAACACCCTACACATAAAGCAAAAAGTAAATAAATCTAAAAAGCCACCAAACCACTTTTTCCCAATACATAGAGCTGTGCCCACAAGCAAACCTAACCCTGGAAGTACCCCAGGATCCCTGGAGGTGACATGCTCTGCCATCCACTGAGCTGTGGGGCTGGTGACATTGGATGCAGCCCTGCGGTTGGAGGACAGTCCATGGAGCTGTTTTAGGGGTCTGCTGGAGTCTCTGGCCTACAAGACCAGATGGCCCTTCTGAGAAAACCCAGTGGCCAGAAGAGTTGCAGGGGAGGGAGGAATGGATACACAAGGAGACTTAAGTGGTAGCAGAGAAGCTTCCAGAAATGACTCACTGGGCCCTGGCGGGAAAGGAGCTGGGGAACATCTCCACCAGTGTTTTCTTTTTTATGTGTGTGAGCACATCATCATACAAGAATCCCACACTACAAAATAGAGAGCACTTCCAACTGGTAAAAATGGACGTTATGGTTGATCAAAACCATATTTCCTACAGACAACCTGCACTGGTGTCCAGGGTGTTCAGGGCTTCGCTGTGCTTCTCTTACAGCTGTCAGTAAACAGAAACTTATATTTTAACAGTTAAACAGATAATAGATAGATGAAGAGTGGATAAACTGGTGATGGATGGATAGATGATAGATGGACTGATAGATGATCAGAAGAAAGGATAACTGACTACAGATTGATGGTGACTTATGGTGATTGATCATAGATAGATGTAGATAGGACCTATGATATTTTCAGGGAGACAGCAAACTATTTGCTAGTAAATTTGAAGAAAAAAATTAAATGGCTTGTTTCTCAAACGCCATTTCTTAAATTGACAGTATTAGTTGAAGAAATATAGAAGGCTAGAAATTATTAAAATTAAAAAGTGAAAAGTCAAGAGAAAAGAGTCATGTGGTAAGTCTATTTTTTAAGCAAGAATTTTAGTCTTCTAAAAGGAAAAAAAATGAACTTATTATTTATAAAACTATCATAACTTTTAGATAACACACAAAAACAAAACCTTAGTCAAAGTCTGCTTTTGTACAATAAGTACAAAAATCATAAAAACTGAAGCAATGGCAGTCAGAAGACAGAGTTTAGAAACACAGTCATGCTTTGTAATCACCACGGTCTACCGCAGAGGAACATAAGAGCGTACTCCAGCAAGAAGCTCCGCCCAGTGTGAGGGACCAGCCAAGTCTGGGAAAGTGAGTAAGAGCAGCCGGGCATCCACCTTCAGTGTCCTACAGATGGTCAGGCTCTTTAGATAGCAACGCTGTTCCACCACAAGGGACAGAACACAGTCCCTTCTGATCAAGCAATGTGACAAAGTCACCGGGGAAGGGGTACAGCATGTGATGGTTAATATCCATTATCAGCTTTGTAGGACTTCAGGGTCACCACGGAAGCCAACCTCTAGCATATCTGTGAGAGAGTTTCTAAATTAGGTTCGTTGAAGTGGGAAGCCAGCACCTTTCCATGGACTGTGGACTTGAACAGCGTGAGCAGGAGTTGAGCGCCAGCGTTCATGTCTCTCACTGCTCCCTGACTACAGATGAAATGTGACCAGCCACCTCAGTCTCCTGCTGCCATGCCTTCCCCAAACATGACGGAGGACTGTGTGTATGTAGACTGCCAGCCAAGTCAAACTCCCCCTCCCGGAAGTTGCTTTTGTCTGATATTTTAGTAAAAAACAAGAAAAGTACCAAAATATCATGTATTCTCTTTTCTGAAATTTATTTGAAAAAAAAAAAATGGTCGGGGCAGGGGGCAGGGTGGTTATGACTGAGATGGCCATACCTCACAAAAGGATGGCACCTCCAGGTTCTTTTTCTGCCTTGGAGGCTGGCTAGGAGGGAGACATTGAGTCATAATACACTGGCTCTGAAACAAGCTAAGAAGACAGTGTTTTAACAGTGTATTGGGGTTTGATCGTGTCATTGAATTAACCAACATACTTTCTGAGATGAGATTCTTCATATGAGTAAATAGTATCAAGAGCCTAAGTTTCTACCTACAATGCTCACTGAGAGAGTAGAGATGGTTCACAGAGGTGGAATAAGATATAACACCCTCCCTAAGACTTATTCAATAAGCAGGTCATCCTAATGTCCTTTCCATTGCTGTAATGAAACACTCTGACTAAAAGTGACACAGAGAAAGCAAAGGTTCATTTGGCATACACTTCCAGGTCACAGACCATCACTGAGGAAAATCAGGCCAGGAACTTAAATAGAGGATTAAAACAGAACCCATAGAGGACACTGCTTGTTGACTCTCTCCCTTATTCTCTCTCTCTCTCTCTCTCTCTCTCTCTCTCTCTCTCTCCCCCCCTCCCTCTCCCTCTCTCTCTCTCTCTCTGGCTATCTTTATATCTTTAGCTATCTTTCTTATATAGCCCAGCCCAGGACCATCTGCTTAAGGATAGTGCTGTCCGTAAAGGACTGGGTCCTCCAAATGAATTAGCAATAAAGACAACCCCTTGCGGACATGGCCACAGGCCAGTGTGACCTGGGCATTCCCTCAGCTGAGACTCCCTCTTCAAGGACTCTAGGTTGTTTCCAATTGACAGCTGAAGCTGGCTGGAACACTGGCTATATGAAGGACTGACTTCCTGTTTCTGGCAAGCATCAGACAGAGCAGAGGAAGCTGAGGATCCAAAGATCAGAAAAGCTCATTGTAACATGAGGGCCAGGCTTGTCGGGGTTTCTTTCCTGCCCAGTTCCCACAGCTGTTTAGCCCCAAAGAATCACACAGAAGTCTACATTAGATATAAACCGATTGGCCCATTAGCTCAGGCTTTGTATTAGCTCTTATAACGTTTAACAGTCCATTATTCTAATATATGTTAGCCACACAGCTCAGTACCTTTTTCAGCAGGGCAGGCCACATCCTGCTTCTTTGATGTCTGGGTAGGACTCTGGGGAATGGGTTTCCTCCTTCCCAGAATTTTTCTGTTCTCCTCACCCTGCCTCTACTTCCTGTCTGGTTGACCTGCCTATACTTCCTGCCTGGCCAATCAGCATTTATTTAAAACATGATTGACAGAATACAGACAATTCTCCCTCACCAGCTCATGATGCATGGCAAAAGTGTTTCCTGAAGTTCACACCCTCTGTCAGTAGGTACCAGCATAACATCCAAGGTCCACACAAAGTCTATCACTCACTGCTCCTGGGTAAGTTGGGCCACAGGTGCCAAAGGTTCAACCTTCAGTTCCAGCAGGCCAGCACTTTAAGGTTATCAGAGGATCATTTAGAGATCAGTGTGCTACAGAGCTGTCCATTGGCTCACAGCAAGGTTCAAGGGGGTGGGAGACATGAAGAGCGGTTACCAGGGGCCTCAGTTAGAAAGCTGATATTTCTTAAGCTTGGGGGAATTCTCAGTTGATAAAGTGCTTGCTGTATAAGCATGAGGGCCCATGTTCAGTCCCCTGGAACCCACATCAATAAACCAGACACAATGGCATGCACCTATAATCCCAGAACTGAGAGACAGGGACAGGAGGATCTTTTACACTTGCTGACCAGTTAGTCTAGCTGAGCCAGAGTGTTCCAGGTTTAATGAGAGACCTTGTATCAAATAAAAAAAAATAAGAAAAATAGTGATTGAGAAAAATACTCACCTGGCCTTCACACACACACACACACACACACACACACACACACACACAAAAGGTTAGTATTTCTCTGTTGGTGAGAGGTGATTTGAACTAGCAGAGATCAGAGATACTTTTAACCTTTAACCCAAACCTATATATAATAAAGCATCCTCTTCTGCGCAACCTCCTTTCCATTCCCAGGAGTCAGGACATCAGCTGTCTAAGAGGATGCTGCACAGAGAGATTTGCACTATGCTCGATTTTATAAAGGACAACAGTGCATTCAGAGCAAGAGGAAGTGTCAGTCTCTGCAACAGAAGGCATGGCTGTCGGCAGAGAACTAGAGGGAAACGGCTGAGGGAAGAGAAGACAAGGTGCTGGAGGTGGGCAGTCTAGAGGGACAGTCCATCCCAGACACAGAGTTCTTGGTCCCTTTTGACTTTTAGCAGGTAAAGGTCAGCTGAATGATTGTAAACTGTCTCCCAAGTATATTCGATGGAGCCATTAGAAACCAATAATGTTTCAAGTTCAGAGACTGTCTTTGCTTCTGATTTTCCCCCACATGGAGTCATGGTGCCATTTATTCCTAAGGAGGTTTTGCCTTTTAAAGACCATTCTGGGCTATAGAGGTGATGAGATCTTGACACATCCTTTCTTTGGACTTCACTTGCTTGGGCAGGTTGCACTTCTCCAACACAGATTCCACACCATCTTGTTGCAGAGATGTGCTGCCTAGGTTCTGTCAACTTGACTCGAGCTACAGTCTTTGGAGAGGGGGGAGCCTCAGCTGGGAAAATGCCAGCATAAGATCTGGCTGTAGGCAGGCAGGTAGGATATTTTCTTAGTTAGTGATTGACGGGGCAGAGCTCAGCCCATGGCGGGTGTTGTTATGCCTGGGCTGGTGGTCCTGGATTCTATAAGAAAGCAGGCTGAGCAAGCCATGAGGAGTAGCCAGTAAGCATCACCCCTCTGTATCAGCTCCTGCCTCCAGGTTCCTGCCCTGTTTGAGCTCCTGTCGTGACTTCCTTCAGTGATGAACAGTGATGTGGAAGTGTAAGCCAAATGAACCCTTTCCTCCCCAAGTTGCTTTGGTCATGGTGTTCATCACAGCATAGTCACCCAGACTAAGGCAGGCAGGAATCCTTTTTGTCCCTCACTCTCCATCCTCACTTGCTGGAGCTCTCTTTCCCAGTTCAGAAACATTTGTAATAAAGAAATAATTAAAGTGCAATGAAGCCACTAGGTGTATTCTGATAGGGTATTAGGGTGTGTAGCCCCCAGAGCCATGAGAAAAAAAATCTGTGGTTTGCTCATATGTCTGGTGTCCATTTAGGGCAGCCCCGATGAGCTAACTTATATCCTCTATGCTAGTCTCCAAGATGGATCCCCTATCAGACCTGGGCTACAGTGGCCTCCCAAGAATCTGAACTGTCCTTGAGACCTTGTAAGGTGAAGTGGGTGTTCTAGCCTGCTCTCAGGGACACATTTGCTCAGCTGACATTCCCTCAGGAAAGGCGTCCTGTTGGAGCCTGGCATCCAGTCTGTGCGGCATTCACAGCATATCAGAGTTCATATCTGGGCACTGGCTATGCTGAATCCAGCCTTCCAGTCTTCCCATTCTAGGCGACAGACACGGGAGCTAGACAGTTTGCATATGGTTCCAGTTCCCAGTTGGTGGTGGAGACTCCCCAACCCCCCAGTGTGCCATGTCCTACCAACTGGCACACCGGCTGTGTGTCTGAGTTATTGATGGGAGAATCTAACAACACAGCAGGCTGGGTGGAGGTACCACAGAGTGAACGTGGGAGGTGACAAGAAAGGCCTTTCTTTAAAATGTTCTAGGTGGGGGCATATCTGGCTCACCCTATACATTCTGCAACCTCTTACTTGCCAAGACGAACACAGAACTGACTTCCTGTGGGGAACTAAAGACAATTTTTGGTTCAAATAGTCTAGAACTTTTTCTTTCTGAAGAAGATATTCTTTCATGCAGTGTTGTTCTCAAGGACAACATTCCAAGTTGCTGACTTTGACCACAGTATCTCCAATTCCCTATTTCTGCCTATGCTGTTCAAGCTGAAAATGTCAACGTGCACAAAGTTCCCTAGGCTGGCTACTTTGCCCAAGTACTTAGTCTCATCAGATAGGAGGCAGGATATGTCTAGGGACTGGAGGTGTCAGATGAAGACAGGGAAAAGAAGAGTTGATTGGGCCGAGGTTCTGTTTGTCCCAAGCCCCTCAGCCATGACCAGGATGCTGATTGTCCTCAGAAGAAGACACTACTTGCTTGCCTGGGATATCAGGTGTATATTCCAGAACAATTCATCACACTGGAAGGTGTAGAGATTCAAGCTTCCCCCCCCCCCCTGTGGTGGAGAGGAGGGTTGAGCTGAGAAATAAAGGGTTCAAAAAAGCAGGAGGAGTCTTGGGGTGAGTGGGTGAACGTTCTGATCTTGGCTGTGTTTATGGTTTCACAGGGGGGCCAAGTTAAAACTCCCCAAGCTGTCCCCTTTACTCATGAAGTTTACTGCTTCCCGGATACACCTCCACTTGGCTGTTAGTAAAAATCACCATTACGGTCAAGACTTGGCCATGGGTGTTCTGGTTGTCTCTGTAAGAAATAAAGCATCGAACAAACATCCCCCTATCCAGCTCCTTCCCTTCTTCCCCTCCTCAAACATCATTTCCCAGATGTGAGTTCTGTCGGGATGTCAGGAAACTTCCCATGCTCCCATGCATCCTCTATCTGTGTGCACACACTGGCATGCCCTCTATGCCACACACTGGCATCCCCCCCGCGTGTGCATACACTGACATCCCCTTGGTGTGTGCTCACACTGGCATTCACTCTAGATCACACACTAGCATTCCCCTGTGTGTGCACCCACTGGCATCCCCTCTATGGCATCCCTTCTTTGTGTGCACACACTGGCATGCCCTCTAGATCACACACTAGCATCCTCCCCCCCTGTGTGTGCACACACTGTTATCCCCTCTGAGTGTGCACATACTGGCATCTCCTCTGTGTGTGTACACACTGGCATTCCCTAGGTGCGTGCACCACGCTGATTTTCCCTTTAGTGAGTCTAGAGTATTTTCATAAATATTATTGCACTGGGGAAATGGCTGACCTTGTTGTCACGGAAATAGTTTAAAAATCCTTTCATGCATTTGCTATCCCTTCTTCAACAGACCAGGAGAAAGAGCATTCCAGAATGAAATGAAGCCCAGACCCCTCTGCCTTTGTTGCTTTGTTGCTGTGGCAGGACCACCTTGATGGAAAGCAAATTGGGGGTGGGGAGTCAACTCTGACTTATGATTCCTGAGGCATAGGGTCCATCACGGCGAGGAAGGCAAGGAAAGCATGAAGGCAGGAGCAGGAAGCTGGGTGATTATCATCCCCACACCAGACGCAGAGAAAGAGAACAGGATGTGGGATAAAGCCCTCCCCACAAGCCACTCACTTCCTCCAGCAAGCCTGTACCTCTTGAAGGCTCCATAACATTTCCCAACAGTGCCACCACCCGGGAACCAAGTTTCCAAACACACCAGCCTCTGGCTGACATTTCTCATTTAAACGACCACTCTAATACACAAGGAGTTTTATGTCCCCTTTGAGCTTCCATAAGAAAATAATGAGCTGGTGGGTGATGCTACACAGTCCATCATCTAAGTCACCTAAATGGTAAGTGAGCACCTCTTTCCCGCCAGGTCATTCAGAAAACACAAAAGACCATATACACACTGTCCACTTCCTCACTAGGATAACAGTCTGGTGAGAAACCCTTGGCATGGGTTGGATTCTTCTGAAACCCTGCAGACTAGGCTCATGAGCTGGCACCTGGTGACTTGTGAGAGGTGACGCCTTATTCAGCATAGACACAGCACCAGGAAGCAGTGGGGATGACCTAGCACAACACAGGAAAGCAAAGGGGGCCTCACTCTTCTGAGCAGTAAGAGCTTTAAAAAAGCAAAGGGTTTGCATTTTAAACCTTGGGATTCCTGTATTAGCCCCGAGCTGCTGGGGTCAGACACGAGGAAGAAAGACGTGGAGCTGGTCTGTCAGGCAGAAGTCCCAGTTGGATGAAAACAGAGGTCACCGTGTTTTGAGAGGCGTACACGTACACTCTTCCTATGTGGTTTTAAGTTGTTTGTGAGGCTGGCCCAGGCAGCGGAGGTCGAAGTCAGCTTGTACTGGGGTCACGACGGCCAATTGTAAAATCGCCAGGAGTTTTACAAGCTGGTTGTTAAATCTGACAATTATTCAAGATGAAGTGGGGGAACTTGCAGTCACATAAATCAGATTTTTAAATGAAGGTGACAGATACACCAAACTAATGGAGTTCTAATGATTTGGCCACACCATACACCTGTACCCTTGAAATTACTGAAGCCTACAGCATCCTTAGAGTAGACCCAGGCTCCTCCACCTTGTGCTAAAGCACTTGGCAGGAACACTGCTGAATCCCTTTGTGACCTTGGAAGGTTAGGCTGCTGACTAGAAAAGACTACACATCATGGAGCTGGCTCTTGCTTCAGAGGAGAGTGCTTTTGTTTGGAAAACAGACCAAAACACATTCCCCAGGGCACTAGTGGCCCGAGTCTGTTGGCCCGAGGCGGGCAGTTACTTCACAGATGTGTGACCCAGGTAAGTCACCCAAACCTCTGCCAGGTTTCTTCGCGTGGTTACTTTGCACAGGAAGTAAATCAAAATTCGTGTTTTACATTGAACCTCGCCTGACTCGCAATGCCTGCCACAGTTGCCCCCTACCCACAAATCCCCCTTCCCAGCCTCAGTCAGTCACCTGTGACCAACCATAGGCTCAAAAAAACAAGTATAAATCTCCAGAAATAGTTCTTAATCCTGTGTGTTCTCAGCAGGGAGCTGAGCCCTTACACCAGTCTGCTCCATCCAGTCCTGGAGCATGAACCATCCCTTCGACCAGCACATCCAAGCTCCATGCGTGACATGCATCCAGGGTCACACAGCAGCCCTTTGGGCTGTCTGAGCAGCCATCGTGGAATCATAGTGCTTGTGTTCAATGAACAATTTACCTAACCAGGGCCCTGACATATAACAGATGTGATGCCGGCCATTCAGCTGCGCCCAGGAGAAACCATAAGTTGCTGCTACGGCAGTGGTTCTCAACCTGTGGGTCGGGACCCTTGTGGGATCACACATCAGATATTCTGCCTATCGGATACTTACATTACAATGTGTAATAATAGCAAAATTGCAGTCACCACACACGAGGAACTGTATTAAAGGGTTGCAGCATTAAAAAGGTTGAGAATCACTATTCTACAAGGAAAAGGTGAAAGTTCCCAATAAGGTAAGAAAAAAAAAGTTTAGGCCAAGTGGCGGTGGCTCATGCATTTAATCCCAGCATTTGGGAGGCTGAGGCAGGTGAATCTCATGAGTTCGAGGCCAAGTTGGTCTACAGAGCGAATTCTAGGACAGGCTATAAACCAAAAAGGAAAAAGAAAAAGGAGATCTATGCTGAGATAGCTGAGCTCTGTGGCAAGAAAGACGGACAGCGTATGCAGGGTTAGGTACAATGCAGGGTTTGGGGCCTGCTCTGGAGTCTCAGACTGAACATCTGCAGGTAGAGAGAAGGATGTGGTGCAGCTGCTACTGTTGACGACGATGGTTTTATGTTTATTTGTGGAAAGATAATTTTTTCCCCATATAAATACCTGGCATCTTCCGAGACACATACACCTGAAGCCTGGCTTTCCTCAAGTGCCTGTGTTCCTAGGCATGCGCAGACGCGCGAAGCCCGGCTTTCCCCAGATTGTGAGCGCCTGTGTCCCTAGGCATGCGCAGACACACGAAGCCTGGCTTTCCCCTGGTTGTGAGCGCCTGTGTTTACAGGAACCTCCATGGCTCCCTGGTCCCATAGCTTCCATCACGATGACAACATTCCTAGAATCGCTTTACTGTCTGAAACGCCAAGTATCACAGAATTGTTGCCTGCAGTCTGCTCAGAGAGATAGCTGAGTAGCAGTATGCCAGTTAGTTTTCTGTGTCTGCAACAAAATGCCAGAGAGAATTAAATTAGAAGGATAAAAAGGTTTTAAGAGATTCAAGTCCACGGTCGGGTGGCTCCACTCTTGCCAGGGTTACGGTGGGGCTGATGAGTGGCGCCAACAGGGGATGTGTAATTGTAAAACAAACTGCTCAGCTCCTGGCCAGGGAGCCAGAGAGGAAGGGACAGGGTCTCCACAGCCCCAACGCAAGAACCTCACATGAGACTCCACACCTTAAAGGCTCAACTGCTTCTCAGCGGCACAGCCTTAGGCTAACCTTAACCACAGGCCTCAGGAGAGTATGCAACCACCAAACTATAGCGCTTAACTAGCTGCGTTTCCCATTTCCATGGCCAAATACCTGGCCAGAAACAACTTAAGCAAGGGAAGGGTTTATTTCAACTCAGTGGGACAGGAGACTGTCCATCGTCGTGGGAAGGCACGATGGCCAGAACGTGAGGCAGCTGGCGGAAGTCAGGAAACAGAGAGCAGAAAGGAAGTGGCTTGGGGCTGTAGAACCTCAAGACCTGTCCTCAGTGATGTACTTCCTTTATGGAGGCTCCACTTCTTAAAAATTTTGCAATTTTCCCAAACTACACCGCTGTCTAGCGACCAAGTGTTCAAACACTTGAGCCTGTGGGGGACGCTTCAAATTCAGATCCCAAGAAGAAAGCCTACTCTGCCTAGCTTCCCCTTGCCAGCTGATGGCGAACACAGTGGCAGGATCCGCAGCCATTCTGAATTCTGAGATTGTAGAGTCCATGGAGGAAGGCAAAAATATATGGAAGATGCCTGGGTCCCCAAGGATTCCATGAAGAAATAGCTCACACTAGTGTTTTGCTGGGAAAATGAACGCTGCCTACTTGCCGGTGAGGTCTTTATAATGTCCTCTTGAACCAGCACCGTCAAAGTCTGTTGGAGCCTCCACTGTGCGAGCCTTTCTGGTGCTCATTTAAGCCCTGTTGAGATGGCTTTCACATCGGTGGGATCTGGTGGAGGAGCCTTGGGCTAGACAGGAGCACTGTGTGCCGAGGCCAAAGCACGAGTCAGCGGCTGTGCCACAGCCCTCGTAGAGCTCACGCTGGGGAAGAGGCAGACTGGGATTTGCACGGATACTGACATGGAGGATTACATCAGCCTGGCCGGTGTGATGTCTGAGTCACTGAGCAAGCTCCCCGTTTCTGTTGAGTCAGCCTGCATACCTCTCCAGAACCTGGTCTTGGAGGAGCAGTGGTGAGCTCAGCTCTTGCTCTGTGAATTCCAGGTTGGGGTTTTGGGGCCAGACACAGAAAGTTGTTTGTGTGGCTCTCCTGGGGACCGTCTCCTTCCCAGCCCTAACTCGGTCTCTCCTCCCACCCCCTTGTGTGTATGTGGGGGGGGGGGAGGGGTTGCTCATTTGTGAATATGCACACATATGTGTGTACACGCAGACCAGAGGTCACCATCAGGGGTCCTTTTTTTCTCCACCTATTTTTTAAGACAGGATCTCCTCCCACTCCACCTAGAGCTCAGCCATTCAGCTACGATAGTTGGCCACTGAGTGACAGGGTTTGAGCTGCGCCCAGCTCCCTAGTGCTGGGTTTCTGGTCAGACACTGCTGTGCCCTGCTTTTGATGAGGGCTCTGGAGAGGTGACCTCTGGGTCCTTGCTCTTACACAGCAAACACTTTACCCTGTCTTCTCTCCAGGCCCTGACGTTTGGATCCTCACAGTGCCATGACCTCTTTCTGTCGTCTTTCCAGCCCTCAGGCCTCTCTGGTCACTGCCCAGTGCTCTAATCAACTCATCTTCACACAGGACCAGGGTCCTTCGAGCAGGCCAGTCGGCTCTGTGAAAAGCTGGAGGCCAGAGCTGAGTTAGAGACACACACCCTACGAGAGCAGAGCCAGTCACCCTAAACACACAGCGACTACCACGGAAAGCAGGCGGGCGAGTGCTGTTGGCAGGAACCCCAAGTCTTGCTTTAATCTGCCCTCAAAATCGTGACCTACTGTTTAAGTGAATTGCCTGTGGCTCACTTCATCGGGTATAAATAGAACTGGCTGTTTTTAGCACGGAATATGGGGCAGGACAGGTAATCTCTGTGAAGTCGGAGGTCAAGCTGAGGCTGGTTTTATCTTTAGTGGAGGACCTAGGTCAAAGCTCTTCATGAATTTAGGGTAAGGCGGCTGAGAGAAGAGCAGGAGGGTAGGGGCAAAAACAGTTGGGGTTCTGTGCAAGTGAGGGCAATGGGGAGTTTGGAGTAGGACCTGCAGCTTCAGGTTGTCCACTGCCAGCCTCAAACACAATGGTGAGAATGTGACCCGGCTCCCAGTCTGGTCACATTGGCGGAGCTGGTCTGCAGTTCTGCGTCACCCACGGTTGCTTCACCATGAGCTTTCTTGGTGTGGGTCCTTGCCAGGCAAGGACAAGGGAGTTGTCAGCCTTCCGCAAGCCCTGTTTGTCCTGTAGTTCTAACTAATGCAACGCAGTAAGCAGCACGCTCCATCTCTTCCTGTTGGTGCAAGGCACACTCAGACGTGTTCTCTGAATGTCATGTGTGAGCCTTAACTCTCCCGGCTAAAGTGGAGGAGAGCATCCACGGGAGTCCTACGACTTTATCCTCCAAGCACCAGTAGTAACCTAGCCACTGAAAGTGGACTTCTGTGTCGGAGGGAATCTGATACCACACATTCCCTAACAGGCCAAGAAGGACTGAGATGCCCTGCCATGTTGGAATCATCTTGCAACCAGTGTTCCAAGTGGTCTGTCCTCTTGTGTGCCCAGCCCCTGATTTTTCTCCATCCCCCAAATCTGCAAGAGTCCAGCTCTCCCCTATTCCATGCACCCTGGGAACTTCCACAGCACAGGGTCAAGAGTCATGGACCCTGTGTCTCTACTTAACTTACATTGTTAAGTTGGCACAGCCTAGAGTCATCTGAGAATAAAACCTCATCTGAAGAAGGGTTGACCAGAACCGACTGGCCTGTGAACATGTCTGTGGGGTTGTCTTGATTGTTAATTGATGTAGAAGGGTCCACCAGCATGGGCTGTACCCTCCCTGGGCAGGTGGCCGTGGGCTGTGCAGGCATGAATCTGCAAGGAGGCCAGCATGCAGCATCCCTCCGTGGTTTCCTCTTCAACCTCCTGCTGGAGAGTTCCAATCCAGCTTTCTTCACCAGTGAGTTCTGGTTTGGATGTCTAAGCTAAATAAACCCTCTCCTCCTGTAGGCTGCTTTCAGTCACAACAGAAAGGAAAACAAGAGACTCCCCAAGCTCTCACAGAGACCCCGGTTATAGGTGCCATCAGATACTGACACCCCGCCCTGTCTGCTGCATGGTCGTCATGGAATCCCCTTGTTCCACACAGGATTCCACGTCCTCCTGAACCCCCAGGTCTTGTCTGTCCTGTGGTCTTTATTCTGCCGTCGTAGCCCCTTGCCTGGCCTAAGGGTCAGACGTGTCTACGTGTCTAAATACGAGCTTGCATCCAGCTGCCCTCTATCAGCTCTTCCAATTTTAGCCTTGAGTTTTCTGGGTCAGCTGGCTAAGAGACTCTAGATAGTAGCTGATCACGACTGTTTTGTTTTGGAAGAGGGATGTGTGTGTTCCCTGTGGCTCACATAAGAAAGCACCACATGCTGGATTGACTGAAAGCAGAGTGTATTCCCTCTCCACCTATAGGCAGGAAGCAGGGAACCGGGGTCAGCAGGACAGCTGTAGAAGACTCCAGGTCCCCTTAGACTTTTCCAGAAGCTCCAAACTGCCTGCTTTCACGTGACCATCCCTCTGTGTGTCTACACCTTCAAGGGTATCCTGATGGTCATTCCAGCCAGCAGGACCTTCAGCTCTCCAGCAGAACCCATCTGTCTTAACACAGGCACACCTGTGAGTCCTCTTACGGCGTGAGCTTGCCTTCCCAGCTCAGGTGCAGTTCAGGTACAGCTCAACAAAGGCTGACTGGCCTGCCCTACTGAAGGACCTGGGAGGTCTTTCTGTGCATATTGAAGCCCCCACCATCTCCCTTGCTGTTCTAGCAATCGCCTACACCAGACACACAGGAAGGTGGTGTGGAAAGACGAACTTTGCAGATCTGCTTACTGCGTCTGTGTTCTCCAAGGGAGAGGGAGCAAGGAGAGCTCTCTGTGAATTGAAGCTTCTCTGTGAAGCCCCGTCCCAGGGCTGCCAGCATCTCTGAATGAAATAAGGAAATGAAAAGGAAAGGAAAAGCCATGACTGCTCCTAGGAATAGCGGAGGAGAAAGCTGGTTGTAGACAAAAGGGAGGGCATAGGTGGAGGCAGGGATATCTGGGAGAGTCCAGAGCAGACACAGCCAGGCTGAGCTGGGCCGTGTGGGGAGAAGGGGAGGGGAAGGGAAAGAGGAGAGAGGGGAATCAGATACAACAGCCAAGAGGGCAAATGTACAAAACAGGGGTGGATAACCAAAAAGCCTAGATTATATAGGGAAGAGCCTCTGGGGAAAGCACAGCCCAGCTCCTGGGTTGAAGAAGTTTAGGGTAGAGGGCGGGGTATGCCAGCCACACCCTCTGACAGGTAGAGACTGAGGGATGCTGGAAGAACCTGGAGGCCAGGTCTACTTGGACATGATAAATAGGCACCTTAATAATTTGTTTCAGTTTGAGACTTCACAATCCCCAAGTCAGATTCCCTCCCAGAGGAGATGAAGCCACAGCCCTCTCATCCACCCTCTACCCAGGGAACAAGCAAAGTGAAGAATGGCTGGATCTCATTATAGGGACCAGCAAGTTACCAGGTCCTGACCTGGGAACAGTGGTTCCCAGACTCTCCTATGAGAAAAAAGAAAATCTCCTATAAGAATGAAAAGAGAAAAACAAGCAAACTGAACCACAAAGTAGAATTCCAGGCACCTCCTGAATGAAGAAAAAGAAACCCCGAGAAGTACCAGGTACTGGGACTTGGCATTTCTTCCCATGAGCCTCCTCATACATGGCACAAGAAGTTTGCCACGGACAGGGAGGACTGCAGCAAAGGACACTGATGACACTGATGACCTGCCAGACCATACCTTGATGGACCGCATAGCTGTGCATGTCTCTGGGCCTCTGTTTAAACTGAATCCTTACATCAGGTTCCTGAAGATGAACTTGGGGTTTACTAGACCTCTTTATTTGTTCCCTTCCTCAAAACGGTCACACTGAATGTACCTCCTTTCTCTATTTTCATTGTTATTTATCACTATAATGGACACCGTGGCTAAACCAGCTTGTTCCGGCTGCCAGTGCCCGGCTCTGACTCTCACAGCTCCAACAAGAGGAAGAAGGTGGGAAACTGGCCTTTCCCCTAGCTCTAAGCTGAGTGAGTGACCCCAGCTCCCACGCGGCTGCTGAGGACCCAACTATGCAGCCACACAGTCTGGACTCCTCCCCCTCCAAACTGTGCTGTTTAAGCTCCTGACACTGGCTATACAGTAACAAATCAGCAAGCCCATATCTCAGGTCCCAAACTACTCAAGAAAACCTCTTAATTGATGACTGAATTCTCAATGTAATTGTATCACCACAACAAATGAAGAGATCATAAGAACTTGGCATGAAGTCCCTCACGCCCAAGCACTGACCTTAGACAATATTATGAAACGAGGGACACTTGCCTTTTCTTCATAGTTATGGGCTGCCCTCCTGCGTCTTAGGCTTCTTCAGATATTTTTTTTTTTAATTGAACTGGGTTGATGAAAAGACAAAATATTGGCATTGGCAGCGCCTCTTCACCAAACCACCAGTTGTTAATAGATCCCAATTTTGCTTGTTATTGGGGGTTGTGTGTGGGTCCCCAGGACACTGGACGCTCTGATGAGTCACCCGAGCACAGTTCTCTGAAGCCTTGGGAGACCATTGTGCAACTCCAATGGAAGGCGTCCCTCCTGGCAGAGGCAGAGAGAGCAGGGCTCCGTGGGAAGTCCGTGCTCCCTTAATTGTGTCCCCAGATGCTGTGGCTCTAAATTACCTTTTTCATGAGTTCTTCTATGTCATTGTTTGCTTTCATTTCGGCCACTTCCTCTGTGCTGCCAGGGCACAAATGGAAATGGCACCCGTCGCTCCGCTGTCCTTTGTGTCCCCTGCCACCTGGGGGTCCAAACCTAGGAGCTTGTGCACAATCAACCTCTGTTTTCAGTCACCAAGAACAGGAGAGGGATTAGTCATCTCCAGGCCAGCTCCAAACGGGGTTTTCACAGAATTTCATTTTCTTCCTTGTACAAATCTACATACCATACGCTCCACCCAATCCACCTTCTTACCTGTATCCAGTGTCCCCTCAAGAAGCCTGCTCACAGTACTATATCAACACACCCCACCCCTCCCTCTGGGCTCCTTCATCTTACAGATTGAAAACTCAATGCCCACGCTCCCCACCCCCTGGGGCAGACACCAGAGGGTTCGTGCATGTGTGCCCAGGTGAACTCGGAGAAGCAGGCAGGCGAGAGTGATAGTCCGCAGTGCCTGCTGGACACTCCAGGGAGGAAGAATGCGTTAGCTCCTCGTGGGGTAATGGCTTCTCCTGCTGCCTTTGCGTGGGTTCAGGTGACTCCATTTTTTGGGAGGGAAGAGGGAATGATTGACAGCCCTAACTGGATTAACTAATGCCTGGGTTCTCATTTACAGTGCATTATTTTGACCATGAGGAAATATCTTTGCCCAGGGATCTCTCCCTTTAAACGCGCGAGTTGGAGGGAGTGGCAAAGCAAAGCGTGTGTTTACCTTCTTAGTATTTGGGGTGGGGGAGTGAGAGGTGGAGTCCAAAGCCTCAGTGGCTTTCTAGGTCACTGTAACATCAAGACTCCAGAGACACACCCGGGAGGATCCCTGCTCTCTGCCCCTCTTCCCAAGTGTGACTCCACCGAATGTTGCTGTAAATTTGGCTATGGTGGTTGGTATGGAGGCAGAGTGGCTATAGGGCTGTAACTCTGTAGCAGCAACATTCCCTTCTTTCTCATGGCTTAATGCTATTCCATCACGCAGACACCTTTTTAACCCCTTCACCGTTGACTCTGTGGTGGTCAGCTGACCACACATGCCAACTGGGCAATAGAAGCCCATCCTCCACCCTGTTTTGTTTGCAGATGAGTCTCAGTCCTCTTTCCACTGCAAAACCTGCGGCATGCTAGGCCTTAAGGCTGTCGGAGAGGGTTCTGAACACAAATCCAGGACCTCTTCTCTTGCAGGAACGTGGGATGACCCCACTTCAATGTCATGGAGTCCTCCCAACAGACTAGGAACTGGGGTAGGAGAACAGGAACAGGGTGGAGCAGGGGTCCAGAGATCAACGTCTGAAAGAAGCCAGAGCCTAGGAAAGTCACCCTGCTCAGGAAAGTATACAGTAGTCTGGGACCTTGAGAGGCTGTGGATGCAGCTCTCTCTCTTTTGGAGACAGGTCTGGCACTGTTCCAAGCTCTCTTTCAGTAACCATTGTCTTTTCCTTTAGTGTCCATAAATTTCTGTACAATTCATTGCTACAAACTGTATGATCCTGTGTGTGTGTGTGTGTGTGTGTACTTTTGAGTACCGCTCCCATGCATGGGCGTGTACATGGGTATGTCTACACATAAAGATGTGTCTATATGGCCCCATTTCTATATGTGCACACATGTGTATATATTTCTCTGTGTGACTACATGCATGTTTGCATATGTACATGCCCAGTCTTTCTCTGTGGGAATCTCTGCATGAGAGTGTGTGTGTGTGTGTGTGTATTTCTGATCCAAGTTCTTTGCCGACATCACGTCAAGTACTGCTCTCCCACCATCAGCCACAGATTCTATAACCTAAAGGGCAAACAGGACCTCACAGACTTCACGCCCACAGGGTCTCTCACACTCTTTATTACTGTGGATCTTGTCTCCTTGTTCTCACAGATCTGCGTATTTAATCTAGCTTCTCACTCCCCATTTTGATCACCCTTTATTACTGAAAACATTCACTTACTACTCCTGCAAAATGCCTGGTGCGGTCCTCAGCACGAAGCTGCCCCTCCCCAAGTGAGTGTTTTTAGTCGCTCTCTCAGGGGAGCGGCAAGAGCAGGGGTTCTCAACCTGTGGGTAGAGACCCCTTTGGGGGTTGCGTATCAGATGTTTACACTATGATTCACAAACAGGAGCAAAATTATAGTTATGATGTAGCAACAAAATAATTTCATGGTTAGGGATCTCCACAGCATGCAGAACTGTCTTAAAGCGTTGTAGTATTAGGAAGGTTGAAAACCACTGCTCTAGAGGATGGACGTTGGAAACTTCCTTCTGTGAGCAGCTATCCAGGAAAGCTGTCTCCCGCTGGCCTGTCTTCCAGCCCATGTGTCTTCCCCACCCCCATCCTGCTGTTACAGGCAGTGTGGTGGAGTCCAGTGAGGGTTTCCACACTGACCTTCACCTTTGTCTAAGCTTCAGTGGAGAGCACTGACCCAGGGGACACAGGGCAGACAAGAGCTGTTCTACACTAACCACATCCCCAGACATGGAAACAACACACTTGGTAGGTAAGGGCAGGAACCTCACCTTGCTGTGTATTTCAAGAAGACCTTGGGTTCAGGGAGCTCTTCCCAGTCACTTGTGTGCTGTGCTGTGTGGGCGGCTATCAAGCAGACCCTTGGCACTCCGGCAGCCAGGGGCAGTGTGGTTGAATTGGCAAGGAACTGATAGGGATTTCTAAGAAAAGTAGAGAGTCACTAAAACACTTCCGTGTGTTCACAGCTCTCAAGGGCAACTCCAGCGAAACCTTGATCTCGGTACTTAGGAAGAAAAGCTTATCAAATGTCACTCCCTGGAAACACACAGGTTGTTCTCGGGTGCATAAAGGGCCAGAACTGACCTTCAGCTACCCAAGGGCGTGAAGAAGAGAACCAGCTGGATTACGGTACAATATTAACCCTCTTTATGCTCAGGGACAGCTTCAAATATAAGCCTTCCACAGCACACTGTAAACTCTCTGGCTTCGAGCAGTTACGTAATTGGCTGGCTCATTTAAATCTGTTGTTTGATTACTCACTTAGAACCATTGCAGATGGATGTGGGGGTGGGGAAGGTAAAGGAGTTTGAGCCAGGGTCAGACTAGCCCTGGCTAGTCCTGATCTCAGGATATTGAGGATGTCCCCCTCCCCCCACACACACCTCCTGAGTGCTGGGATGATAAGCTTGCATCCCTTCCCCTAGGTTTCTGTTATACATTTTAAAGGCATGTTGGAAGGTTTGGGGTTTAGAGTCCCAGGGGAACGCTAAAAGGGATTGCTATTTGGGTAAGAGTATACTCAAAGAGTTATTAATGTCACGGATAGACAGACAGACAGCAGCATGGCAGGGGCTCAGAGGACAGATCAAGTCTAAGCGACAAGTGAGAGTAACTTCTTACACATTTTAGAGGCAGGGAAGGTGCTGAGCCCCGTGACTAATGGGTAGTCCACAGTCCACACCACCAGGCTGTCTCGACTTCCTGTCAGCCTGGGGCCTGTGTGCAGAATCAGTCATGAGGGTGGAGAGCAAGAATCTAGGGAAACGAGTTAATAGAAGAGCTTTACCTGTGGTACGGCCCTGACTGACATCCATGACACAATAGAGCAAGCAGAGTCAGATCTAAACAACTGACTCAGGAGCCTGTACGTAGGCTGTGTGACCTTGGCAAAGTCACTTTCCTTCTCAGAGGAGGGTCGTGAGCAAATAAGCACACGGTACTCATCCCATAACCTGGGTGACTCAGTGGGATAAGGAAGAACATGGCTTGGCTGTCGGTACCGGTTGTGGTGCTGTCTGTCAGAATCTGATAATCACATTGTTTTAAACAGCCACCTAACTCGGGCCCTCAACTGCCGACCTTGGAAACCAAGACAGACCCAAGAAAGTGTATCTGTCTTGTAAGAGCTCAAAAAAAAATCCAAACCAAATCCCTGCTGAGCTGTGAGGGGGGCACCTTCCCCCCAGAGCATCTGATGACATCAGTCAGCCCCCTCTGTTTTACAGGAGTGAGAACTTCAGGAGTCACGCCTGTCTTTCATCTGCCTGTGTTCCCAGAGCTGTGCAGTCAAAACCTGCACCCTGGTGTCTACAGCAAGGCGAGCTCAGCCACTCAACCCAACGCCATCCAAGAAAGCAGTCACAGTGAAGAGCAAAGAAAGGAGAGGTGTTCAGTGTGGTCATGTCAGGAAGAGCAAAGAGCTCTAGTTACCCAAGTCCATCTGTGGGGTCCCGACATGAAGTTTAGGTTCAAACGGAAGGCAAGAGGGTGCAGAGCGAAGCAGCCCAGGTAAGGTGTGGTCCTGCCCATCCCTGCCCTGTCATTATCTCAGCTCCGGTCCCTCCTGCCAGGTGACCTGGAGAGAGGTCAGAACTGTGTGACCTCTCTTCCTGGGAGGCAACTTCCTCCTCTTCAGCCTTTCTCTTCCTCCAACATGGGATTCCAGTTCGGTGGTTGGGGCTCCTTCATTTCAACAGTGTGACGGACCGGGCATTTCTTTTAGAGTACCCCCTGCCTGATGTAACAGTTACAATCACGCCCCGTTCAGACTGCATCCTGATACCACTAAGGCAGGACCCTGAACAGCATCCGTTAACTTAAAATGCACTTCCAAGTGAGTCACATTCCAGATGGCTGGATTTCTGAGGGTTTAATACGTCTCTCTGGGAAGACCCAGACCTGGGGTTCATTTGAGTAGCCGTTGAACAAGTTTCTTTGCGAATGCCTGTCTGCATGTACACAGTTGGCAGAGGATGCCAGTGGCTGGGGGTTAGAGTTGGTTTTTTTTTTGTTCCTGGATTTGGAGGCCTCTGGGATAGTGGCTCCTATTATAGATGAGTCAAGTGAAAATGTCTCTCCCGTTGCTATACCAAAAGATCCGAGGCTTGGCGCTTTATAGGCAGAAGAGGCTTGCTTGGTTCACAGTTCCCATGCTCAAGTATGTGGCCCTGGTGGCTGCTTAACCTGGGTGAGGACTTTGTGGCTCCATCTCAACTTGATATGCAGGATGACACAGAGGAAGCGATCACATGACTGCAGCTTTCTCTTCACAGTAACATGTTCTCATGGCAACCAATGAGAGTCTTGAGACAACTACATACGATTCCTTCCAAGGAAGAAGCCACTATGACGTTACCCACAGGGGTTGGTAGCTGTGATCTCTTTAGTCACAGCTGCCCCTCTTAAAGGGCCCACAGTCTCAGTACCACCACATGAGTCTTAATGTAATCATTCAACCCACATCAAAGCTATGGCAACGACTGAGTGACTTGGCGATCTGGAAGGACCCGGACTCTGTTTGCTGTGTATTCTTTAGTCAGGCCTGCCTGCTCCACCTCAGGGTTCTGTGATCAGTGTCCAGGCAGGGCAAGGCTGACATTTGAGTTTTAAAAAGAGGTAGAGAAAAACAGGGACAAGGAAAGCCGTGAAGAGCTGTGGGAGATAGTTGATTACGCTGTGTAAACATGTCACCGGGATTGTTTCAATCAAAAGCTGAATGGTCAACAGCTGGGCCAGAGGAGCCGCAGGGATTTCTGGACAGAGAAAGCTCTGGGGAAAAGAAAGGTAGAATGGCTAGCCAGACACAGGAGGAACGAGCCGTGCTGGAGGAGAGAGAAAAGCCACGACTCACATGGCAGCACATAGATGGATAGAAATGGGTTGATTTACGTTGGGGGGGGGGCGTGCTGTTGGACAATAGTCATTTATCCTGTCACTTGTATTATTTTTAATAAAATGCTGATTGGCCAGTAGCCAGGCAGAAAGTATAGGCAGGGCGACCAGGCAGGAACTAGAAGCAGGGCAACAAGAACAGGAGAATTCTGGGAAGAGGAAAGCTCAGTCTCCAGTCGTGACCCAGCTGCAGAGGAAGCAAGATGTGACTGCCTCGCTGAAAAAGGTACCAAGCCACGTGGCCAACACAGACAAGAATTATGGACTAATATAACTTATAAGAGTTAATAAGAAGCCTGAGATACTAGGCCAATGAGATTATAATTTTTAAAAAAGAACTGGTTAGAAGTTAGAAACAAACCTAAGCTATAGGCCAAGCTTTTGTAACTAAGTCTGTGTCATGATTTTGGGGCTGGCAGGCCAAATATGCCTACTACAGAGAGCTGTGCCACGGGAACCTCAATGGGACACGACAACAGTGGTAACAGGGGCAGAGCCGACAGGGAACCTTTGTGCCGATAGCTAGGACTTCCTGTAAAACCCAGGGTCCGAGGAGTCCTGTTGCCATGTGGACTTGGGCTGCCGAAGCTGGTGGCGGGGCTGAGGTCTGGCTGCTGGGTAATCCAGGCTTCTCATTTCGCCTACAGGGAGAACAGGGCCCCTGCACTAGCAGCCATGCAGGGCAGGTTGGAATAGTTCCTGAGCTCCGCCTCCAGGCCACCTCAGCAGCAGCATGACGCTACAGTCCCACAGGGAAAATGACCTGCAGACCAAAGCTTAGATTCTGGATAGGAATGAACAAACACAGCTCTAGTGAGCACTGGGGGACAGAGACTGGGAATGTGGAATGGGACAGGCCAGCTGGGGCATGAGGTGGCCAGTAGGCCACCATCCGGGAGGGAAGCCAGATCCTGGCAGGCAGCAGGCCCAGCATGGTTCTGGTACCCTCGGCTCACAGCAGCAAGGCCCTGGAGGAACGCCAGGATGCTTGCACTGTCTCTTTCCTCCGCAGCTCTGGATCGGTGGAACCTCTGGTATCTTTGTTGGGAGGGAATGTAGGGAGTAGTGAAGGAGAATTCTTCATACAAACTATTTTTTAAAAATCGGAAATAGCTTTCTTTGCTTTTCTGGCAAAACACTCATCAACAGTGACAAAACCACACTTCCATCTTCCGGAAGGGAGATTCCTGCAAAGCTGGGACTTCAGGTGGGTGCCACCACACCTGGTTTATAGGGTGCCAGGGATCAAAGTCGGGGCTTCCTGGATGCCAAGCAAGCTTTCTATTGACTAAGCTGCACCCCTAGCCTTTTAAAAGACGTTTATTTTTTGTAGTGTGTGTGTGTTTGGGCATGGATATTACATATTTGTGCAGGAGCCCTTAGACATCAGAAGAGGTTGTCCCCTGAAGCTGAAGACACATGGAGTGACACAAAGTTGCCAGTTACCTCACCTGGGTGCTGGGAATCAAACTCAGGTGGTCCACAAAAGCAACACACACCTGTGAACAGCTGGGCCACCTCTCCAGCCCTGCCTCCCCTCTACATTATTTTTTTTTAAGCCAGTAATGTTTCCTGGATCCTCCCAAGAAGATGGAAGGAGGCCAGAGGAGGAAGCTCCTTTCTCAGTGAGGGATGGAGTCTATCCTCATCCATCCTTGTACCAATAGGATTCTTTCTACGCAATGAGCTACTTTGATGCACAGGGATCCCAGAATATGACCTTAGCTGATATGTGTAGAACCTTATGCCCACTGTCCAGCACAGGGAGAGCCAATCAGGACAGAGCCAGTAAGTCCTTATGTAGGGTGGCGCTTTGTATCAGGGCAAGAAAGACTGCATGAGGCAACATGGCCTTCACAACCCCAAACAGACATGCAATCTAAAGACACCAACACCAGCAGGAGTGGCCCAGGGAGATGCTTATCTCCTCTGCAAACAGACACCCTTAGTGACAGCCACCTTCCGTGCTCAGTCTTAGCAGGGTCACCCAGCAGGTGGCTGACTGGCATGTGGATGGATATTCAGCCTTCAGTTCCCCCCAAACAATCCAGGACTGTCCAGTGGCCAGCATGGAAGACCCACTGCTGGGGAGCTGTCACCTCCTGGGAGAGAAAGATGTACCTCAAACTTCTTCCCACGGAGAGAGCCACTGGGACTCTCCCATTATTGAAATGGCGACGCCGATGCTAATAATAAGAAAACATAAAATTAAAACTGAAGCCCGCAGCACCACAGTGGCGGCCTCCGCCTTGTGCAATGGTGTAAGCTGTTGACAGCCAGATATTGTTTACCCTCCAACTCTTCGGTCTGGGTGCTTTGCACAAATATTTACCGAGTGCCATGGGTACATAGATAAAGACATAATTTCCTACCCTCGAGGAGCGCGCAGTCTAATGTGCAGATGGACTCGTAAGCAGACCGTTTCGACACAATGTCAGGGCGTGGAGCAAAACACAGGTGAGGGCCAGTAAGGACACAGGGAGGGACTACCTGGGTCTGTCTACAGGGAGGAACACATGGTCCTGGGGAAAGAAAGGAGGCCCCAGGACCCATTGCAAATGTTCCAAGCAGTGGAGTAGCGTCAAGAGCAGCTCGGGGAAGCACAGAATCAGAACGCCGGCTAACCTCACTGAAAGGGTGGCTGGGAGGGAGAGGAACAACCGGCAAGGGGTCAGAGGTCATCAAGAAACTGAAGCATGGGATGCTGACACCATGCACACCGGAGTTCCCTGATCTAGGACAGGTACAGATTGTAGAAGCAGCGTCAGAGCCAAATGCCCAGAAGGAGGTGTCGAGGAAGCTAGAGATCCAGGACCCTCACTACCTCCATAGAAGGCCTGACCAGTAGAAATAGGACACAGCTCACCTCTACAACTTCTTTTTCTAGAAGGCTTGCTTTAAAAAAAATAAAACTATAACAAGGAAATGAGAAGAAAGAACATTTATAATAAAACCAGCACATCCAATGTACTCCAAATATTATCAACATAGGCTCCATAATATGATGACTATTTTGATTTTTAAGAGTTATTTTTTTTAATTTTAATTATGTGTAAACTAATTACAAGGAGTCTTTAATGGTATGTGATCTGTGGGTTGGTATACATGGGTGCAGTGCCTATAGTGGCCAGAAGAGGGCGTCAGATCCTGCTATTGCAGGTGATAGCGAGCTGTCTGGCATGGGTGCTGGGAACTCAAGAGTAGCAAGTATTCTTTAATACTGAGCCGTTGCTGCAGTCCCTAAACAAGTGATTTCGAATTCTCCTTTGCACATGCTGTCTTTCCAGATTTGCACATTTTTCCCCATTTATGTCCATCTACATTTAGATCAGTCACTATGCTTGTGTTCAGTATCCACCCCCATGTGTCCAGCTGTGGCCACACAGGTCTCCACAGTCTGCTGTTCTGCCTATGACTGGACCGAACTCCATTCTTACTGATAGTTCTTTCCCAAAAGGTAGCTCAAACTAGGACCTAGAGAGAAGGCTTAGTGACGAAAGGTGCTTGCCACGTGAAGGTAAATATCCCTAGCACCCCTCGAGTCAGAGAGCAGTAGCCTGAATATGGGCACACAGCATTGCTACAGTTAGCTGGGCAGGAGACGGGGATCCCTAGAAGCTCCCAGGCTAGAGACCCTGCTGTCAGTAGCAGCAAGGCAAGAGCTCCTGTGTGAAATCCTCCCACGCATGTCGTGGTACATGTGCACGCGCACACACATGGAAACACACACACACAAACACACACGTGCATGCACGCACACACCACCGATAAAAAGGAAATGCAGCCATTTCCACAGCCAAAATGCGTCTGCTCATCCAAGGCAGAACTCCCAAGCCATTAGACTCCGCTGCTGGGAAAAGCCAGCCGAGAGTAAACATGTGCCCCATAATTCTCTTTGATTTCCAGAGCTAAAGGGGAGGGGGTGCATGGGACAATCTTCAGTTTGATAAACACGGCCTCTTGCAACACAATTCTCAACATTCTTGAAGCGCTCCTCCCAATAACAACAATTAGAGTCGTCCTGCTAGCCCAGCACTCTTCACGACTGCTTGTTTTGACTGACAAGACAAGGTGGTTACCTAACTCACGCGGGGCCATCTGGGGAGCTGGGTTTATGCAACTTGTCTCCCAGGAGAAAAACAGCAGAGCAGACCGCAGGGTGCGCTGGTATGAGAAGCAGGTCTACCTCGCACCGGAGAGTCTAGCCCATCAGACCCCAGGAGAACACCAGTCTTCCTTTCTCAGAGCACAGAGCAATTGCGATTGTGCAACAAGCAATTGTTTACAGCCTCCGAGCTCGGCCATATTACCCTGTCATGGGGTGGAAAGTTCCAGTCCTTCCAGCCCAGGGCATGGAAGCCTGAGCTCCTGCAAGGGACTGTTGTGTTCTGAGTGCCCTGCGTCTTCCTCTCAGGCCTTCCTGTGGATTTGCATTTGTCTGGTGAGAAGCCTCGTAACAAGTACCATCGGGACTTTGGTTCCTCTCAGTGCTCAGTGTCCACAGCAGCATGTGGGGTTTGCAAGGTCCTTAGCCCTACAGTGTGGTCCTGGGGTGACTTTAGGAATATCACCTGAGAGAGAGGCTCACTCTCTTCCAGTCACCCTGCGCCAAGCCGGGAGAGCTCAGAGAATGTTCTGGATGACCTCATCAAATGGGTATGACCAGATGACCATTTTCCTCTCACCCAGGGAGTCAGGGAGCTGGCGTAGCCTGCTGTGACAATGGGAGAAATCAGTAGTCAGCAGGGCACAGCTTCCAGATCCTCAGCTGCTCAGCCTCCTTCATTTGACTGTGTGGTTCTTCGTGCCCTGTTACAAGAACGACACGCTGAGGTAGAAAGTTGCCTCCATGTACCTGAGGGCAGAATCTCTGAATATGCTCTCATTTCTCTCTCCCTGTCATAAAGAACCTCACGTCAATGAATTAGTCTTATTCAAACCATGATCTATCTGTCTGTCTATCTATCTATCTATCTATCTATCTATCTATCTATCTATCTATCTATCCATCCATTTATCTCTCTCTCTTTCTCTTTCTCTCTCAAGTGGATGCGCATCTCCAGCTATTGAGAAAGATTTCAAGGGTAGGGAACAAAGAGCTTTCTCATTGAGCCATAGTCCTGACCACGCTGGAGGCTGCAGTGTGGGAGCAGTACTGACCGGAGGGAGAAAGCCCAGAAGAGCTACAGGAAGCTGGGAAGGTGCCAGGAGGCCAAGCAGTGACCCAGGCAGCCACCTGTGGAGACAGAGCACACGTGTCTGGGTGCTGCCCTGGAGTTCACGTCATGTGATACAGGTGTGCACCCTGTATGGCACGCTTCCTGTGTGGAATCCTCCCTCCACCCCGCCCCTTTTCTATCACTCTTAGGATGGTCAGAATCCCAGCACGTTCCTGTGTGTGCATGCTTGCTCATATTTTCATTCACAGAAAGCTATATACACACACCCCTCGAACTCTTTCTGATGGGGCCTGCAGGTCAGAGTTCTGGGAGAACACAGTCATCCTAGATGGGTAAAATAAAAAGTCGTTAGTGAAAAGACTCCTTCCTAGGTGGGGAGGGCCAAGGCTGTTTATTCACGGGGGATGCTGGGCAGCTGCTGAAAGTTGCTGCCATGAGAGGGAGGGAGAAGGAAACAGGAAGTCAGAGAGGCAGGGAGACAAGGGGACAGGAAGGCAGGGAAACGGGGAAGAGGAAAAAGGAGGTAGCGGGGCGGGGCAAAGGGATACATGGAGAAATGGTAGGTCCTATGGGTGGAGAAAAGCTATCTGTTTAATTCCTAAAACTATCATTGACAGATACCCGGGAACTAACTTTTCATATCATTTTAAAAAGTTTTGTGTGCACACGCATTCGTGGAGTGTCAGATGTGTGTGCACAAGTGCAGGCTCACAGCAAGAGCCTTTCTTTAGGTACCATCTGCGTTCTTTCTGTGGGGGACTCTCTCGCTGGATTCAGTCTTGCCAGGCATGCTAGTCTGGCCGAGCAGCGAGCCCCAGGGACCCATCTGCATCCTCCTGCCCAGCACTGGTTTGCCCACAGTGTGTACCATCATGCAGATCTTTGTTCCCCCCCTCCCCCCTCACAAAACAAAGCATCAGTTCTGGGGCTTGATCTCAAGTTCTCAACCCTGCAAAGCAGGCAACCTCCTCCAGTCCTTGACGTCAGCCCCTTTGCTTATTTTTTAGATGGCAAGCTAAGCTCTGCCTGTTGATGTGTCGATCAAGAGAATAAATGTTACTGGGTCATCTGCTGTGCCTTCAGCAGGCAGATGAATTACCTCTGAGGAAGACGGAGCCCAGAGCTTAGCTGTGTCGAAATTTGAAGCTGCGCATTGGCTCCTCGCATGGAGCAACAATGACCTGCCTGCACTGGTTTCTTCAGAACGCACTTCACACTGTGTTTAGAAAAGAAAGGGAAGACATCCTGGCTTTCACCCCCACCCTCACCTGGGAAATCCCCACCCCCCTCACTTGTGAATGGCTGGCAGTTTCTATTCCGTGTAGAAACGTGAAGCAAATATGATGTCTAGAGTGGAGATGGCCGAGGGCTTGTCCCAGAGAAGCGCAAAATGTGGTTCTGGGTGGGAAGTGAGGTCCTCACATCCCTCCGTGGGCTCGGTGTGCTCTGCTCCTTCAGATGGCCTGAAAACAGGACTGGGCCCACAGGGAGCCAGTGTGTGCTGCTCTTCTGGCCTGGTCTTTCGTCTTGGCAATGGGCAAAGTTGGCTTGCCAACCTCGATGGATTGCACACTCCTGGGGTTGAGAGAGAAGGTCCTGATCCCTTTTCAACCCTCGGGCCCAGAGCTCACACAGAGGCTGTGCTGGATATTCTGTCGCTGATGGGAATTCAAGTGGGAGGATAGAGAGAGGGAGAGACAATGAAACTCCGGCAGGGAGCTGAGCTTCCCGGAGTGCAAGGCAGTCACAAGATGCTGTGGGTGACAGGATCCTAAGCTGAATTGCGCTGAGAGAGGCTTTGGGCATCTTTCTCTCCTTTCTTTGTCTCAAACTTCATCCTAGTACCCCTGATTTTAGCAGAGTACCACAGGAAACATTTTCTTCCCAGACCCCACGCAACTCCCCACTGGGACAGAAGAAGGCAATGAAAGAGTCCAGGCATCATCTACCCAAGGCAGTGTCTTCTAGATGTATTGAGTGATGTGGTTAGGAGTGGAGTCATTGCAAGTCAGGTCCCCAGACTGGACCTTTCCCTTTGAGTCCTGCAACCCTCACTCATTGCACAACTTCCCACCAGGACACCTTGTTCCAAAGACATCGTGGCTGGACACAGGAGCCCAGGAGATTGACAATTGAGGCGATCCAAAGGTTGTCACATGACGCCAAACACTGAAACAAAACAGAAATGTAATCTGTCCAGTTCATGTAAACCCAGGGGGATTGAAATACATGAAACTAGGGTCACCACTCAGTGTTTGTTATGGCTTTACCACAGCGGCCTGCCTGAGCACAGCACATGCCCCTCAGGTCACATGCAGGATTGCCATGCCTCCAGGTCAGCACCCTGGAAGAACAGGAAAGGAAAAATCCCCATCACAAAAGAAGAGATAATCGTGAATGAGAAGCCTCAGACAGGGCGCACAAAATCAAGCCAATCAAAATTCCAAAGCGGTTGAGCCCCGAAGCCCTACCACTACTGGAGAAGTGGTTGACGTCTGATTGCTGCTAAGGGAGAGACAGTCACTCTCCTTTGAGGACATGACTGTTGGTAGGTTTCTCATGCCCCAGTGGGTGGCCGGACACCACGGACAAATGGGCAGCACTAATTGGACTTGAGGGGCTATTAACAACAAAATGAAAACAAACAACAAGGAGAGCCCATGAAGTTGGGGAGAACTTGGAGGGGGCACTAAAGGGGAGTTAGAGGAAGGTAATGGGTAGATTATATCGATGTATGTTGTATAAATGTATGGAACTATTAGACTATAACATATTAAATAGAAGAGAAGTGTGGGTTTCACAATACAACAACTATTCTACCAAAAATCTTGTAAAGGATGAGAGGTGGTTAACATGTCAGAAGGCAGCAAGCCATCACTAAACATTGAGCCTGCAGCTGGGGCCTTGATAAGCATTGCTATTATCATAGTGGAAAAGGGTGCATTTTCATGGGGCTCCATCAGGATGCTCTGGCTAGGGACCAAATGACACAAACAACAGACATTTAATGGGAGGCCCAGGACCAAGATGCCTAGGAAGCAGGGCTCCTACTGTGATCGCATGGCATCTTCAATGTGTGGCTATGTGGAGGAGGGGGGAAGGCCAGCTCTTATAAGGACATTGCTTTTGTTGTCTCAGGGACCTGCTTTTATGGCCTCTTGTAGCTGTGGTGACCCCCATAGAGGATTTGTTTCTAAACACAGCTGCATTGGGAGTTAGGACTTTGATATAGGAGGTTTGCAGGCACTGGGGTGTTCAGCCTCCAACACGGAGGCATGAGAAACAAGATCCCCACCCTGTAATAAATTAAAGAGCCAGTGAAGGCACACCCACTGTTAGCATGTCATTCTGCAGCTAGGGACGCCAGCAAAGAAGAGAGGCACAAACGGCTGGCCCATTGTTTGGGCACCAAACAGTGGCTTTTAAAGTCCCCGACCATGAGAAACTTAGCCCTCTGTTTTCCACAGGCTGGGACCCGCTCTTCCCCTGACCCCACATCCTGTCGGTTAAGGATGCAAAGCCGTCTGATGGATCTATTGGGGCTTGCGAAGGTCCCTTCTCTGACAATGGACTCAGTCATATAGGAGACCGCCTACAACTTCCCGACTCCCAGCATTCCGAGACAAGCAGACACCAGACACCTGGGAGGGCAGAGAGACACCTTGTACCTCCTGCTTATCTCTCACTCTGACCATCTCTGGGTGCACCTCTTACTGAGAATGGGCCATAATAATTTATTTTTTGCAGAGGTTGTGACCAATAACATTACTGTCGGATTACCCAGCGATGGTCATCTTTGGCCTTGTGGTAATACTTCACAATTTCTTTCTAGGAATGGAATACAGCAGGCGTCATTAAAGGAAACTGGTTCTATTGTATAAAATCTTAGGTAGAACGGGATTCCGTGAAGACTACCAACTTGATCTGATGAAGATAGTGGCTGTCTTGTTGGGGTGGGTTCTTCCACAGCACTGTAACTGGGAACGTTCAAGGAAAGCAGGACAGAAGACAACGTATCTTCAAGTCTCTGTGCCAGCCTGCTTGATAAAATCTTCATATTGCCTCTCGGCTCTTTCCACCAAAGTTCCCAAGGCTGTGTGTGTGTGTGTGTGTGTGTGTGTGTGTGTGTGTGTGTATGCATGTGGAGGTCAGAGGTCAACACTGGGTGTCTCCCTCAATTACCTTCCACTATGTTTTGAGATGGGGTCTCTCAGTGAACCTGAAGCCCCTCGGTTCAGCGAGACTGAATGGCCGTCAGGCTTCAGTGATCCTCCCCAGCAATGGGACTGCAGGGCTCTACTACCACACCCAGCTTTTCATACATGGCTGCTGGGAATCGAACTCACATCCGAATGCTTACAAACAAACACATAGCCTAACACTTTCCCAAGGCAGTCATCTCTCCAGCCCCAAGGTCCTAAATTTTTTAAAAAGTAAATGCCTAGAGAGATACGCTGTCCCTAACTGCTTCAGTCACCTAGTTAATACTGAAGCTGCTTGGATTATGCACACCAAGCCCCCCCACCACCACTGTGGACTAAGTGTGAGAATGAGAGTCATCATCCTATATCTGTCCCGGGGACTTTTGAGATACAGAGAGAGTTCCTAGCAATGCAGAAATCTGCCAAACTATGTGTGGTTCATGAACGTCTTGCAATAGAAGCTCCTCAGAAGAATAACAGTCTGTGTGTCTAGAGTCTCTTGAAGTAGCCGCATGGGTGTAAATTGAGAGGACCAGCAGCTTGATGGCTTGCACAGATTCATACTCAGGTAGCTTTCTTGTATAGTCTAGGGTTAACAGCCTAGGGAATGATGCTGCCCACAGTAGGCTGGCCCTCTTACATCAATTAACAATCAAGACAATCTTGATTGCTAATTCCCCATCTGAGGTTCTCTCCTCTTTGGTACTTTCTAGGTTGTGCCAAGTTGTATTAGTTAGAACTAGCCAGGACAGCTCTCTCTCTCTCCCCCCCCCCCCCCTCTCTCTCTCTCTCTCTCTCTCTCTCTCACACACACACACACACACACTATAACTGTTATAATAGCCATAGTTAATAACACTTTGCTTGTCCTGTTCAGTAAACCCTTTATCTATAGATCTTTGAGAACGTCTGAAGCAACCTCTTGCTGATTTTCATAGGTACTCAGCCAATTGCCATGAATATTCCTGATAGACTGGGCTGCTAACAAAACCAGGCCAAACCTAAAATAGAATCTCTGGTAAATACTCTGGGCAAATAGAGCAGTGACCTGTGAGGGCTCAGGTTTCCGAGGGGTTCAGCCAGCCGATGCCTCACCTTGCACAGCTTAGCTGCATGACCTCTTCTACCCCAGAAAGCCCCACTAGGCTCCCGCTCTCAGGAGACATGGTCTCATTCCAATTTCAGACTCAGCAAGAGACGCCCAGAGCAAGTAACTTTCTCGGTCACAGAAGTACTATGAACATGTTTGCATAACACTAGGTTCTCTAAACACGAGGCAGTGCTTGTTTTGGTGTGTCAGGGGCCACTGGGTCATCTGAACAGTTGATACAAGAAAGACGCACAGCCTTGTACCAGGGGTCCCCTGAGGTCATGCTACAGCATGTCACCTGGCTGTTTGTAAGGTGTAGGATGCTCTCAGCACACACGTAGCAAAGAAACCTTTATCCCGCTAGCCAGTGCGACTGAGCACACTTGACCTCATAGACTCACAGCTTACTTTTCTGAAACTCATGTTGCAACCCTTGTATCAGAGACACACACTGTGGGATTTGCTGGGTCACACACAAAATCCTCCAGCTTTGGGCTCCTGGGAGCCAAAATCCAAATCCTAATACCCCGTTAAAGTTTACACTGAGCAGAAAGCTCCAGATCCTGAATTCTCCTCTTCTTTTAATATATTTTGTTGTTGTTGTTGGTGGTGGTGGTGGTGATGGTGTGTGTGTGTGTGTATGTGTGAATGTGTGTGCATGTTTATGTGTGGGAGTGCACATGCGTAAGTGTGCATACACAGGGAGAGGCCAGAGGTCCACGTCAGATGTTCTTCCTTAAGGAATATCTGTGGGACATGAGACCCTCATTTCCATAAATTAAAGAGACTAATGAAAATGAGTTTTTAGTATAACATTCTGCAGAAAGGGGTGCCAGCAGCGAGAAGGTAAAAACTACCCCAGCCCCATTTTACTTTTTAAAGGAACGCACTAAGCCGTGGCGGGGTGACCGTTCATGTAGAAGTTGAATGGGGCTTTCACACATTTTTGTTTGCATGTGCGACAGCCAGGCAGAGCAAAGGCTCACACTAGACACTGACTACACCAGCAGCTGCTCTCTCCCACCAGGAGGCAGGTGGCTGGCATGACATGCAACACAGTCTCCTGCCCAGTGCCACCAGGGATCAAGAACAGCAGCTGTTGTCCATTCCAGTTCCCCGCTGACACAACTCAGGGGCATTTCTGGAGAGTTCTGTGAGTGAGTCACTGACTTCCCAGCATCCCGGTGATGGTGGCGCTGCTCATTCCCCTGACGGACATTCTACCATCACTCAGTTTCGTCCTGTTACAGGGTGGCAGTTTCCTCTGAACTGAAACAGTCTCTCCAGAAGGATCCAGGAGGCTCATGAGACTCAGAAGGTAAACAACTCACAAGTCTTAAGGACGTTCCTGAAACTAACATGGCTTACAAGGCCCTGACCTAAAGGAGAAGCAGAAAATAATCGGGGACAGGAGACTCTGAGCAACCTACCTTTCTGGAAGCCACACTGGCAAGTGCAGGGATGAAACTTTTTAAAAATCTTCATAGATGCTGGGGTGTGTTTCTTTTGTTTTTAAGATGAAGCTGCCTTTAAGTCACCCAGGCTCCTGTAAGTAACTCCAATAAACTCAAGGGTTGGCCAAGTTGGACTTCAGTGGAATCATTACTTTGGTTGCGTTTGTCAATGCCGTAAGGGGTGAGTAGACATTTATTCATATGGCTCCAGGAAAAGTCACATGACAGCTCTGAGAGTGAAAGTTCACTCTTCCCATGGGAAATCACCAGAGAGTGGATATGTGACCTGTTCTAGCCCATTAGAGAGAAAGCATGCCATTGGAGGGATTTCTGTCATGGCTGATGGTTTTCTCTGGAGTTCCTGGAAAAGAACCCAGAGGCAGAGGTTTACGAATCAGGCAGTTTATTTAAACAACCACAAGAGAGGAGAGAAGATCACTAAAAAGACCAAGAATCTCGGCTGTGATGTAGTCTCCAGCACGGCTTCCACCAGTCCAGCTCCAGGTGGTCTAAGGTGGCCTTTAGAGGGAGTTACACATGGACTCATTTTCCTTCTCTGCCTTTGGATGTGGTTGTTGTCAGTTCTTGAGCACAGATGTTCTTGGCAGGGTGAAGCGGTGCATTGGTGTGGGCCATCCCTGGCATGTGAACATGTCCTGGGACTTGTGACCCTCTCCCCAGGAGGGATTTCTCACTTGAGCCATCTGCAGTCAGTACTCACAGCAACTTGGGGGAAGTAGGAACACTGGCCAGATAGTTTTGTGGGTACCACTGCAGTATCCCCCTGTCGTGCTCAGGCTCCGTGGCTTAGTGGAAGTCTTTTCTATAAGCATCTCCTCCCGTACTGGGGTATTTCTAGCGGAGCAAGTCAAGGAAGACTTGTGGATGGTACCATGGCTAGAATGTCAACAGCTCATCACCAGGCCATACCTGATGTTTCTCCTCTCCCTCCCCACTGCCCTTCCCAGGTTCTCCACACTCTTATCTCATGCTTCTACTAACTTAGGGGATGGAGACACGGGTTGGTCCTTCGGCATAAGTCTCTACTCGGTCGCCGCACTATCTAGTTACCAACAGACATAAAGGAGAACCACGTGGAAACTGTGGCAATCACATAGAGCCAGGCCCTTCCTCCCACGCCCCACCACACTTGCCTCCTCTAGAAATCCAGACCCTACTGTCTCCTTTTCATGCTTCCGGGTTCATTTGTGCAAGACTCAGATTGGTGGGGCAGCTAACAAACATACGGGTCAGAAAACATTGGAGCTGACATATGCTGCCTCCAGAAGCGTATTTCTTAGGCTGAGGCTAAATGCCAGCGATATGCCCCTTTTAGGAGTTGTCATATGTTCCATACCACCGGGAGCTGGGTGTCCTCACCCTCCGGGTTATACTTGCCCTGCAAGATCCCAGGCTTCCTCTACACTGCCTGTTCACTGTCGCTGTGTTGAGCCTGGTGTTAGCAACACAGCAGGCCAGAGTGAGCCTCTGCACACAGTTCCAGTGAGCCAGGCCCCCGTGGACTCTACTATGAGAGAAGTGGAGAAAGTGTGTTAGTTAGCTTGCTCACTTGCGTCACAAAAGATGGGATGGAAGCCACTTAAGGAAGGAAGGTTGGTTTTGACTCACAGCTCAAGGGGAGTGGCGTTGTGTCCAGAGTCAAGAAGCAGAGGATCTAATGCAGACCTGTGCAGGTTCCACGGTTGCCGTGTCAGACTCTGTGAGCCTCTATGAGCCCTGCTTAGTTAGTTCTGCGAGCCAGGTTCTCCTGGTATTCTTGACCCCTCTGGCTCCTACAATCCTTCCTCTCCCTCTTCTGTGGGATTCCCTGAACTCAGTCAGATATTTAGCTCTGGGTCTCTGTATCTGCTCCCCTTAGCTGCTGGAGGAAGCCTCTCCGACACACTCTCATTTTTAATGGTTCATGCTTGTTAGAACCCTCAGTTATTTCAGCTCCAGCGTCTTCCCTACTGTACAAGTGGCCCACGGGACCCAAATCCTTTGTGTATCCATGCCGCTGAGCTGCTAAACGTCCTCCCCTGTCCTCGCATGCACCACTATACTAAAAAGTATTCTCGGTGCTTCTAGTACAGTGCCCCTAATACAGTGTCCCCAGTATGATGTCTTTGTTCCCAGAGACAGAACCTAGAACTCCTGGCGATTCCCTACTGAACCCTGATGTCTGCCTCTCTGCCACTATCAAGGAGATAGGGCCTTTATGCCCACTGTGGGAGCAGGTTCTGATACAAGATAGGCAATATAGGATCCCAGGAAAAAAAGCAGGCCCCAATACAAGGTACAAGGGTCTTTTGAATGGCAGAGTTTTGAGGGGAGGACTTTGCCATGAGCTACCATCAGCCCATGCTCTGGGCAGTGGAAGATGAAGGTTACCATCCCAAAAGGTAGCAGCTGGAATGCCTCTATCCACAGGAAGTCACAGCCAACCCTCTTCTTCCTCTGGAGAGCTCTGTGTCTAAGGATAGTGTTGAGTGAGCAGACCCATGCTGAGCCCAAAGGGAGCGTCTGAGGTCTGAGGGGATACAGCACAGATGTGAAGGCAATAAACTAGAAATCCTGCAGTCCTCTGAATCTATTGAGCTTCTTAATCAACATCGCTGGGGCTTCAAGGCCCGACTGACTGCAATCTGAGCAAGTTTTCTCTTCCTTTGAGAGGTTGCCATTGTGGCTGATACACTGCTTGAAAATTGAATTTATGGGACGGATGGAGGAAATGGAAGGAGAATAGACAAGACTGATTGGATTTTTTTTTCTAAGTATGGGCCTGCTTTTTCAAAAAAATATATAGGATGTCATGAACTCGGGAGAGGGCTGCAGAGATACATTAGAGCTCATCTCTTCCTGTTTTGTTTGTGTTGACTGCCCCGCTACTCCACCGAAGCAACCAATTGCTTCAGTGATGTTTAGCTCTGCTGCCCTATTAGAAGGAAGAAAGACCCAATATTACACTCTGATGTCCAGAGCACGGCAGCTGGTCTGTAGCAATGCATTCCTCTTACAAGGCAAAGGGCTTTCGGTTCTTATTTTTAAGTTTGTATTAAAAGCCAGGTGCAGCCCATGAAACATGTTTCGCATTAGCTGGAGCCAAAGAGAGAAGATAGGGCATAAAGTAAAACCTGTCCTTCAGGTAATTGCAGTGGGGAGTCGAGAGGGAGGCGTATATACACATACAGCCAGCTGTTCTTTGTAAGGTGACAAGCCAGTCAGGGCACAGGCAGTAGGCACGTCAAGAGAAAGTTCAGAGCTTTAGGCTCAGTGCCGCGTGTGCGCATACAGAAGCAATCTGCTTGGTGCTGCTTTGACGGGCAGTGAGCCTCAGTGATATCCCTGCCTCCTTGTCTACCAACTATTGACCGTGAGCCTTTTTTTATATCCAAAGCATAACAATAACAAAGCAGAAAAATTATAACCATATTGCTGGAGTAAATACTTTTTATGTCAGGTTATTGTTAAGAAAAATATTGGTCTCTGGAACATAACCATTGTGACAGGAATGGAGATGCCTACTGGATGACTACTGAGTGCAGAGCAGGTACCACTTGGAATCACTGGACACAGGATAAATCACGTTCCAGGTGGGAAAAAGAAGAACTATGCAGGATTTTATGTTATTAAGAGCAATATGTAATTGAAAGTTTTTGATTTCTCTTCTAGAATTTCCCACCTAATATTTTCAGACCACAACTGACCACAAGCAAATGAAGCCATAGAAAGAGAAACCGTGGACAAGGGGAACTACTGTATTCAAATTCCTTCTCTTCCTGAATGTACACGGAACCCAACTTCCTTGTGAGAAAACTGAGACTCCATTAGGATCTGATAAGCCTGGTAATTTAGGGCTGCGTGCAGGCGCAGGAGTTCCCACAGAGGCTGCAAATATTTGGAAGTTGGGAAATTTATCACAAATCCACCCTGCCCCATCAACTCTACACCCTAGATACTGAGCCCCCATCCTTGCCGGTTGCAGGTTAACTAGATCAACTCTCCGTGAGCATCAAGCTTGTCTGATCTACCATTCTATCCTCTGGAATGGCACCTCTCTCAAGCCCTCACGTGGAAAATGGCTTGTAGTTACCAGGCTTCCGTTTGTTTCATGATGTGTATGGGTATGGATATGAAGGCCAGCAGACTGTCCAGCTTGTGCTCTTTTTTTTTTCCTTGTATTTTTGAGACAAAGTCTCTCATTGGACCTGGAACTTGTCAAGTAGGCTAGGCTAGGTGGTCAGTAAGCCCCAGAGATCTGTCTGTTCTTGACTTGCCAACACTGAGGTAGTAACAAGTGTACATGTGTTTACCATTACTCCGAGTTTTCTTTCTTTCTTTCTTTCTTTCTTTCTTTCTTTCTTTCTTTCTTTCTTCCTTCCTTCCTTCCTTCCTTCCTTCCTTCCTTCCTTCCTCCCTTCCTTCCTTCCTTACTTTTTTCCCCCATGGGTTCTTGGATCAAACTCAGGTTTTACAGACTTTCCCAGCTCCTTTGACATATTTTAAAGGGTTTTCCCCTATGATAGTTGATGGCATCGCCTTCTTTCATTTTCTTTGGCTTTTTATAAATAGTTAAATGCCACGGTGGACAGTAAAAGCCACCAATAACAGCATCTTTCTCTGTACTAAGAAGGATAAAATGTATCTATACTGGATACAGTCTCACAGTACAGGGCAGACAAGCAATACAGCCAGGATTCTACAGGTGGTCCTGAGCTCGCATGGGGCATCCTCCTTAGAAACCCACTGTGAGTTAAAATGAATTGATGTCCAAACATCACTCCTCGGAGTATCATGGCCACACAACACCTCACTGGAGGGTGCTAGATCGTCACCCTCACTATCCTGTGCAGGCTGTTGCTGTTGCTACTGCAGGGGCGTCACGAATGAGGATGGTACTGTGTGCTGCAAAAAGAGCCAGACTTACAATTCCAAGCACACTTTCTTCTCATAGCAGCATTACATGGAGAAAGCCTAAGACAAGCCAACTTCAGCCAGGCACCATCTGCGTGGCAGTAACAGGGCTTGGGTAAACAGGAATATACTGAGATGATCTCAGTCGTCTGTTATGTTTGAAAATTCTCATAACAAAATTCCGGGGCGAAATCCAGGCAGCGTCATTCAATGTTGTGTTCTCTCAGATGGCACAGAATACCCGACCTGCTGACGGGAAGTGGGGGGGGGCATCTTGTAGAGAGAGTTGGGTCAGGTACCCACGGGGCATGTGGAACTCACTGTTGCCCCACGTTGTTGTTGAGGTTCTCAGGTTCCTCTCTGAGGAGATTTATAGCCAGCAGACTGAGCTCAGAGCCCTGTTAGTCTCAAGCAGCTGGCCCAGCTCTGTTCCATGGCCCCCACATCTCATGGTCCTACTTTCCCACATGCCACCTGGAGTGCATACAGCCCCGCAGGAAGCCTCCCAAGTGTGTTCTTAATCTATCTGCTGCAGCAAGAGGTAGCGTCACATCCCGAAGCGAGGCAGGCTGTTGGGCAGTGCATTTGCTTAGGAAAGAATCATGACCAGTGTGAACCTAGGTTCCATCAGATACCACGCTCGTGAGAGTTTCTAAAACAACCTGGGCTCAACCTTTCCGTGAGAGACTAGTGAAGGCTCAGGGTGACACACTTTGGAGAGCAGACCGCCAAGGCAGAAAACAAGGGGACAAGATACCACCTACCCAGAAGCATCAGGCCCTAGGGACTGCAAAAAGTCACTGTAGACAATCACTGCCAGAAAGTAACAGCCACAGACCTAAAGAAAACAGTACCAGGCACCAGCAGCTGACTTGTGCTCAAAGGGGAACAGGAGAGCTCCATGCTCATCCCAGAGTTCCCAATTCCAAACAGCTTGGGGTTAAAGGAAACACAGTCATGGGAACTGAGGGATGTCAGGCTCACAGGGAATATGCAAGATGATTGTGATACAGCCGGAGCCCTCTGTGGCTCTCGGTGTCTTATGGGATGACTGTATTTGACACCCAATCTGTGACTCACCAATGGAACCACTTAATAGTTCCTGCTTAATACTTTTGAATCATAGAATATCAAAATGACACTCCATAATCTGAAAGAAAAGAGTTCAAAGGTGAGATGTGAGGTTAATTTTTGGTGTCGATTTGACCAGATCACAGGGTACCCAGGTAACTAAACAGTGTTTCTAGGCATGTCTGACAGGTGTCTGACCTTTCTAGGCTATGCCAGCAGTGGACCTGATGAACTGGGTAAAGCAGAATGCCCTCCCCAGGATGGGTGCCCATCACACAGTCCAGGAACCTGGGCAGAACAAAAGGCAACAAGCAAGGGCCGGGACATGAATTCTTCTTCCCTTTGACTAGAGCTCGTATCATTCAGTTCCTTGGTCCTCAGATCTTTGCCTCTGGCCTGAACTACATCAGCAGCAATTCCTGGTCCCCAACTTGCAGATGACAGATACTGTGGCTATCTTAACCTCCATAATGTGTGGATCCATTCTGCATTCCCCGTCCTCCTACCCTAGAGCCTCTCCATGATTCCGTGACTCTCCAGACCGGCTTGACTGGTAAATGCCAGCTGCAGGAAATGACTCCTCTGATCAGAGCATCCTTTGTGTGGCCAGAAGATAGTGAGCTCTGAGAGGCTTATAGCTCACGTCTCCCATCGCCCTGCAGAGAAGAGCAGCCATCATCCAGATGCACCAGTTGCCCACTGGGTGACACAGTGAAGTCAACAGCAGCAGGAAGAGGGGAGACATACTTCAGGGGCTCCTTAGGCCTTGCTCTGAGTCCTGTGATGGCTGAGTGGCAAGTTCCACCCTGCCCTGCCCTGGTCATTGCTGGCCCCTGCAGAGCATTCCAAGATAGCTTCCAAACATATTCCAGAGGGAATAAAATAGCTTCAATATATATTTCTGAGACAAAATACCCTGACAGTATGGCTTAGAGGGAAAGGGAGCATCCTAGCTCACAGCTGAAGGCATAGTCCATCACAGCAGGGAAGTCCGGGCACCAGGAGCCGGAAGCAGTTGGTCATGTCACACCCTCAATCAGAAAACAGGAGAGGTAAATAGAAGCTGCTGCCCAGCCTCCTTTCTCCTTTTATAGGGTACGGGATTCCCTGCCCAGGGGACGACCCACCCACAGCTCAGGTAGAGCGGCCCACAGTGATTAACATAAGATAATACCCACAGGCGTGTCCAGAGGTCAGACTCCTGGGCAACTGTAGTTGCTGACCACAGTCAACACCTACTATCACAATGTGTGTGTGTGTGTGTGTGTGTGTGTGTGTGTGTGTGTGTGTGTGTGTAAGCAAAGCAGAAGAGATGTGAAAGGGGGTGAGAGATGATGTTACTGATGAAGCTCAAATCGTTCGCAGAGAGAAATGTACCGCTGCTCAGCCCCGGGCCCAGCCCTGCTAACATTTGAGAGCTCATGTTGAGATATGAGAGAGGGAGCTGTGGTTTGACTAACATACAGACTCCAGTATAATAGTTTTAGAATTCTTTGAGAACATCATACATGCATATAATGTATTCTTATTATACTCACCCCCACTCGTTTCCAAAACTCCTAAGTCCGCCCCTACCTTTCCAACTTCATGTCCCCTCCCCCATTTTTTTATAACTTGGCAAGTCCCACTTATGGTGCCCGTCTGGGTGTGGGGACATGTACTGGTACACAGTCAGCATACCAGGAGTAAGCTTTCCATATGGAAAACTGACTCTCTTCCCCAGATGCCATCACTATGCATAGGTCCTCAGTTAGAGATGGGGGGCTCATGAGGGCCTCCCCCCTCTGCTAGAGTGTTGACCAGCTTGATCTTAAGAAAGTAAACACAGCAGCCGTGAGCTCCTGATTCAGGGGACCTGTCTCATTTGTCACCCCAGTGACCTAGTCTCTACCCTCTGATTATTCATGAGTTTCCACATTAAGCACCATCCACTGTATAAAGAAATCTCTCTCATGAGTTCTGAGGGCTGCACTCACTGATGGGTAGAAAGACCCAAATTTAGAGAGTACTTTGATATGGTATCCAGTTAGCAACATAAGAGTAGCAGGTTCACATTGCGGTCTGGGAGCTCCCCAACTATGGGTTCTAGGCCCAGTTTTCCAATGCCAGTAATGCATTTCCTTTTGCAGAGCAGGCCTTGAGTCCAATCAGAAAGTGGTTGGTTATCCTGATAGCATTCGTGTGGCTGGTAGCCACGGGCATATCTTGCAACGTCGGTCATTACTGTAGGTTCACAGTTTCGTGAGACTGTCGCTGACTTCTTCCTCCCAACAGCTTACATGACACTTCCTGGTACTATGAAAACCAGCCAGCAAGGAGGAAGCTTTGGGTCAATGCCAACTTGATTTCTCCATGTCCTATGGCCAAAGCGTGTGGTGTCTTCAGCAACAGCAGCTTACCGTCAACTTTACACACTTGGGTGGTAGGCGCTTCAGCCGCAGAGCCAGCTCCCGGTCTCACCTATTTCTGATAAGAACATCCATTTCTGGGCTTTACCTGCTTTATAGGAAGGTGAGTTATGATGGAGAAGCAAGAGCGATGGCAGTAGCCTGTATGGTTTAGGGAATGTCTTTGGGACACTCCTACAAAACAACTTCCTGGAAAGTATCCCACCGTTGGCACTTGTCTTTTTATTTGGCAACCTGTGGCTTTGGGGAGTAGCATCATCCTCCATGTCAAGTAACTTCAGTTACACACACACCACACACACACACCACACACACACACACACACTATAGATTCTTAAAGCAGAATTTGAATCTGCGGAGTAAAATCGTGAGCACATATGCACACATACTGCTCACACACACTGTGCACACACACTTTCATTTTCTCATCAGATAACCAAACACTTATCAACAAGGACTCCGGGACCCAACAGTGCTCAGCCTTAACCCTGCTGCTCACTTACTAAAAGCCCTGGAAGAAGCATGACATGAACAGGTAATACCACAAACTCTACAGTGCTTGGTGAGGACGCTGGACTGAGCATGCTCTGTGGGATACCCTGTGTTTGTCCTGGCCTGGGACTGTCCCTCCTGCCCTCTGTAGATGAGGAAGCATAGCCTTTGGTTTTCCCCGTGGTCTAGCTTAGGTCACAGGCAGACTGGCTTGCAAGCAGCATGTGTGCTTATCCGCCATCTATCCCGCTCGTCTCTTCCTGGAAAAGACTGTTTCCCGGCATGCAAACACCAGGGGCCTGGGCAAGCGCCGAAACCCTTTACTCTGAAATCAGGAAGAGTCGCTGCCATGCAAAAGCTCTCCTCGTATTCTGCTTTAGCTGTAGCCATCTGCACAGCCCTGAAAGAGATGCTTTCATTCTGAGATTTTAAAACAGTTGATATGTTTTCACCCTTTCTTAAAAATTCTCTTCTAGGAACAGCTCATTCCCAGAACCACTCCCTCTAAGAGCAGCCAGGAGATGGAGATCGCTGCTCATCACCGAGGCCTGGGTTTGAGAAAGTTTCTTAAGGTTGCTGTTGTTTTTCTTATTACTTGCACTGTTTGTATGCCAACACAATGTTCCTGCGTTTTTCACGGTATTAATAATAACGGAAGTAATTCACTTCATCTTATAAAGCAAGTGAAACCCAGAAACACGATGTTCTTATCAGAAGCGGGAGTAGCTGGGAGCCTAATGCCCATGTGAAAGCCAGGTATGGCAGCATGTGTCTGCTGCTTCGGGAGGCAGAAATGGGGGGCAGGGAGTCTAGGGGCTCATTGGTCATCCAGTCTAGCCAGAATGGCAAACTCCAAGTTCAGTGAGAGACTCGATCTCAAAAAAAGGGGGGGGGGGATGGTAGAATAAGACACCTGATGTCAACGAGCAACCTTTTACATGCACCATAGTAGCATACACACACATACACATACACCACACCTCACATATGCACACATACACATGCTTACACACATCCACACACTGCACACCTACACATATACACACACATCACACACACACATCCACACACACATATACATACATCACACACACATATACATACACCACACACACATATGCATACACCACACGCATATACAAAGAATATAATGAGCAAAGAAACCTTGTTTAGGGAAGTGTATGAAGGTACAAAGTTTGGGAAGACAGAATTCTGCAGCCTATTGTAAAACTAACTCTTAAGGATAACTCAGGTGTATGTCAGAAATATAAGGATTGAACATGCACCAATATAATACTCCTGGTGATAAATATGATGTTTTCTTGATAGCTTCATAAATTCTGAGAAGAGCAATGATAGGCGACCTAGTTTTTTAGATCTAATTCAACCCAATGGAAATAATCCCTCATAGAAGTTCTTTTCTCTGATGAATACAGGTTATATCAAGTTGACAATTCTAATTATCATAAGACCTGGTTTATCTCTGCCTGTATAATACTGCTGATGATTGTTAGGCACAAAACAAAGACATTCAGAGGAAACAGGGTACTGGGCTTTGCAATCCAGAAGGAGGCATGGACTGTATAGCCTTCACCAAGTGGTCTTTGCAGGCATGAAGCATGTAAGTCGACCAACAAAAACAGTGCATAGATAGGAGCTCATGGATCCATCATTTCCAAATACCAGATAGAAGATGAGACAAGATCGTGATGCTCCTTCTGAAATTGCTATTTAGGAAGACCTTGGTGGGTGAAGTGCAAGTCCTTGTCATAGCTATCAGGGAAGAAGGAATGCATGAAACTTGCAATCAACCTGAAAATTTGAGAACTTTAAAAATCCTTTTGAACTAATATAACACAGGCAAATCCAAGAGAAGTGTAATTGGGATGGCTCGTCCTTACTGCCACCTGACTGCATTTGGAATCACTTAGGGACACACCTCTGCATGTGTCTGGTCAGATGCGTATTTGCAAAGACATTGGACTGAGGAGGGATGGTCCTGAAGAAAGGGGGCACCAAGCCATGCAGACCGAGTAGGAGGAAGAAATGAATTACCACCAACACTCATCTCTCTGCTTCCTGACCGTAGGAAGTGGGACCAGCTGTCTCATGCTCCTGCCTCCATGGCTTCCCCACTGTGATAAACTGTATGGCCCCTTGAACTGTGAGCTAACAAACCTTTCCTTTTTTAAGATATTTGCTGTCATCAGAGTAATGCAAAAGTAATTAATAAAAATAAGCTTAAAAAAAGATATATGTTCAAAGGAATCCTATTCATAGTAGCCTTCTAATTAAGTACCCATGAATAACTCAGAAATCTACACAACGAGTGTTACAAAATGCCTAGGTAGTCCCTGGCACATGCGAGGGTGTGACTCTTTACTCTGTGATCATCTGCCCCGTGGCACCGTGACCTTCCTGTGCTGCCTTGTGCCATCCTGGCTCAGTGACCTGGGTTCTGGTACACAAGAACTTGTGTGGATGTGTCTGAAGTATCCCTGTACTGGTTGGTTCTGTGTGTCAACTTGACACAAGCTAGAGTCATCAGAGAGGAAGGAGCCTCGGTTAAGGAAATGTCTCCATGAGCTCCAGCTGTAAGGCATTTTCTCAATTAGTGATCCATGGGGGAGGGTGCAGCCCATGGTGGGTGGGGTCACCCCTGGACTGGTGGTTCTGGATTCTATAAAGAAGTGGGGTGAGTAATCTATGTGAAGCCAGGCAGTAAGCAGCACCCTCCCTTACCTCTGCATCAGCTCCTGCCTCCAGGATCCTGCCCTGTTAGAGTTCCTGTCCTGACTCCCTTCAGTGATGGACTACAGTGTAAAAGAGTAAGCCAAATAAACCCCTTTCTCCCCAACTTGTTTTTCTGGTCCTGGTGTTTCATCACAGCAACAGAAACTCTGACTAAGACCATCCTCAACTTGAGAAGAGGCCTGGCACAGAGGGGTACCACTGCTGTGCCTCCAGCCCCTTATTGGAGCACAGCTCTATCCAATTCATGGAGCCCATTATCCGGGGAAGTCAACGTGTTACAGGAGGAGAGAAGGTGCTGTCCAAGGATTCGTGGATGGCGCCCACAGACATAAGACTGGAGCAGGCAGAGTGTCTTCTCTTGCTACTGCCGTGTGGTAGCTACTGTGTCAGGTGCACACAGAGGCTAGGAATCACAGCAGAGGGACGAGGTGTCAATCTGAGGTGTGCACTGATTCTTTCTCATTGTGTCCTCTCTCTTGGATGCTAGGGTTCTGGCTGGTGTCCTATGCTGCACACAGGGTCTCCTACCAGGCTCAGTGGTCTCCTGATGCTATTTTGAAATTAAACACTCTTTCAAAGGGAACATCTTGTGTTTCCATGGCAGCACTCTGAGCTCCCTTCCGAAGGGGCAACCTGGGTTACAGGGAAGACAGAGGAAGCTCCTAGAGGATTCTGACATGTTCGGGAATATGTCAGGAAATCTTGAGGGAGAAATGAGATGAGATGCTGGGGTTGAGGAGCGATTCTCTTCAGCTGGGAAAGGTGGAGAGAGGCATTCTTCTAAAACACTGCCTCCACCTATGTGATGGCTATTCTTGGTTGTCAGCTCGACCACATCTGGAATGAACCACAATCCAGACATGAAGGGCACACCTGTGAGAGATTGTTTTTGTTTAGGTGAATTCACTTCTAGTTCTGACCTTTGAGGTAAAAAGACATTCACCTTTGGTCTGGATCCTGAGGTGGGAAGACTCTGGTATTTGATTCAGATCTTGAGGCAGGAAGACATACCTTTACTCTGGGCCACACCCTCTGCTGGGACCCGATATAAAGACATGGAAGAAGGAAGCTTTTGCTCTTTGCCTGCTTGCTCCCCTGCATTGCTAAGCAAGTCCATCCCTTTGTTGACATTAGAGCCCACTTCTTCAAAATCCCAGAGTCTACTGAATACCAGCAGAGACACCCAGCCTTGTAGACTGAGCAGCTTCTAGATTCTTGGACATTCTGTTCATAGCTCCCCACTGTGGTGATTCTAATATGTATGTATGTATGCATGCATGCATACAATTATATATTTTGTATGTATCATATGTAGTATATATTATAAATACGTATGCACAAAGAGATTCCTTCTGTAAGTTCTATATAGATCTCTATAAGCTCTGTAAGTTCTGATGCTCTAGAAAACCTTGGTTAATACACCTGACATGGGGTGTCAGGGAGCTGTCCACCTGTTTGCTCCTTCCACTAAAGCATGGTAGCAGATGCTTTTAATCCAAACACTCAGTAGGCAGAGGTAGGCTGATCTCTGTGACCTTGTGGCTCATCTAGTCTGCAGCGAGTTCTAAATCAGCTAGGGCTACGTAGTGAGACTTTGTATCCGAAAACAAATAAAACAACTGAACAAATCCTTCCAAGAATGTGAGTCTTTTTTATGTTTATTCGATGCTGTATCTCTCATGTCTGGTGTGGCGGGCAGGAGTTGGGGGGTGCCTGGGCCCTAAATTCCAACCAGGCATCTTTCATGAGACCAAACAAAATGGCTGCTTTAGGTCTTTACGCTTCACCAAAGGTGCAGAGTCCAGGGCTTCCCAGGATCTCCACCTGTGGACTTGTACCCAGTGCCCCAATGGCTTTCTCCTCTCTCTCCACCCTAAGAAACACGTGCTGAGATGGACACTCCCATTCATCTGAGGCTTAGCCCAGATCAGTGACTTCAATTTACTGATGAAGAAAACCGGCCATAGGACCCTTGGCCTACCCTCTTATGCATAGCTAAGATCTACACCCATCACCTCAGCAGTCCGGGTGTGCACTCTGCCTTTTGAGAGAGCCCTGTTGGCTGAGGGAGACAGAGTGAGGAAGGCTCTTTCTCCCTGCCATTGAACCTGAAGCTGCAGGTCACAAGACAGGACTCTGCAGCTGCACACCCACAGACCTAGGGGTTCGGGGCTCCCTACCGTCCCACCTCCCAAGTCCCCTGGTAGGCATATCTGGAAGTATGTCTCTGACAGGGAAGGAGGCAGAGTATTTCTGGCTGGACCTGTAAGTGATTGTTTTATTTCCAGTGCTGAAGATTGAACCCAGGGCCTCATGCATGCTAGGCAAGAACTCTGCAACTGAGGTCATCCCTAGCCCCTCCCCCAGGAGCAGTTTTGAGCAGGAAATGCAAAGGGTAGTTCCCATTGGAAAGAGCAGAGGGAGTCTGGATTGGGCGCGTCTTCCAGGCCTTTCCTTCCCTCAGGCCTTTTCAGGTTTCTTGAATAAAAGCAAATGCTTGATGTCCTCTAACCCTAACTCTGTGGCTATGACATCTAAGCTTTTGGACCTGACTCTCACCCACATTAATTCAAGTTCCATTTTCCCAATATATCCTCTTGTTTCTCTAAGTCTCTCTGCAGAAGAATTAGCACCCCGAATCATAAACACCCCGAATCAGCATGCACACACTTAGGTCAGGAGAGTCTGTGTCAGCTCTGCAAACAGTTTATTGATTTATATTTCTGTCTTCCTGGCCTCCTCTGAACCCATGCCACTTTTGCTTTGAAAAAGAAAATTATACTTGCCTGCATTATTCAAAAAACCTCTTGTTACTTAGGAAGCCTCAGGAGCACTCAGTGAGTGTGGGTATCAAAGTCCCAACACTGGCAGGACCAACACAGTCTTCGAGCCAACCACAATAGTACATTCTGCTATTTTAAATCTTTCCCCATCTTCAGGATAGTGATGAGTGGCACCCAAATGAAGTTGTTTTTAACCAAAAGTTTCTCCCAAAATAGAAACTACCCACAATATTTTTCTTGGGGGAGAATATCTGGTCAACTCTGTTCCCTGTTGGTGTTTTGAGCTAATGCTGCCCCCTGTACAAAGCAGAGCCCCAGAGACACCTCTGAGCAGAGGCAAGAAAGGACCTGGTTCCAAACCAACCTTGAGACTCTCAGCTCTAAGGTCTCTGGAACGCTTCAGTCTTGCTTTGCCTGATCTAAGTGGGTTTTTGTTTGTTTGCTTGTTGGTTTGTTTTTGTTTTGTTTGTTTTTTTTGGGGGGGGGGGCTCTTTCCTTCCATGCTTGCAGACACTAGCAAAAAGAACACTAGGACGGGATCCCTCGGGTGACAACAGAATCTCCAACAAGCTAGTCTTTTAGAAGGGTCTCCCATCTAGAGATGACAAATGGCCAGTTCCAAAGGCGACAGCTGGTCCCACTGTAAATCCAGGTTCAGGGTCCTTTAAAACACACACCTGTTGCAAGGGGAGTCACTACTGCAAACATGCAGCTGTGGGTGCCGCGTGCAGCCTGCCTGTGTCAACACACGCAGTGGGCCTGGCCAGCAGGATGCATGAGGGCCGGATGATGAATGCGTTTGATTACAGCGCCTGCTGCCCAGCACAGAAAAAACAGCCTGTATGATTTAATAGGATCCCTGTGAATCATAACAGCGAAGCATTCGTTTGGCAGAGCTCACAGACTCTTGCACAGCTCTCGGCCAGGTTTCTATGGTGATGATGTTCATTGTAAGTGCAGAACAAGCACCAATTCATGATGTCCAGCAGAGGCTGTAGTCTCCTCCACCCTTTTGCTTGCCACAGGCAGCTATGGCTGAGATGCTAAAAAGCCTCCCCCTGGAAGGAAATCGAGGCCCTTTGCATTCTCTGCTCCCCCAGAGGGGGGTGGAACACACAGACAGAAAGCAAGAGAGATACTAGTAGGGCGTTGGGTTAGACCCAAATAGACGGTACCATCCATCTGTTCAGCTCTCACTGATTTACAGACACTGTGTTTATCCTTGCCCCTCTATTAATATTGTCGGAGGAGCATACCACAGCTCATGGGTGGAGATCATAGGACAACCTCTGCTGATCCTATTAACCCACACAGGGCGTTTTTCTTGTTCCAGACACTCTCTAGTTGTGTACTGCTGTATACTCCAAGGCTAGCTGGCCCTTGAGCTTCTGGGGATTTTCATGTGTTAGCCTCCCATCCAATGCTGGGCTTGCAGATGTATGTGCTACCATGTCTGGCCCCACCAAGGTTTCTTCCAGTCCTGTTAGCAATTCTGTTCGATCAATTTCCAGATAGAAAAGTTGTATAAACGAATTTGTTCTATAAGGAAATTTCAAAGCTGTTTCTATGTACATGGTGATTCAATCCAGGACAACCTTGCAACCAGGGACAACAAATCTCTGCCATGATCTGGTTATGTGCTCATTCAGGTCTCATCTGCTGCCTGGAAAATCCTGGGGAAAATGCCTTTTTTGTTAGAAAGAACTAAGCGCTGAGCCAGCCACGGACCCTGACACACAGCTCTGTTGAATTACTGCATGACACCCCAGCAAAGTGGTGGGTTCTCAGCCCCGCTGCCAGGACCTCCAGAGTGCGACAGCTGCTGTGGATTCTTCTCTGTCACAGATGTGCCATGGAGCACTGACAGGTCATCCCCAGCCTCGGAAGTACCCCCGTTCTCATCATCAGCATTATTTTATCAATAATAACACTGAAAGACTCCTGTTTTTAAAATTGGAGTTCCTCTCTCTCCTCCCTTAGACGTCTTTAGCTCATCCAGGACAAATGAATTTGGAAATCATGTTTGTAAGTTTGTGGTTTACTTTGGCAAAGCTGAGACTCAGAGCAGAACTGGACGGCTCGCCCGGGTAAGGCAATCAGTTCTGTTCCAGTGCCACCGCTGCTGAGGGTCTGAGGACAACAGGGTTCTGCATCGGGCGGGAGCGTTTCCAGGCAAAGGGACTCTTGGCCAGGACAGTGTTTGATCTCAGAAGGTCAGCCTTCATACGCACAGGCAGAGGGCTGGCTGACGTTGCTCCCAGGTTTGAGCAAGTGCCTTCCAGGAAGTTGATTTGTTATTTTGGGCAGGGACAACGGATCTTGATGCGCATTGGGGGTAAGGTTTCCTGCTGTGGGGGTTCTGACAGTTCCTGATATTTACATAAACAAGCCTTCAAATATTGACTAACAGCGGTGTGAGGGAAAGGGGATCTCAAGCCCATAGTGTCCTGAGAGATACAAAGTTGGGCGGAAGGCAGTCCCCACGCTGTGGCCATCAAGGGAACTCGTTCTTTGCCTTTTTCTTCCATGCAGAATAAAGCTCAAAGAATGAGCACAGATCCCAGCAGACATGTCTTACCTCGGCTCCTCCTACGTGGCCCATAACCACCAACCAAGAAAGACATTACTTTTCAATGTGCAAAAGCAGCTTAGGAGCCATCATTTATCCCTTATTCTCTGTACAAACTCTTTATGTAAAGTGACCAGAGAGGATAATAGGCACACATGGAGGGGGCGGGCATGGAGGAAATGGTCTACAACAGCCAGTTACTATTGCTTTAAAAGGCCAAACGCTGCCAAGGCTGAGGTGGTGAACTAACAGGAAAGTAGGCTCTCCACATCTGTTCACAGTAACTAGCCCTCCACCAAAGAATTTTCAAAAATAAGCGTGTAAATCCTGTGACTTACTAAAGCAGCTAGGAGATAGTTTGCTTTGCTCTCCTAAACAAAATAATCTCACAAACCTCAGGAGAGCCTGAAGAAGTTAGCAGTACAAACACAGTCCCTTATAATGGAGCCAGCAGGGTGGGAGAGTGTTTGCCTTCTCAAAGTTCTCACAGGACTTGAAGATTTTTCCACTCTCTGTTGTTCAGGGTTTGGGGGCTAGAATTGTGTCACTGTCCCCTGGACCATGTGCCAGCAGCCAAAGTTCCTCCCTTGGAACTTTGACACCAGGCTATGACCTTTCTGTGGCTGCCTGCGGTGAGAGGGTGACACCCAGACTCTTCTCAATGGTCAGAAGGAGAAGTGGGAGGTCTCCTTGGTCCCCAGGTCCCCAAACACAGCTGCCCCTAGCCAGGCCTGAAAGTGAAAGTTTGTTTCTGGGAACTATTCTCACCTACAGGAAGGAGCATGTGGTGTGGACAACCTCAGACACCCAAGTTTGCTGCATCACTCTGTGTGTGTGTGTGTGTGTGTGTGTGTGTGTGTGTGTGTGTGTGTGTTTCTGCATCCTGGCCTGCCTTGTGCATTTTCTCAAAGAAGACAGAGCTGAGTCTGCATTGTGCTTCTTGCTGGGAGGGCATGGGAACAACACAGCATGTGGGGTGCAGGGGGACAGCCCTGATGCTTCCTGCCTGGGTACCTGGCTCTGGAAATTGCCTAGCCTGCAGAGGCTGCCCCAGCCAGCTCCTATATACCTCCCAAGAAGTCAGACCACTTTCACAAAAGGCAACCCACACACCCCAACAGATGTTGTAAGCCAGAACCTCTTTGAACTCCTGCTGAGTCCCACTAAGCAAGTGCCTGGTGACTAGGATCATACTCCTGGCGGACTGGGCCAGCATGGCCTTGCTTCCCTTTGAGGCCCAAAGCTCTAGGATCAGTTTTAGCCTGAGTAGCACCTGCCACACATCAAAGGACACAGCTCAGCACAGTCTGGTGAGGTGGAGGAGCCCCTGGACAAACCGGTTTTCTCTGCAACAAAAACTTCAGCCAATGCAGATCAAAGAAAGATAGCATGTGTTTTTGCTGTCTGTGTGTGCACACTATACGTGTGCACATACATGCACACAGATGGATGGATGGATGGATGAGTGCCTGCCACCATGTTACTATTAAAGATGCCCCAGGTACAGGAAGCCCTAGATATAATCAGGACAGTCACTGAGGTCTCATCAGGCAGATGTATTTGTTAACTTGGTACCCAGGACAAAATCTTCCCTCATTCCCACAGGCCCGTTCTGAAACCACGCCTCCCTTCCCAGGGAATCATGGGGCTAAGTTTACAGTCCCTAGTGAGCTACTTTCCTCTGACATACCGCTTGCTGCATGTGCACTCCTGCACATTAGGTGTAGTTTTGTGTTCTCATTTTTACCATGTTTTGGGAACCACCACGGCCCCGGCCCAAATGCATGTTTAGGTGTACACTGACAGATATAAGCATGTTCCCACCGTGTCATGACACTTGCTAAACCACACCAAAACTCCCTCTCAATCATACCTGCACATCCGCCCACTCTCAGTCACATACCCGCACAGTCGCACAAGCATGTACACACTAGCAGCCGCAAACCTCCACCCTCACGCATGTGTGTACAACCAGCTACACTCACACATATACTTTAACCAATCACGTACCCATATACTCAGACAGTCTCACATATTAATATGCACCCATGCATTCATTCACACAGACTTCTAAATAGTCCCACCTATGTACCTATCCGCATCAGCACACATCTCTATATATGACTGCACACACTTCTAAACACATGCACATACACCTATTAGCACAGGTGTTTATGCAATGACACCCCTCATTGAATGACACACACACACATGCACGCACTCATTCAGCCATTTTCACACGTCTGGGCTCACACATGCACAATCAGTCTCACACACCTACTCCCAGTTCAAACCTTCTCCAGCCCTTGCCTTGCCCAACCCCAATAGAATGCACCCTCTCTTCAGCACACTGTTTCAAACAAGAAGCCGTCAGCTCCAAGGGCTGCAGAGCTGATGGCAGAGTGACATCAGGAGTGGGTCACAATCCAAGAGATGTCCTGACTGTTTCCAAGGATGGAGAAAGAGAGGAGGCATTGGGGGCAGGTTCCCTTCACCTACTTGGTCTCAGCAGACAAGAAGAGCCACATGAGTGACTTGTGCGACCTTTCCATGGTGGACACAGAACAGCATGGCAGCCCACACCCAATGACCTGATCTATCATGTGAACTGAAACGTCGTATGTTGTCTCCCAAAAGGGGACTACTGTCTTGGGCACACTTCCTCCACCACGAAGAGTGAGGAGGCACACATAAGGTTAACTCGGATGGGTACAGAGGGCAGAGACCGGAGGAAGAGAGGGAGCCATGTGGTGCCGCTGCAGGACCTTAGGAACCAGTGTGGTGTTTGGCTACTACAAAAAAAAAAAAAAAAAAAAAAATTACACTTCACTAATGCCATGAACAGATTCTACCAAATAACCAAGATGCTTTGCTCTGCTCTCCCAGGGACTCTCTGTTCCTCAGTGTTCCATGCCCTGTGTAGCTGGTTAATCTTGTCATGGTATGACCACTCTTCCCTCCTGCCATGTTGGCCAGGGACCTCACACTGTCACCTTCATATGAGCTAGCATGAGCACATGGGGGCTGGAGAAGTCACAAGTGTGGCCTTTGGCTCTCCAGCCAGCTGCCAAGCTCCATTGTCACAGCCCAGATTGAGAGCATGCGGCTGAGTAGGTCACAGGCTCAGGTCACTGGGGCCGAGAGAGACTGTAGGACACAAACCTGAGCCAATCTCTATGTGTGTGTGTGTGTGGGGGGGGGGGGGTTGAGTGTCCTATTGGCTTGTATGTTCAACTATTTAATCCCCAGTTGATGAAACTATTTGGGGAGGGTTAGAGGCATGGCCTTGTTGGAAGAGGTGTGTCGCTGGTGGCAGGCTTTAAAGTTTCGAAAGACTGTGGCCTTTCAGTTTCTCTCTCCTCCTGACTGCAGACAGTTGAGAGCTCTCAGGTGCCGTTCCAGGTCCCTGCCACCATCCCTTCACTCTGCCACCCTGCCGGAAGACTCTACAGCTCTGGAACCAGAAACCCAATTAAACCCGTTCTTTTATGAACGGTCTTAGTCGTGGTGATTTGTCACAGTAGTAGTAAAGCGACAAAGACCATCCCCTTGCCCTTGGTAGCTGAGCATCTGCCTACCCACCATGGCTACTCATGAGCTAAAACCTGTTCCTGTGGGACAGTGGGGACAGGCCAAGTTTTCTGCACTCCCATCTGTTATACACAGGGCTTGAACCGGCCCTAACCCTCAGACTGAGAATTGGGGACCCACTTTGGGCAAAAAAGACTTTTGCTGCCCCCCTACCTCCTCACATATTCCCTTTCTCCTCTCTGTGCTCCTATACACCCTGACAAGGTAAATGGGTGCTGTCTGAGGACTCAAACCCAAGGTGACTGATGGCCTCTCCCCTTCCCTCCAGTGACCCCTGGCTCTTTCCCACCATCTTCACCAAGGAAATCCATGTCTCTTTCCCTGAGGTGTCCAGAAAAATATGCAGATGGAATGGGACAATCTGGGCTTGGAATTCTCTCGATGTTCCCATGCCACAGAGAACGCCCTAGAAGATGCTGGAGACAGGGTATCTGGTAGCTCATGTTCCTCAAACTTGAATAACTACAGCCCTGACCCACCTGCCCCCACATTCCAAGTGTTAGGATTCCAGGCATGCCCAATCATGCCCGCCGTAGGTGCTGCTAGGATCAAACCCAGGGCTTTGGGCCTCTAAGCAAGCAGTCTACCCACTTAGCCATAGCCTCAGTCCTAATCATATTCTTTTAGGTCAAGATAACAGACAGTTGCGCAGGCTCCTGAAGGTGGCTTCCAGACACATTGCCATGGCCAGCGCCCTGTGGAAATGATGTCGGGGAGGGAGAGAGAGTAGCCCTCATGACAGTTCCAGGAACTTCACTAATAGTTGTCCTTCAGAGGCCAGGGGTTCTTACTAGAAGAGCATGTCTGAGTTGTTATCTTGCTCCTGCTGTCCCTATGGGTGCAAGGGCTCCATCCATTACACTTTTGACTAAAGACGCTCAGTTGTCTAGGAGGGGCCTGAGAGGATGGCACAGCTAACTTGGGACCTCCAGAGGCTTTCTCACCGGTAGCCACGCTAAGGCCTCAGGGCATTTTCCTGGAACAAGCAATTGACGTTTTGTGTTCCCGCCTTGGTTCCTGCTCTCCGGGTGGGAGAGTGAGCAGATGAACCAGTTCATCAGATGGTGAACGCCCAAAGCAGGCTCCAAGTTCAACAACAGCCACAACTTGGAGACCATCATTAGAGCCGAGAACCCAAACAGGCCTGAACTTCACAACCCGCTCCCAGAGTAGACACAAGAGGCTGGCAGAGAGTTTTGGTGGGTGAGCCTGTCAGAACGTGACCTCTCTGTGTTCATACACACCCAGAGCCCCCAGGCTCAGTCTTCATTATCCCAACAGCGACAACAAAGGCAGTTTTGTGGCCTCCTCCCCCAAGCACCTCACACATTAAGTCGTTCATGCTAACACAACTGGCCTCTCATCGCTCATGTTAACACGGATGGCCTCTCGTGCTGCAGATGGAAAAACAGAGGTGGGGTTCCCCAATAGAAACTTGCTACGCTCACTACAGTCATGAGAAATGGGGCCAGGCTAGGTGGCATGTACGTGTGATCCCAACACACAGAAGCCAAGGGCAGGAGGATAGAGAATTCCAGGTCAGTCTGGGCTACCTTGTGAGGCCCTGTCTCAAAAATAAAATAATGAAGTCGTTGAGGAGTGAAATATCTTTCTCAGCATGAACTTAAAAGCTAGTAACAGAATTCTGCAAGGGTTGGGGTGCAGAGGGGGCTAAATTAGTAAAGCGTTTGCTATGCAAATTGAGGACAGGAGTTTGAGCTCCACTACCCACGGGAAAGCTTACATGATAGCGCTCACCTGTGATCCTAGCTCCGGGGAAGGGGAGACAGGCCCATTAACTGGCCACCTGGCCTAGCAAATTTGTGAGCTTTAGGTTCAGGGAGAAAACCTGTCTCAAAAACTAAGGTGTAAAGTGACTGAGGAGGACTCCTGACATTAACCTCTGGCCTCTTCATGCACGTGTGTGTGTGTGTGTGGTGTGTGTGTACACACACACGTATACATAAATGCACATAGGAACATGTGTATACACGTGAGAATTTTGGAAGCACTAACTCACTGCCAACACCTCCAGTCCTGGACTTTAGGCTGCAAGAGATAAGAGTTCCGCTTCCGTGACACATGTGTCTGTTTTTTCATCTAACTGGGACACGGGGAAAATGACACTGTCTTTAACTTGTTGGGCGTGGAAGGCAAACCATCACTGTGCTTTCTTGGAGACCAATGCCGCTGGCACCAGAGAGCCTGTTTTCAGTTCCCTGACTTTCTTCTTCGCCCTTCTATCTGCCTCTGTTTTAGCTCTTAACTCTCCAAGCTGTGGACTTCTGTAAGCATTCTGTGCCCGTAGGAACAGGGCAGGTCTAATCAGATTTTGAAATGACAATCAGTGACGTTCTCAAAGAAGGCAATTGATAAGGAAAAGATATTAACAAGGTTTTAATAAAAGATAACTAGAATAAATGTATTAACAAGCACTTATTTAGGAAATCCTAGGTTACACAGGAATAAGAAAACAGAAAAGGGAACTCTGCTTCTAATCTGAGACAAGAGCTAAACTAAACTGCTTAGCTTTTGTGAGACTTCTGCTTTTGTGAGCCTGCTTGCCCCTTCCTCTTTTTCTGAAAAAGCAGATATCTTCTCGCCAGCCTTGATAAGGGACCATGGATACCCATGTCCTGTAAACAAGAATGTGACTATGTCTAACCCCATATAAGCCGTTTTACATAGGTATTGCTGTGAAGAAACATCATGACCACAGCAACTCTTACAAAAGAAAACATTTAATTGAGGAGGCAGCTAACAGTTTTAGAGGTTCAGTCCATCATCATCACAGCATGGAGCATGGCAGCTGGGAATATGGCAGCGTGCCAGCAGATACAGTGCTGGAGAATTCTATATCTTAATCCAAAGGCAACCGGAAGCGAACTGAGACACACTTCCTGATAGTCCCACTCCCTTTGGGGTCCATTTTCTTTCAGACCACCACATTCCACTCCGTGGTCCCCATAGTGTTGTAGCTACATCCTAATGCAAAACTGCATTGAGTCCAACTTCAAATGTCCCCATAGTCTGTCACAGTCTCAGCAGTGTTTAAGAGTCCAAAGTCCAAAGTCTCTTCTGAGATTCATGCAGTCTCTTAACTGTAATCCCCTGCAAAATCAAAAGCCAGATCACATACTTTCAATATAGAACGGCACAGAATGAACATTACCATTCAAAACATAGGGAAGGGGGCATAGTGGGGAAACACTGGACCAAAGCAAGACCAAAAGCCACCTGGGCTAACTCCAAACTCTGTATCTCCACGTCTGATGTCAGAACACTCTTCAGATCTCCAACTCCTGTCAGCTTTGTTGACTGACTGTAACACACTTCTTCCTCTCGAGCTGGTCCCACTCCCTGTTCGCAGCTCTCCTCGGCGAACACGTCCATGGCTCTGACATCTCTAATATCCTGGGTCTCCAAGGCAATCCAGGCTTCACCTTCTTCACACGATGCCCCTTCTGGGCCTCCATTCAGGGACTTCCCTGGCACATGCCTGGCCTCAGCCGCTTTCTTTATTCATGGAAGAATATTCCATAGCCCCTTTCCTTTGTCCTTGACTCTAAAGCCAGGACCACATGACTGAAACTGACAAGTTCTGCTGCTTGCTGGGTCTGGAACATGAACCCCTCATTTAATTAGATCAGCTTTCTTCACCAGCTTTCTGTCTTCCATGATTTCCTTTACTGCCCAAGGTTGGTTGTTCTGGGGCTTGCTTTGTAGACCAAGTTAGTCTTGAACTCAGAGACTAGCCAGCTTCTGCCTCCAGAGTGCTGGGATTAAACTTGTTCACCACCACACCCAGCTTAATTCCTTTTGACAAGTTGGAAGTTTAGCTGGGTAGGATCCTGCCCTGAGGTCACCCCTCCTTTTATTCCATTTCTTAATCTGTTTATCTCCTTGAACACAGGACTCAGCTCCATTCCACTTCCTGGTGCTTCTTTTCTCCTCCAATTCTACATTTTCTTGCTCCTTTTCATTTTACATCTTCATTAGAGTTGCCATTAATAACTACACAACAGAGTCTCTATTAGGCTGTTTTGAGATCTCCTCTGCCTACAAGATTAATCCAGTCTCTTCATGCTAGCGGCAGGTAGACTCTAGTGACAGGGCAAATAGCAGCCACATTCTTCACTGACACATCACAAGAAGGATCTCTAGGCCACATATTCAAATTCTGCTCTGAAACCTTGGAACCAGGCCTCCACCGTCCTAATCCCTCCCACCACCACTGTCTTCCGTGCTCCTACCAGGAAGGCTCATGCAGCAGCACTCAAACTGCTCAGCTGCTTTTCTAATCCATAGTCCCGAGTCCCCACCAGCCTCCAGGTTGCACACACACACACACACACACACACCCGCCACACACTTGACTCTGTTCCTCCAAGACTCACTCTGCTGCCCAACCCCATGCTCTTGAGCATCTTCCCCATGGCCAGCCCTCCCTGGCAACCACAGCAGACTACATAGGCACAGATGCAAACCACACCAGTTGAAAGAACAGGCATAGGTACAACCCACACCAGTTGGAAGGACATACTACAAAGGCATGGGCACAACCTGTTGGAGGAACAGATGAGTAAACAAAGACCAGTGGAAGAATATATTCTGTGACCGAAAGAGCAATACGACACCACCAGAACCCAGCGATCCTACAGCAGCAACATTCCAATGCAGCTGAAACACAGAATAACTTTATGAAGATAATATAGGCCTTTAAAGAGGAAATAAAAAATTCCCTTAAGGAAATTGAGGAAAGGCAAACAAAAATGCAAGAAATCAATAAATCCCTTAAGAAAGCCAAGAAAAAAAAAAAAACAATCAAACAGGTGAAGGAAACAGTTTAAGATTTGAAAATTGAAACAGAAACAAAAAAAAAAAATCCCTGAGGGAATTCTGGAAATGGAAAATCTGGGGAAGCCAATAGGAACTACAGATATAGACATCACCAGCAGAATACAAGATGGAAGAAAGAATCTCAGGCGTTGAAGATACGATAGGGGAAATAGATTTATCCAGTCCAACAAAACCACACTTCCTAAGAGTGCCCTTTGGAGTCCAAATTCTTTCAAATCACTACATAAGCTATGGAATGTTTTTGGTTACCTGCTCTTTGAGCAAAAGCTGGAGATCTCAGTAAGGTCCTAAGTAAAGGGTTTCTCCTTTTAACCTCTAAAAGCTGTTAAATATCTCTCAGGAGGGACAATCCTAGTCAACACTGAGAGCTTCATCTATGTTCCTGCCTTGCTATTCATCTAGGCCACTGGTTCGCAACCTTCCTAATGCTGCAACCCCTTGATACAGCTCCTCGAGTTGTGTGGTGACCCCCAACCGTAAAATAATTTTCATTGTTACTTCAGAACTGTAATCTTGCTACTGCTATGAATAGTAATACAAAAAAAATCTGATACACAGGATATATGATATGCCGCTGCGGAGGGGTCTTCCCACAGGTTGAGAACCACTGGTCTATGCCTTTGTCGGCCTGTGCAGATGTGGGGGAAGGGCAGAGTCAGATGCTCTGGCCAATTGAGTACCCTTTATTCTGTCTCTGTCTGCCCTCAAACCAAAAGTTGATTGGGTAGGTGGACAGGAGAAGTAGGAGGGATGGAGGCAGAGGGGCTGCTGGGGCTCTGGCAAAGAGAACCACTCCTGAGTCAGGATAGATAGAGAAAAGGGCCAAAGCCCAAAGGACCTGGTGTGGACAAAGTGATGTATGGACAAAGATCGTGGTGCCCATGTGAAGCCTGGCTCTCCAGTTGGCTCCATTCCTGTGAGTATACATCTTTACTACCATTTATTGTAGAAATACCACAGGCCCAAAGACAGAAGTTTGGATCTCACAGTTCCCCTAGGGTCCATGTAACAAAAGGGACCCGAAGTTGCAGTGGGCGGTTCATACAGTAATTCCTCTGAATGGAAACATCCCAAGGAGGCTCGTGAGGAGGACCATGAGACCCATGAAGTAAATATACTTCCTGCCTCTGGGAACACAGAAAAACACAAGAATCCCAAAGTCTCTCCCCAGCTTTGTAGCTGCAGTAAGCCGCTGCTGGGGAGACTGCCTGGAAGTTTTGCAGAGACCCCGGGATACCACGCTCTGGGGGAGACTGCCTGGTAGTTGTGTAGAGATCCGGACATGCCACATTTGTAATTTGTCAGCCACGCTGGGGTGGGCTTCCCAGTGATGCAGTTGCCTTTGAGTCACCCGTGCTCCTGTGAGAGACCTCTTTCTCACTCAGCTCCTGAAAAGAGCACTCCTCTCCCCCAGGAAGTCTCATACAAACAGGGCTTTTAGGAGGTAGACCTGCCAAGAGATATTGAATCACAGGGCTTGGCCCTGCTGGGGATTGTGGGACCCCACCCAGCTAGTCTTTCTCTTCTTGCTCCTTAGGCTTCAGGGCTCTGCCTTGTGCTGGTGGACTGGGCCCTGCCAGACCATGAGCTCAGCATAACCTTTTCTCCCCAGGAGCTTGTCATGTTGGTATTTTGTTACAGTAACAGAGAAACATTTACCACACATCCTCAGCACAGTGTGAAGCCCAGAAATCACCATCAGCACCCTCACATGAAATGAGACTGAATTTCTTACCAGTTTGGTGAGACTCAAAATGTATTGTTGGTTGTTATAAGGGCAAGAATATGATATTTCTTGTACTTGAGCGAAGTGGCATGAATCGGGTAGGATTAGAGTCACCCAGTTCAAAGAGAAGTGCCGTGACAGCAGGTTAAAGAAGGTAGGGAATATTTTTATCTCACATAAACAAGTCCTAAGAAGGCAGTCCTGAGCTGCTTCAGAAGCTCTGTTCCAGCATCCTTAGTGAACGGCTTCCAAGGAAGCAACCTCACGGTTTAGGGTGACGGCTGGTGCCCAGTCATCATGGGTGCCTTCCTCAGAGAGAAGGTCAAAGATCACAGAAAAATGAGCTGTGTGCCTCTCATCTAGGTGAATCTGAAGCACTTATTCCTGCTGCTTACACTTCTGCAGCCAGCACTGAGCCACAACCAGAACCAGCTGTGATGGAAGCCAAGGCCAAATGCTCACTCAACTAGCTTGCTTGATGCTTTGAGCCTGGGGTTCAGTTCCTAGTGTTACAGAGACGGGGGAGGAGAGAATATGGATTTTATGTAACTAGATTACTATTATTATTTGCAGTAAAGTAAGCCTTCTGTGTTTCAGGAAGGAGGGAAGACAGTGGCTGGTAAACACGGTCTCTTCTAACCCAGCCTAGAGTCGACTGTCGGTATCAGGGCTACTTTCAGACGTCTGCACCCAGTCTCATACACCCTACAGTCTGTTTCAGCCTAGAAGAGAAAACCCTGACCTCACAGCAGACAGCTCTCTGCTGCCTACTTCATTCTCACTTCAAAGCTGCTTAGGTCAAGGTGTGGCTACTAAAAATCTAAAAATAACCCCGAGCTGCTGCCTGGTGGAAACTGCTCCAATGACTCACCTAGAGTATCTCCAAGACTCTGTGATCCTGAAGGGGATGAATGGAGTCACCACTGAACCAGCCCAAGCTGGGTGTAGCCCAGAGCCAAGGGCTAGTCATATTGGATGGCCAATATGTAAGGGAAGATGTTTTCCTCCAATGATAGCAGCCGTAGTTTGATTCACTGGGTGTCTGGGTTATGTTTCAAAGAGGAAAACAGAAGGAAAAGGTGGAAGAGGAGATTTATGCTCAAGTAAATGAATTGGGCCATGTATGATGTATCCCAAGTCACTTCAAGATGCTGACACAGGCAAGGCTTTTCTAAGAGGACTCAAAGGGGCTGGAGAGATGCTCAGGGTTTAAGAGTACTTGCTGTTCCTTCAGAGGACCCAACTACAGTTCCCAACATCATGCTGGCAGTTCACAACTGCCTGTAATTCCAGCTGTGGGAGATCTGGTGCCCTCTTCTGGCCTCTGTAGGTGCCTGCACTCATGTGCGCACACGCGCGCGCGTGCGCGCGCACACACACACACACACCAAATAAATTTTTAAATAAATAATAAAAAGGCTCTAATAATTTAGGAAATAATCCTAAGAATTGATAAGTAGGACTGAATGAAAACAAAAGCTTATACACAGCAAAGCAAATGATCATCAGAGTGAAGGAGCAGCCACAGAATATAATATATAATTATATATTATATAATATTATATATAATATGTGCGTGTGAACAGCTCAGGTGTATTTCTAGCTAGCTCTTACATCATAAATTAACCGATTTTTATTAGTCTATGTATTGCCATGTGACCAAGGCATTGCTTCATTTTCTATATGTCTTGTTTCCTCAGTGGCTGATTGGCATCTGCCTGATTCCACCTTCTTTCTCTCCGCATTTAATTCAGTTTTCCCACTTAATTCTATTCTTTCTGCCACAGGCCAAAACAACTTCATTGTTAACCAATAGTAATAACAAAATCACGGCATACAGAGGGGAATCCCACATTATGTATGTATGTATGTATGTATGTATGTATGTATGTATGTGTGTGTGTTTTTAAAAGTAGGTACCCTTTACTATATGGTCATTGGAGATATGAAAATCAGGACTACACTAAGATTCTATCTCACCCAGTCAGAATGGCTGTCATCAGAAACAAAGGACAATGCTGGCGAGACTGTGGGGGACTGTGGGGAAGAGGAATCCTTATCCTCTCCTGGCAGAGTGTAAATTAATGCAGTCGTGATGGAAATTCAAGAGGAGAGTGCCTTAGAAATTAACAATGGTACTCTGACATCAGCCAGCTAGCTGTACCACTCCCAGGCATGTCCTCAGAGGCCTCTATATTCTGCCACAGAGACGCATCCACACTCATCTCTATTGCTGATCTACTCACAATAGCCAGGAAGTGGAGCCAGCTCAGGTGCCTGTCAACTGATGTATGAAATGATGACTAATAAGCAAAGAGGACTTCACAGTCCTCAAGGTCAGTTGTCTCATCCAAAACTGTCTTTGACTTCCTCTGTCATACAAGTGCTCAGAGAAATTATGTCATTTGTGCAAATGAGCATGCCAGTGGGTTGTAAGAGTGTGCATTTTCACTTGTTATTCCTTGCTGCTCACTCTCTCTCTCCCTCCCTTCCTCCCTCTCTCTCTCTCTCTCTCTCTCTCTCTCTCTCTCACACACACACACACACACACTTTTGTATATGTGTGCACGTTTGCATGTATGCCTGTGCATGACAGTGCATGTTAGTGTGCATGCACGTGCGTGCTTGTGCATGTAGAGACCAAAAGTCAACCTCAAATGTCAGTCCTCAGTACCCAGACATCTTGCTTCTTGAGCCAGGGTCTCACTGAAGGCTGGGGATCCCTGTTTGGGCTAGGATGGCTGCCCAGTGAGCTGCTGGAATCTATGTGTCTACACCTCCCCAGGACAAATGCACACGACCAGCCGTTAGATGTGTGCTGGGGCTCGAACTCAGGTCTCCACAGCTGGGTGGCAGGCAATTTCCCCAGCCTCTGTTCTCCTATTTAATGCTCTTGGCCTCACTCACACCTCTTTTTTTTTGTTCAACTTAAAGATAATGAGGAGCTGGAAAGATGTCTCTATGAATAAAATTGCTTGCTGCTCTCACTGAAACTGAACTCAAAGACTCAATTTGGATACTTCAAAGCTTAATCAAGATTTTTAAAAGAAGTCACATCTTAACTGGTCTCTTCAAGGGTTCACTAATTGTACAGGAAGAACTCTGAATTTTTAATCTCTTCATGTTTTAATGTAAAGGCTGTCTTTCCCACAGCCTGGAGTGACTCCAGGGCATGTCAAGCCTGAGGTTTTAGAAGGTGAGTGGGTTTGGGCTTCAAGGCAGCAAACAGTTACAGATGCCTGTGGGGAGTGCTCCTGGGGCAAGGAATGCTCCTGGGGTGAGGAGTGCTCCCAGAGTTAGGAGTGCTCCTGGGATGAGGAGTGTTCCTAGGTGAGGAGTACACCCGAAGTTAGGAGTGCTCCCAGGGTTAGGAGTGCTCCCAGGGTTAGGAGTGCTCCTGGGGTGAGGAGCATTTGTGCTCAGCCTGTGTAGCTATATCTTTAGGAGCCCAGAGGCAGTAAAGAAGGGTGATTCCAAAGCCCCAGTATGCCAGAATGCTGATGGGGGCAGTGCTTTTGATTACTGGGAGATATTTTGGACAGTGTCAGCTGCTTATGCTTTGGGGAGTGGCAGATGACCTAGAAAAGATCCGTTGGGGTGGATTGGTATCAGGAGGGAAAATGGGTTTGGTTGATGGACAGGGTACTCTTCAGATGCACAGCTGTGAATAACAGAAAAATGAAGTCATGAAAGGGACCCAGTGCCAAGCACAAGTTGTTTGTAGTGGGTAATATTAGAACTTTGGTTTTCCAACTTCAAATGAACTGGGGAAGGCTAATTCTTATTAAGCTACTTTCTTTTTCTCTTCTGAGACAGGGTCTCTTGCTATGAAGCCTTGGATAAACTTGAACTTGTAATCCTCCTTCCTTTACTCCACTGTTGCTGAGTGACCGGGCACACGAGTTGAGCCATTTAGGTCTCCTAACCTACTTCTCTTTAAAGATCATAATCAGGGGGTCAGAAACTTCTCGTGTTTATTTCACTCATTAGACTTGTTTTTATCAAATACCTTGGCAGAATGTTGTATGTGTAACTTCGTGCTCTTTCTGGTTCCTGCATGAGCCTCTGTTCAAAACTTGTTTGGAGATGCAACGAGTTTAATTGAAATTACTTACAAAAACATGGGGAAGGGTGACCACTCTGGTTGTTTGGAAGAAGCCCCCCAAAGGGAGTGGCACTGTTAGGAGGGTAGCCTTGGAGGAAGTGTGTCATTGTGGGGCGGGCTTTGAGGTCTCTTTTGCTCAAGCTTCCCTCAGCATGGCTGTCAGCCAACTTCCTGTTGCCTGCAAGATGTAGCGCTCTCAGCTTCAGCACCACCTCTGCCGCCATGCTGCCATGCTCCCTGTTATGATGATAATGGTGGAAGCTCTGAAACTGGAAGCAAGACTCCTCACTTAAATGTTTTTTTTTTTTTTATAACAGTTGCAGTGGTCATATTGTCTCTTAACAGCAAAAAAAGAAAAAAGAAAAAAAGAAAGAAAAGAAAATTAAATTCTAGACAGTGACTTACAGGACATTGGCTAGCTTCCACTATTATTTTCTCCCAACAACAGTTTTACTCTCAGATATCCACAGAAAGGGGTGGATCTCACAAATCCCTCTAACCCCTTTCCACAGTGGAACATTAATGGACCAAACCACTTGGTCATGCTGAATGATGCTTTTCAGTGAAGGGCAGCTACCTGAGGCCCAAGCTGAGCAGGACTTCATGGGTGGTCAAAATGTGGGGGTATCAGGACTTGACAGCAATGGGAGTCCTGGGAAGGGTGAATGTAAACAGAGCCTGCACTTTCATTTCCCAGCCGCCCAGACCCGAATAATCACACAGAGACTATATTAATTGCAACACTGTCTGGCCAATGGCTCCAGCATATTCCTAGCTAACTCTTATATCTTAACTGAATCCATTTCTATTAAAGTAAGTACCACCATGAGGCTATGACATGTCTGGCATCTTTCTCCTTCAGCAACTACATGACATCTCCTTGACTCCACCTACTCTCTATATATCTCTGTTCCGATTTCCCACCTGGCTTTACTCTGCAAAACCACTGACCAAAATCATTTTATTCATCAACCAAGAAAAGCAACACAAATAGAAGGACATCCCACATCAGGTGACGGGAACACTGTATGCGTTACCAGACTTAGGAGCACAGCCTTGCCCCAACAAGCCAGATTTGGCCACCATCTTCAATAAGTCAATTAAAGGAGCCAAATTAATAGCAAAAAAAAAAAAAATAGATAACAGATATTTATTCAATGTATCAACCCTGGGAAGAGAGGCAAAGGAATTCAAGTCCCACAAGTCAGTTTTTGGGAACGGGGTATCAACATGCTTTGCTCAACAGCCCAGCAAGGGTGACCCCTGCCCTGTAAGTGCTCGAAGTCTCTCCTGCAAGGTCACCGCACATATTGTAAATCTTTTTTCAGGGAAGCTGAGGGTTCCTTTTCAAGGTTGTTAGTCTCCTCAATAAAAGAATTCAGAAGGCTAGAAAAGAGGCTCAGCATTTAAGTGTATTTAATGCTCCTGCAGAGGACCTGGATTCAGTTTTCAGTACCCACCTGGTGCTTAACTATTTGTAACTCCAGTTCCAGAGGACCCAGTGCCCTCTGGTTTCCTCATATACGAGGGATATAGCGAAGAGAAAACCATGGCCTTTGTAATAGAGATTGACATAAGAAGCCACATGGTAAAAGGGGGGAGGCTTCAGGGAAAGAATGAAAAGGTCTAGAATGTCAGGGAAAGTTCAAATTCCCAGAACTCCTGTAAAAAGTCGGGCATAGTCATGCATGCATATGAGACCACTGCTGCCCAGCACCTAGCTTAAATGGGGAGCTCCAGGTTCAGAGAGAGCCCATCCCAGAGGAATAAAGTAGAGATGGATAAAGCAAAACACATTTTCCTTTGGTCACCACGTATTTGCACACCAGTACATGCACTCCCGCACACACACACACACACACACACACACACACACACACTTATACCAAGATAGGTTGTTTTAATTGCACATTCTAGGAAAGCCTGGGGATTGTCTAGATCAGCTGAGCGTGTGGGCACGTCTATGGGAAGATTGTCTTATATGAAGTGAGGGTAAAGACTTCTCCAGTTGCTGACAGCTACTCCATGGATTTGGGTCCTGGACTGCGTAGGGAGGCTGAGCACAGGCGAGCATGTATTCATTCCTTCCTCTCTGTCTTAACCGTGGGAGTGACGCCACAGCTATTTTAAGTTCCTTCCACCTCGATGCGGCAAAGGTCAGCTGTAGCCTAGGAATTAAGAACCAAAAGAAAACCTTTCTCGCCTAACTCACTGTTTTTTTTTTTCCAGAGTATTTCAAGAAGGAAAAAAAAAAACTTGGCTGTTTGTGATATACTATCTACGTAAATTTTCTGTTTTCTGGGTGTTATAGACCATGGTTGTTAAAATATGATTTGTTATGTGAGTGGAAGAAATGCTGGGGACCCGGGCCAAGTTAACAAAACTAAGATACTGTCTCTTTAAATAAAATTAATTATCTAAGTAATTATAAATGAACATAAATTGATGGAACTGTAAGAAACTTAGGGAAGCACATTTATTCTCAGGGTAAGTTAAAAACAGAGATATCAGGGATATGTTAAAGATAAGATTTTTTTTTTTATTTCTGCAGTTTTCATCTTCTTTCTCCTTCAAGTCCCACAATAAGGAAAACATCATTCTTAACAATAATGGAAGAAGTCATGGTGCAAACTGGGGAAGTAGCGGAGGAATGTTGAGTACAGGGTCCCCACACGGAGCAGCTTTGGGGGGTCTGGTGGAGCTAAGCACTGCCTGCTGCCACTGCTTACTCCTGAGGATGTGAAGGGCCATGGAAAGGGATCTGCAGTCAGGTGGCACCCTGCCACTGTTGGTACATGTAGTAAGAGATGGGCACATGTATGTGTAAGCTGTACCTTCTAAACTACTGGTTACATCAAACTGCCGTGAGAACAAGGGGGGGGCAGGCATCTTCATCACTTCTTATTTCCCAGTCTGCCTCAGTTTGCCCATCACCAGCCACACTGGTTTACCCGCAAACATCAAGGGCACCCGCCGCTTCCCAGCTCTAACTGCAGCACCAGGTGCAGCACCTTTATTTCAGTAAAGCCACCCTCACACCATCCTGCATCACTCCCGTTCCTCAAACTCTCCATTCCTAGTGGCTGTGTCATAGTGTTTTGGTCCTAATGACAGTCTTGCACACTCTGACTTAAAACCTTCCAAGTTTGTCTTGCCCACTCCCAACTCGTTCCCTTTTCCTTCCAGTTTGTGATGCTCAGGCCACATCGGCTCCCTCCCAGGCTTCCTCTTCCACTCCAGGGTATTGTCGCTAATGAGAAGCCCCACCCCACTCTAAACATCTTCACGGATCTGCCTCCCGCTCTAGCGGTCCCTGACCTTCGTTCACTGTCTACAGCCTCGCTGGTCTGCCCTTTCCTCTGGCCTCTCCCAATCTCACATCCCTTTATTATTTGATCAAGCAATTCAAGGACATAGCACAAATAGAAGGCTCACATCAGGTCACCTCCTCTTGGGTAACCGTGTCTGACTGTCGGGCATCTCCAGCACACAGGAGAGGAATGCACATGGAGATAGCCCTTCTGCTCCTGTGTAGCCCGCTGTGACATAGGCATGAAGAGATACATAGCTCTGTGGGGGAAGGCACTTTGCATATATAAGTGGACTGAGCCGAGGTTTAGTCCATTCAAACATCCTGAATGAAGAGCCCAAAGGTGGAAACAGCTCCCTGACCCGATGGCATGCTCGGACAGAGAAAAGTTGTCCCTCGGAACCACATGACACTATCTGTCTAAAAAGCAAGGAGATTCTGATCCACACCTCACCCTGGAGCACACGCCAAGTTCTGAAACAAGCTGCCAACAAAACCAACAACCCTGCAAGGTCTCACTTATGTGAGGTCCCTGGAGTAACAAGTGGTGGCTAGGGTCACTGGAGGGGAACTCATGCTAAATGCACGCAGTGTCTATGGTGCAGCTTAAGGACATTCTGGAGATGGCGATATAGAATGAGACTGCCTTGGACAATACCTGGTCACATGAGACAGCAAATTTCATGACAGATGGCTTTGAACACAATGAAAAGAGGTCTCAAAGCAGACGCAGGAAGACATTCTGCATGCAACATTAAGATCCATGTCTCAGGCACTGCAGAAGGAAAATTGGAGGAGGGTCTTGATTTTGTCTTGACTTCTATGTTAAACTGACTACACTTCCGATTGTTTTCTATTATTGAAGAGTCACCCATGAAGCCACAGACCTTCCAGGTCAATGCTGGAGACAAAGGAGGTGAGGACAACAGGATATTAACACTTTCCCTTTGTCTGCCTCAGAACAGGCCGGCTCGCTGAAGAACTGGCCCAAGAGAGCATCCAGCAGCAAGAAGATTCTGAACCTCAGCATGCCTCTGTGGTCCCGGATGCTGCAGTTTCCTCCAGCCATGACTCAGGGCCTCTTGTTCTTGTGACAGAAACTACTGTTCCAAGCTTGCTAGGTCTAGGTCTGAAGGAAGAAGACAGGAAAGAAGCTAATGTAAGGCTGTTTCTTCACCAGCAAACCCCTTGGGGAAGTTTCATGGTGTCAAATGAGTATTCCTGAGGATAAGATGTGCAGAAAAAGAGAAGGAAACATGACAAGAGACCTGGTCCTATTCAACCCTAGTAGACTGGAATCGGAGAAACCTTTTCCTGTCCTAAAAATGAAAAGGGAGACAGAGGCAGTTGTGTGAGAGGGATGAAGGAAGGGAGAGTTGCAAACCAAACCTCAGCATGTGCGCAGGGAGAAGCTTTATAATGGAACAATGAAGCAGAACTTAACTCTCCCTCTTTAATAGGTGAATAGTTGGCACGGTATACAGTTCACCCATTTAAAGAGCACGGCCCAGTGGTTTTTAGTGTATTTACAAAGCTTTGTGGCACTAGCCTTGCTCTAAATTTAGACCATTTCCACCACCCTCCACCCTACCTCACCAGGAAAATTGCCCCTGAATGGTCCCTTCCTCCCTTCCCCCAACTCAAGCAATTGCCAGTCCACTTTCCCTCCCTGGCTTTAACTATTCGAGAAGTTCCTGGAAAAGGAACCTGCATCGGTGACCCTGTGAACACACGGGAGTCTTTCCCATTGGCCATGGTGAATAATGCTTTATTGATCTTCCCCCACCGGCCTTTGTGTGCACAGCTGTTTAGTTCCCAGCCTAAGCACTTCCTGTTAGGGCTGCTGAGTTGTAGGCTGACTCTGCTGGTTCCCATCTGTTTTTCTAAGTGGTCCTTATAACAAGCACAGTCTGAAGCAGGGTCTGGGACCCTGGTGAGATGCGATTCGCGTTCCACCTTAGACAGCACTGAGTTGAGCAGAGTCATCATCATAAGAGGCCAGGCCACATCCTGGAGGTCCTTTGAGAAATTGGAACAACTTCCACAGAAGAACTTACACATGAAAGTTCCCAGCAGCCTTGTTTGTGATAGACCAAAGGAGAAGCAACCCAACTGTCCATGAGCTGAACAATGGCTAAGAAAACAGTGGTATGCCCATACAAAGAAGTGTTACAAGACCATGAAGAAGAATGAAGTGCCATTACTTACTGTAATGCAGATAAAAATTGAAAAACAGGATAAGGAAGAACCTTCACCAAAACCCACAGGCTGTCTCTCCAAATCGTTATGAGATGGTTCCAGAACAGCAAATGTGTGGAGAGAGAGGTGGAGCCATGATCACTGGAGATTGAGGAATGGAGATAATGTAACAGGGAGAGTGACTAAGGCAGGCTCTTAGCCATGTCTAAGTTTGCAGTTTGGTAGCCCTGGCTATATTCAGGGTTGAGCAACTGTCTTTATTTATAGTCTATTTACAAAACATTTTCATTATCCAAGACAGAAGCCCTGTGTCCCTTAAGTAATCAGTCCCATACCTCCTCACCAGGATCAGGTGGTCTCTGAGCCACTTTCCATTTCTATGTTTTTACCTGTCTTGGACAGTTCATGTTAGTGCATCGTCTAGACAGTTCATGTTAGTGCATCGTCTAGACAGTTCATGTTAGTGCCATCTGTCATTCTCCTCATCTTAGGCTCATTTCCTCCACCCTTTTGCTGTCAGGATCCATCCACATTATTGGACACTCCAGAACCTAGTCCATTGCTTTGAGAAGTGTCAATTCCAGTCCTTGCTCATTTAGTGTTCCCTCTCTGCCTCTTTGTTATTGAGCTGGTATTTTATACTCTGGGTAGTCGCTTTTATAGGGCATACCACAGCATACAGATATTTTCTCCAATTCTCTGGGCTCTTTTCATTATTTTGATACATAGAAGTTTTTCTGTTCCCTATGCAATTGTGCATATATGTATAAGCATGTATATGTGTGTGCATGTACTGTGTATACATGTAGAGGTCATAAGATCACCTTAGATATCATTTCTCAGGCACTTTCCACCCGTCTTTATTTTTGTGACAGGATCGTTTGCTGACTTGAAACTCCCAAGGAGGTTATGATGGCTGGCCAGTGACCCTTGGAGACTGGCCTGTCTTCACCATTACAGCCCTGGGTTACAATTGCACAATGCCACACCAGGGTTTTTATTCTAGAACTGAGGCCTCCATCTGTTTATCAGCACAGAAGGCTTCTCCACTCTCTCACTGTCATATGTGACATATGTCATGTCCCCAGATCCCTTACTCTATCTAAAGTCATACAGACCTGCCCTTGTATTCTCTTCTGTTTTCCTTAGCTTATGCTTGGGTGGCTGATACACTTGGAGGTAAATTTTGTTCATGCGGCAAGGCCGGTGACAACTCCATCTTTCTGCATGCGGCCACCCAGGTGTCCAGACACTACCTCTGAAAAGAACATTCTCCCCACTGTGAATGGACATGGTGCAGTTCTTAAAGATCAACTGGCCACACTTGTGGTTAATTTCTTCTTGGTCTTTGTCTGTTCCCTAGTACATATGTCCATCCTTATACCTGAGACATACTCTTTTGATTACCATTGTTTATTTTGCTGTTGTTTTTGAGACAGGGTCTCATATATCCCAGGCTGGTCTCCAACTCACTCACATACCAAGAAAAGACCTAAAAAGGATCCTTCTCGTCTCTACTCCTAAGTGTTGAGATTCCAGGTGAACACTACAGCACCCGGGTTTTAAAATGCATGTTTATTATTATGTATGTGCATGATTCATCTGTGTGTGTGAGTCCACGCCACAGCATGTGTGTGGAAGTCAGAGGACAGCTTTGTGGAGTTGTTTCTTTCATCCTACCTTTGACATGGGCTTCAGCAGTTGAACGCAGGTCATCTGGTTGTGTGGTAACTGACTTTACCTACTAAGCTATCTCTCTAGGTTACAATGCCCAGTGTTTTAAAATATGTTTTGGGTTTTTTCTCTTTCTTTCTTTCTTTCTTTCTTTCTTTCTTTCTTTCTTTCTTTCTTTCTTTCTTTCTTTCTTTCATCACTAGATGAAAGCCACACCCCTTCCAGCCCCAGCATCAGCAGTCTGCAGCAGAACCAAAGGCCTACCCCTGTGGACACTTACACACTCACTCCTCTGGCCACATAAACAAGATGCCCAGGGTCTCTGTCTGTGGGGCCACATGGGACTCACCTTGTGGCCACCCCTCTGTGGCCTCCATTTATACTTAGCTCAGACCTTATGCCCTTCTGTGAGCCCCTGGCCCTGACTTCTCTCCTGCCTCTGGACTTCTGGCTGCTCACTCACTCTGACGGCTCCTGGTGCAGGGCTTGGGTTTTGCTACCTCCTTTTCCGCTGGAGAGGAGAGCAGTTTCCTCCGCAGCCAGAGCCTTCTTGTGTTGACTTAGTGGCTTCAGCCCTCTCTGTACATGCAGCCTGTTCTCCGGAGCAGAACGACCTCCTTCACTATTTCCCCTGCTTCTGGCGTCCTGACCGCTGAGCTGCCCAGAGCCTGAGGTCTTCTAGAAAGCTGGATTACAGAGGGCTCAGGTAACCATAAACCTATCTCTAGCGTATCTGGTCTCTTTCTCTAAGAGGCTTATGTACATTCTGTGTCTATGGCCTCATCAGTTCCCTAGTAGCCGGCAATCTAGCAGCTGTTGGTGTTTATGGAGAGATCATGGGTTTTCAGCCATGCTGAAGATGTGTGATCCAAGGCTGAGCCCTGGGGAAGTACAGGCTGTCACTAGAATGCTCAGCTTGTGGGAAGTTCTTTTTCCACTGCGTAGATTCACAGAGCCTTGCTTTCGTTTTCATAAACAAAAGGGCATTTCCATCATCTCGGGATACACATCCCGAAACCTCCGGGGGCTCACCCAGTGAGGGCAGGATCAAGCAGGCAGGCTTTGGTCTGGCGTTGCAGGACAGACCTCTTGTTTGCCAGCCCCTTTCTCATTTCTTGAACTTTGCACTGCAGAGGAGCTGCTCAGAATGTTTACACCAGGGTTTGCTTCCCAGCATTCAGGAGTCCAGCAAGCTTCTGTCTGTCTTCAAGCGTCAGCTCTAACGTCAAGGTCTCTCTCTTACTTACGGTCTTGTTTTCTTCTCACCTTAGAGCGATGTCACAGATGAGACTGCCTAGCCATGAGAAGCAAAGCTGAGAGTCGTTTAGAACAGCTAGCTTTATCTTTCCTTCCCAAAGCTTTTATTCTCTTCCTTGATTGCAGCCATGAAGCTGAGCACAGAAATCCTGGCTCTCTCTCTCTCTCTCTCTCTCTCTCTCTCTGAGAACCACCACTTAACTTGACTAATGATCTGTAAATGAGGAACTCAGAGGTGCTGGCGGGAAAAGCCTAGTGTAGATCTTTGCGTGGAGCCATAACAGCAGACTTTGTAGGCTGGCCCTGTGAGATGGCTCACTCACAGATGGAGTGGCATGGCCATAGAGTACAGCTGCCCACCGTCATCTCAGGGTCTCAAGGCTACAAGCTTCTTGCATGGAGCCTGGCTCACTTCAAGTCAGATCTCCAGAGAGTTCTGTTGCCTGCTTTAGAAGTGCCGCTGTCATAGGTCCACTGTATCAGAAGACAGCCAAGATTCCTGGGTGTATCTGTGTGTTTGCATGCGGGGTAGGGAGATGAAGGGGGTGGGGGTGGCCTTTAGAGTTTCCCTCCTGGGGATGACTGCCCTAAGGCCACCTGCATGTACAGGTCCAGGGTAGCAGAGTACACTGAAGCCTTTCTTAGAGAGCAAACCTCCAGCATGAGACATGGTACCGCAGTACCTGGTAGTCACTCTCCAAATAATACCCACGGGTCATCGGTAGCATGCTCTGTGCTAGGACCTCTGAGAAAAACAAGAAAGGATGCTAATCAAGCCCAGCTTGGTTCCAGCTGGATCTGTGACAGCCTTTCTTATTTTTACCTCCTGATTCATCAGAAACCTATGATGGGGGTTAACAAGTTCTCATTTCAGGTTCATCAACTAGAATCTCGGATTACTTTTAAAGACAGCCCAGGCTGGGACCATTTTAATGAACAGACCTGGAAAGCTGAGGAAATATCCCATGGAGATTGGACTCATCGCCTGTTGCTGCATAGGACAGATTTCTGGAGCTTAAGGCATGGAAATCGGGAAGCTTTTACTATCTCAGGGGCTCCGTGGCCAAGGAGCAGGCTGGGTGTGGCTATTTGTCTCTGATTTAGGATTAGCCCCAGGCTTCAGTCTCGGTTCTGGCCAGCACTGCAGTTCCTTGGAGACTCTCCTCGGGTCTGATCTGCTTCCTTGATTGCTATAGCTTCTGCAAGCTCTCCAGACTATACGTCAGGACCAAAGGATGAAGAATCTCCATGAGATCCAGGCATCTCGTGATGTGATGTGGCAGTGTACTTGGTCTGAACCTTGGAAAGGGAGAAAAGCACCCCGAGATGGCAACTGTGTGGCAGAACAGACAGGAACCCCAGTGCAGTGTGACGTGAAGAAGCTCCACACAGGGCTCACCCTGTGCACCTGGGCCCTTGCTCCCCTATCTACACCCATGGAGCAGGGAAGAGGCCGTGAGAAGGGACGAGCTGGGACACCTCCCTCATAGCAGGAATTCTGACCACCTGGCAGACAGCTGAACTCAGAGCAGGGAGCCTGATCCCAAGGCAAAGACATTGACCACACTGCAGGGACACTGACCGCACTGCAGGGACACTGACCGCACCAAACCCACTCTTTGTCAAAAATAGGAAGATAAGCCTTGGTTCTGGAGGATCACTTCACTTTTCAGTCAGGGAAGTCCTTATTTTACAAACGTAAGGATCTGAACTCAGATCCCCAGCAGCTGAGGGAAAATCCAGGTACAGTTGGTTGTAATTCCAATGCCGACAAAGCAGAGGTGGGAAGATGTCTGGGGCTTCCTGACTTGCTTTCAGATAGTCTTCTCCTCTCTTACATTGTTCAAGACCCCATGCCTAAGGAAGGGTGCACCCATGTCGGGCTTCCTACATCAGCTAACAAGATAGTACCTAAACGACACACTGAGGAGTCAGCTTCATGTTGCTGATTCTTCAGTAGGACTCTAATATGACTCTAGGCTGTGTCCACTTGGTAGTTAAAACTAAGCAGTGCGCACACACACACACACACACACACACACACACACACACACACAATCACTTCCCCCCAAAAAGGATATCTATGTCAGACCAAAGTAATGAGTACACCAATAACAGAAGTACGGGTGAGGAGTTTCTTACAAGGGGCAGGGTCAACTCAAAAACAAAAATAGACAAATAAACCAAAAACCTAAGCGTCGTTACTGGAAAGCCCACTTCAAAGCGGGTGACGGCCCAGTAAAGCTGCAGCCCCGGAGCTCTCCGCATCTCGCAGCAGCTCCACAGTTGCAATATTATTTTTCCTTGTAGTTGGCTGGTCAGAGTCCCTTCTCCTACCAACTGTGTATTCTTCCTCATACTTCCGTCCCAAAGCCTTCGAGAATAGTTCAATGTTCTGTTTTCTCAGTCACCTATGGATGGTGACTGGGATGGGGCCAGTGATGGAGTCTGCCCATTGCAATGCTTTCTATGCAGGTAGCCATTGCTATTCCTGTACTCCACACCAAGCTTCTGTTCAATATCATTTTGAGCTTTCAAGCTCCCAATTCTGTTTGGAATTTATCAAACTACACAGAAGATTAGCAGTTAAGCAAGGTAGGCTGTGAGACTCCTCCAATAACCCTGGAGCCCCAAGACTTGCAACTCCTTTGCATTTACAGACTCTGGCTATTGTAGGGGTCTTTTCTTTCCCTTTTTCTTTTTTCTTTCTTTTTGTTTTTTTGAGACAGGGTTTCTCTGTAGCTTTGGAGCCTGTCCTGGAGCTAGCTCTTGTAGACCAGACTGGCCTCAAACTCACAGAGATCCACCTGGTTCTGCCTCCCAAGTTCTGGAATTGAAGGCGTGTACCACCACCACCTGGCTTGTGTTTTTTTTTTTTTTTCAAGGACTGCTGAGCTATCGAGCGTGTCTTCTGGTACTCTAACACTCCCAGGAATTTTACAGCTGTACAAGGGCTTACATCTCGTGTGGTGGATTCATCTCCCGTCCCCATTCATTTACATGCCGTTCTCTCAGAGACGCCATGTCCTTTAGATGTCACTCACTCAGGTGCACCATTGTGTCCTTTACAGACTCTGTTCCCTCAGGTCCACATGTATGTTCTTTTAGCTGCTGTTCTTGATCTGGAAGACACTCAGTGGGGAGCATCATGTCATTGATATAATGAATCCTTTTGACAGAGGGAGACATAATAACAAAGCAAGGTCTATAACCACCTTCCCCTGACAAACAGTGGGTACTGTGACGGTGACCTTGGGGAAGTACTGTGGACATCCTCTGGTGACCATTCCATGTGAATAAAAGTGAGTCTTAGGATCCAGCAGCTAAAATAATACTAAAAAAAAAATGGCAAGGCCTGGCATAGCATGGAAACACCTCATCACTTGTACCAGCTGTTCAAAGAAGAACTATTTTATAGAGACACGGATGGGAGAACTACCTGACTTGACTATAATTTAGTCATTCTCCAGGAGCCATGGCTTTTTGACGGGCCATACTGAGTTATTGAGAGGGCCTCTGAGCTGGATAAATAATCGTTACCCCTTACACTTCTCTAATAGTTTCTGTAATTTCATCTTGGCCTCCCGGGTAGTCTAGACTGTTTGGCCTCCGTCACTCTTACTCGTGTTAGGCAATTTTGCAGGTTCCCGTCTTGCCCAACCACGCATAGCTGGCTTCATCGTCTGCATTCCAAGGCAGAACTCTCCAACAGTTATACATGGGGTGTGGCCCAACAGTGCATCTACCCCAGGAATGTTCTCTTGCAGTGGGGAATGCACACAGTACTGGGCTGGAATACCTCCTTGCCCCAAGAACAAACAAGTCCCTTTACCTGTCCTGGCATGTCCCTATATCCACCCACTGTGGCCCGTTGCCCCTGGTGCTTTTGCCATGAACTGAGGTGTACTCACCTCCAATCTCCACCACAGCCCAAATATTTAAAACATTAGTGGGGGAATCAATAAATCAACCTGAGGCCTCAGGTCCCTGTGTGTGTCTCTCACTGACAGGCAGCCTCAGCTACCTCAGCACGGGAATGTGTTGGGTGGCTTCCCCTCTGGAACATCTCGCATAGGAGGTGCGGTGGGAACCACCTGTACTTCCCTATCTTCTATTTCCTTTCTGGTTTGCTGAGCTGATGGTCAGGCATTAAGGTCTCCCAAAGACCCACAAGCACGGATTTGGCCTTCTTATAATTTTCCTAGGAATCCTAGCTGGACGCCGTTCTTGTCATATTTGCCTCTGGGTAGTTCAGACGGGACTCATGGTCTGCTTACTCCTCTCCTCATCTCCTCCCAAGAGTGTTAGCTCTTTACAAACCTGACACACACACTGGCATAGATTGTTCAGATTTTTGCCAAAGCCTCTCCGGCTAGACTGTACATCACTACGAGACTCAATAAAGCCACCACGGCCCCATACCAATCGTAACAATCACATTGAAAGAGCTTTTGCTGAGCACCAAACCCAGCTCTTCATGGTCCTAGGTCTGGTAGCAAAGCCTCTCATCCCCGTTGCTTTCCATTCCTGGACAATTGACAGGGACTTCCGATGGAGATAACCAAGTGCCCTAATGACTCTGATAAGCCCGTCTATCAGGAACTACTCTCCCCCCCTCACAGCCTCAGGACACTGTCTGCATCTTGAGGGGTGGGTAGTAATATTATTCATCTTTTTTGCCTCAACAGCAGTCGGGCTGATCCAGTGCATGTCCATGTCCCGCAGTCTCACAAGCCAGAATGTGACTGTCTTTTTCTTTGCTTGTTTAAAGGACTTTCCCAATTCTATCAGTTCAGGGGCTATTATTCTCTGGTACTGGACCATTGTTCAGATTGGATGTTAGATCGATTCTTTGTTCTGTCAATAGTCATAGGTATCTTTTCACCGTTTCTACCATATTCTCCCCACTCTCTGGTTCTTCCCATGGTTTCCAAGGTCTTAGATCCCAGGAAAGGCCTTTCAGCAAGGATCCAACCTATTTTCTCCTTATTCTTTTGGCAACATCTCTGTCTCATCCTCTGATTTACCTAATTTACTGGCCAGAGCAGAGACTACCATGAAAAGGGACCATGGACAATACTAGGCGCTACTTCCCTGTCCCACTCCAGTTTCTCCCTTACATAAACAAGCTCCTGTTGGACTGCCACGTGGGCCTCAGATGCATTTCTAACTACACAAAGCCAGGGCCAGGCAACCTCTGTAGCCCCTTGCAACCAATCTCAACCCTTCCATGCTACTCTTGGATGCTTCAAAATTCTCCCCAAGCCTGTGACTGTTTTAAGGACATCACCATACCCATGTCTAGATGTCTCTCCTCAAGCAGACATGCCAGCTCATACCACCCAGGCAGAGACCGCCCTCCTCAGACTCTCCAGCTTGCAGTGGCTCGGCCTAGTTGCATGCCTCACTGCCTACAGCACAAGCTGTGCGACTGCTACCGTAGCAGAAGACCCGCTCTAAGAGAAAGGGCGGCTGTATGAGAGCTCCCTCTGTGGACGCTCCAACTTCCGGCTGCTCAGCCTCTGTTGCAGGGCAGCCATCACGCCACCCAGGCAAAGGTTTTCTCCACCTCTGATTCCATCATACTAGGGTACAAAATGTCATACAACAGATCTTTCCCGGACAGACACAACACCAACACCTTTGTCGGCTCCAGAAAGGAAGTCCGCGAGACACCAAATTAATGAACACACAATTACACAAGTGTTCAGTTTGGTGAGACAATGAAGTTTTATTGGGGTTACTACCGGGAATATTGATGAAGGGTTATGCACAAGGTATAGCAATGTCTCTAAGGGAGAAAAGACATTTCTATCGCTGGAAAGCCCCCCTGAACATGGGTGACAGTTCACAAATGCTGCAGGTCTGGGCTGTCTGCACGGCCTGCAGGAGGCTCTGCAGTCTAAATGTCTTCTCTGAGTTTGCACCAGAGTTTCTTCCCCCAGTGATTTGAAGGGGTATGTGATAAAGTGCCTTTCTCCAAGGAGACAGGTTGTCAATCAGCCTTCCTTCAATGTACAAATCCAGAGATATTCAATTTATAACCATGGAAGTGTAGTGATGAGGAGCTGCAGGCCGGCCTGCTTTTCATCCCGCCCAGCTCCCGCATGGTTGGCTTTACACCCGAAATAACAACATACAAATTGTATTTTTTTAAACACTGCCTGGCCTGTTATATCTAGCCTCTTCTTGGCTAACTCTCATAACTTGCTTAACCCATTTCTAACAATGTGTGTAGCACCACACCGGGAAGGATTCTAGCCTACGTCCATCTTAGGCTGGAGCTTCATCGTGTCTGCTTCACTGCCTTCTACCCAGCATCCTGTTCTGTTTACTCCACCTACCTAATTTTCTGTCCTATCAAAGGGCCAAGGCAATTTCTTTATTAACCAATGAAAGTAACACATAGACAGATGACCCTCCTCCATCACGGAAGAGTTATCTGAGCCCCAAGTTTTGGAGGCTTCAGTCCATGATCTGGTCTCCAACCCATCTAGGACCCCACAGTGCCCTACACACCACACCTATCAGCACAGTTGAACATATTGGCACCTCTCATTTGTGCTTCCAAAAGTACAAGAAAGGTCTGTGTGCTCTGTGGCCTGAGTTGCAGCCATTGCTGACTAGATTATGGGCAGACTACATCAGAGGACACTGTGGGATGGGATGACTAAGAACTGTGTGCATGCAGCAGCCGTGTGGAGACAGGGGAACCCTGTGACTCATGGGGTTCCTGGAGGAGGCCCACAGAAGACCTGGACACCTCATGTTTCCACTTCATTGTCTGTATTCCTTAGGACAAAGGGTGTTTTTACTCTGGGAAAGCTTTCTTAAGGAAATGGAGGTGTCTGACTCAAAAAAAAAAAAAGGACAAGTTACAAACCCTACATTGAGAGGAGTCAAGAGCTTGGCATTTCTAACGATACTACTGTTTTCTGTTTGGTTTGCAGGCATTCCAGGGTGGGAAGAAACTTGCCTGACAGAACATCCACCAACACAGGGTGTCCTGTCGCAGCAGAAAGGAGCCTGGGAATCTGTGGGGACAGTTAGTGCCACCTGGACATCTCTCCGCTCTGCAAGTGAGGTGACAGAGCCTTATAGAGAAAAGTGAAGCAGTACATGGAAACCGCCATGCGCTGTCATGCTTAGACCGTACAGGTGCCTATTCGGAGGACTCCATTGTGAGGAAGTCCTCCTCCTGTGGAATGAGAGCAAAGGGCAACAGTGGCCATCACAAAAGAACGGTCATTATCCCTGCAAGAACAACAGAGAGAAATGAGGAGCCCAAGTTGGAAGGCCCGAAGACACAAACAAATGTTGTATGCTTTTTCCAGATAAATTTCCTGGTGTGTCTTAACAGCATTCTGCTCCCAGCTTCCGTGAGTGATGTGGACACAGCCCCCCAGTGGTTCTGACTGCCTGTGAGTCCTGTGCCTAGAGGCAGCTGCATGAACCCAAGAACCCACAGGGGTGCTGTCAGCCACAAGCTGGCAGGCCCCTTTTCTGAGTGGCTCTTTCTCAACATCTTAGTGCTCTGTAGCCTTAAACTGCGTGGTTGTAAATGTACTGCCCTCCGTCACCAAGCATGCTTATGAACGGACTACTCATCCGTGAACATGCTTATGCTCCCTAGATAAAATCCCCATGCTCTTTTCAGAGGAGTACGTCCACTTTCAAAGGATTCCCAGCAACTCTGTACCTGCTGCGGTAAAGTATTAAATCTTTCCCCACCTCTTTATGTACTATCATCTGCTTGACTTGTCTTTGCACTCATGGGCAGGAGAGCCCTTGGAGTTAAATTATAACACCTTCTAAACCATCCGGGTAGCCACCAACAGTATGCATCAATGGTTGAGTTCTCTGTTTGGTTAGAACTTGTGATCTCAAATGCAGCCTAATTGAGCTGTGGCTCCTTTGGGGCCAACCAAGTCCTTTAAAGCCAATGAGATTGTCCATGTGGACGTTCTCAAGTTCCTCATGTTCACATTAGCAGTGACCTGGGACGGGAGGCAGAGAAATACTACCCTTCCCCCGGTGATTCTGTTCAGAGGACAGGGCTCAGTGGGAGGATACATCCTTAAACCCTTTCAAAGTTGTCTGGAGAAGCTGTGTGGAAGAAGAGACATGGGTGACCCTTTTGCTCCATGAGAAGACAAGCAGAGACAAAGGAGAGAGTTTTTTAACAGTCAGACCCCCATGCGATGCTGCCCAAGGGGATCCTTTTTCAAAATCCCAGATCTTATCTAGAAGAGAGGCTATAGTAACTCATGTCTAGAGAGAAATTGTTTTGTCCCCTCCACAGCTAGCCCCTGTCTTGCAGGCCCCTGTGAGGCTGGGTCATGTTCCAGAGTACCCGGGAAACCAAGTGTCAAGACTCCACAGTAAGAGAAGCTAGATGGCCCTCTGCAACCAGTGCTGGACAGCGCAGATCAAGGAAGCCCTGGCTAGAGGTTGCAAGGTTTGGCCAATAGGCTGTGAAAGAGGAAGAACATTCCAGGCAAACGGACAGCCTGGTACAAAGTCCTGTGTTCCCCAGATCCAAGGCCACAGCCTCTGCAGAGAACAGCAGGTTCGTTTCCATTGGTGTCGGAGACTGTGTTGCCTAGCACAGTGGACCTCACCTGCACTCTGCTGGATACACTGGGACAGCAGGTGTGACTCTGATACCCAGTCCGAGTACCAGTCCACCGGGGCTCCGAGTGGCGGGGTGAGGAAGTACAGACAAGCCACGAGTGAGTGAGCAGGTTTGGGGGGAGGGTCATTCCTCACCTAATTCTCTGCTCTCGGGTAGCAAGCAAAGATGCATACATACAGTTCATGCCCCCCTGGGCTCCTCTGTCCTCTGCAAGTGGGGAGAAAGATCCTTACAGAGAAAGGGAGAGATAACTCATGGAGTCTGCTGTCTGTCTTCATACCTGAGAACTGCAAATGACCCAAACCTAAAGAAGGCTCCATCCTGAGGCTGTGGCCATGGGCTGGGTGCCATCCACTGAACAAGGGACCCTTCTCCCGGGGTCAGAACGAAGGGTAACAGCAGCCATTGACATAAGAGTGTCCGATGACTTTTTTGCTTCTTTGTCAAAAATCACGTGTTCAAAGATGTGTGGATTGTTATCTGGATCTTCTATTTGGTTCCTCCTCTCTGTTCTTATGCCAATACCAGGCTGTTTTCAGTACTGTAACTCTGTAGTAAAGTTTGAAGTCAGGAATTGTGATGCTTCCAGAAGTTCTTTTATTGTACAGGATTGTTTTTGGCTATTCTGGGTTTTTTTGCTTTTCCATATGAAGTTGAGTACCGTTCTTTCAAGGTCTGTGAAGAATTTTGCTGGGATTTTGATGGGCATTGCGTTGAATCTGTAGGTTGCTTTTGGTAAGACTGCCATTTTTACTATGTTAATTCTGCCTACCCAAGAGCATGGGAGAGGCTTCCCTTCACTACAGCTCCACCCTGCCTTGGCACCCCAGGGTAGGAGCAGATTTGCAAAGCAGAATCTTGCTGATGAACCTGGCACATGTGGGAACCCATCAGGAAGAAACCCTCCTCTCCTCATGGATACTATAGAGGGCATGAGGACCAAAAAACTGGCAGGAACCCCATCAGGTACTCATCCCCTGCACCCGCCAGCTCTCCTCTTCAGGGGAAGTTTGTTCCTGCTTGTTCATGGCCCCTGTCCCCACCGAAAACACTCATCCCTTTTCTCCCAGCTGCCTGACTGGAATCTCCTCTAAACAGACAGTCCCCCTTTTTCCTTACTGTGCCCCATGCCCCTTCCCCCTACAGTCTTCTTCCTTTTCTGTCTTCCCCACATGCCATCTGCCCCCCTCTCTCCTCTCCTCCCTTTAAAGCCCATCATCTTCCTGCTAGGTTCCACGTTCCATCATGAGTGACACGGGTGAGGATGAGACGACAAGCTAGGGAAGGTCCCTGAGCCCAGTGGGACACTTCGTTCTCTCACTGTGGGTGTTCCATCCCACACACACTGCAGAAGCTGGAGAAGCATAGGTTCATAAGGTGGAAGCCATGTGAACCACGCCCCCCCCCCACACACACACAACAGTACCGGAGACACAGAGAACTAAAGGAGGAGGAACTGTTAGCTCAGACCCAGCAGCTAGAGGAGGGGCAGAGGAGCTTGCGCCCTGCTTCCCAGGGGTAGCTGACTGGTTATCGGTATTTGAGCAGAGAGCCTCCTGGAGTTCTAGCCTGGCTCCCTCTTGTAGCTCTCAGTCCAGATCGTGCTGGCCCCAGCCAGCCCTGTGGCTTGATGACCACAGATGTGGGGCTGTTTTTGCCCCTTGAAAGGAGACACAGGCAAAGGACTCTTAGGATATGGACACCGAACAGACTATAGCACTGAACTAGCCTGCTGTACCATACATAACCCTCCACCCCACTCCTCACTCCCGAACCTGTGCTCCGGTTCACCAAGCCCTTCTCTCTTCCCTTCTCAGTCCCTGGTCATGTTCTCAGCTGTCTGCTGCTGGCACAACTTCCCCAGAATCTACATAAGGGGGGTGCAGGGAGAAAGTTCCTTCTAAGGGTCATAGACATCTTAGGGTCTTTGCATCTATGCATGAGTGCAGCCTGCCAGCGGAAAGGAGCCTTTAAAAAGCAACAATCAAGTGCATAAGTGAATGTTGGACGTCACACCTAGGCTGCATTTCCTGTGAGACAACATTTTCCTCTCCTTGTTGTCTCTTACCTGGGAAAAGTGCTCTTTTTCTATGAGATAAAGAGGCAACAACGTTGAGTATGACGCCTCCTTTCAGCTCCTTCTAGTGGTGTTAGAGGCTATGGGTGCCACCTGGGGCTAGTGATCACTGATGATAGGACCCAGTGATGGTTCCTCAAGGGACCCACACCTGCCATTTTATTTTTGATTTTCCCATCGTGGGGAGGATCCATGGAAGCTATACCATCCAATGATGCCCCACCGAATCTTCAATCAGTGCTGATCCCCTTAGTGCTATGGGTGCTGTTGGCATCCATGGGGCTGGGTTATAAGGCCAGCAGCATAGGAGGTCAGGCAAGTTGGACCTTGAGGAATCCCTGCTCTGTCCTTTCTCATTGACCTCTTGCAGTTGGCTCTTCCAAGACAAGATGAAATTAAGAGGGAGGAAGTGGTGAGGGTACCTGTAGGGCTCATGTTTGAATGGCACTTCACAAACTTTCCTGTGTGCCCGTGGCTTACTCAGTATTTCAGTAGAGTGAATGCTCCTGGGACATCATTAGGCTTTCTCTTTCCTACAGGTTTCATGACTCCTTGGACTTTGCAGCTCATGGTGCCCATGGCTTCCACAGTCTTGGTGACTGGAATTATTGGGATGATTTCGGGAGGGGGGGACAACTGATGGCAAAGCTTTGTCAACAAAATATAGCCATGGGTGCCTCATAAGTTGGCCTGTGGTTATCCTGCCCCCAGAACCTACATCAGGCAAGTAAAATATAAGGGTTTTCCAGTGTTTCACATGGTTGGTGGCCTTGAGTGTCCCCGACGAGGTAATGCAAATATGAAGGGTTCAGTGCCTCGGAAAATGTGAACCTAGAGACCATAGTGTAAATTAGTATGCCGAGACTCCACGTGCTGATGCTCCCTGGGTCCTCCAGTATCTCCCGTGCTAAATAAGAATGTGTGCACCCGACTTCTTCCAACATCTGGCTAGTGGTGACTTTTATGGCCTCTTCCAAGTCATAAAAAGTCATCATTTGAACACTGACTTCATCCCCCATCTATGGGTTCCAGCAAAGATCTCACCTTTCTGGGAGGTCTGCTGTGGACTTCAAGCATCTCAAGGTTTCTCAGTGGTATTTGATGCTAGGATCACTCTGGCCCCAGGTAGTCATTTTCTGTGCATTCCTCAAGGCAGACAGATACATTGTCAGTGAGCCACCATCACTTGAACAAATCTCCAGACTTAGCTTGCTGGCAGAGGAGGTTTCTTGGGCTCACAGCTTCGAGCTCCACTCTTTCCATTGCTTGGGGACTGGAGTGACACATTGTGGCCAGAGCATACGGCAAAGCAGAGTCACTCAACTTCACAACCAGGAAACAAAAGGAAGAGGAGAGAGAGAGAGAGAGAGAGAGAGAGAGAGAGAGAGTGAGAGAGAGAGAGAGATCGCATGAAACATTGGGATTCTACAGTTCTTGTCCAGAGAACTCCCTCAATGACCCAAAAATCTCTCACTGGACCCCCAACTCCCAAGAACCCCCCACATCCAAACAGCATCAAGTTGGTATAGACAGCACCAACTTTTCAATACTTGGGCTGCATGAGATATTCTATATTTAAGCAATACCAGTGACTTGAGAGAGGCTGGGTGAGATGCCCTGAGCCATTGCAATATACTTGCAGGCAGCCGGGTAGCAGAGGCAACAGGAGTGTAGATCTACTGCGGGTGTGAGGCTTGCTGGCACTATCTCCAAGAGACAGGTGGGCTCTTGGCCTGCTCCTCTCAAATTCTTTACCCATAGAATCCTACACAGCTGCCTCTGGAACAGCCAGAACACACCCCTCTAGGGCCCAAGCCTGTGTTTTGTTTCCATTTCTCTTCCCTTCAGACCACTTGATTTTCCCAACACATGAAATCTGAAGTTGCTTGTGCTTTAGACAAATGGGAAAATCAGTTCCATGTGTACACTGGCCATGATCAAAGAGCCGGGACTAAAGCTTCCATCAGCAGTGAAAACAGGTTAGCTGAGGGCTCTCCTAGCTCATCCATAGTGGCGATTTCTGCTTATGGCTTTCCGCTGGGGATCATGAGCTGCTGAGTCAGAGGACAGTAGCCTGTGTGTGGTTCCTGATGCCTGGGGGTGGAGAAAATGTCTGTTTCTTAAACTCTCTATTCCCAGGACAGGCATTGCTTCAGGCCCCACTGAGTTCAATAGGACAGCTGGCGCCATAGTGTTGGCCTCTTCACTGGGCCAGAAAGCATGAAGTAAGAAACAACCCTTGCATTGGCCTGGGGATAATCCTAGGGACCCATCCCCATTCTAGTTCACCCCCTGCATGGAATGGGGATACTTAGCAGCACTCTCGGCCCCCCTAAAGACAAGCATCAGAAAGACACTGGCATCGAGTCAAAACCTTGCACAATGGGGTTGGAGCATCCACACACACAAGTAGCTGGGTTTTACTACTTTCATGATTAAAGAAAGTTGATTTGGGTGAGCCCACTTTAGAAGTGACCTGACATCATAGGAACACAAGGTCAAATGAAACTCAGCAAGTGTCTGCAGAAGAGCTGGGTCCCAGTTCTAGTCCTGCCTGGTTCCTCTGATCCAAGGGCAGCCTCCCAGTCCCTGGTTCTTGTAGCACTTGGTCATCCTGGCCTCGCAGTATCCGCTGTGATTATCAGCTCCCCTGAAGTGGGCTCTCAGCATGTTTTGTTCCTTCCTTGTGTCCGCACATGCATGCTCTGTTCCTTCCCTGTGTCTGTGCATGCTCTGTTCTTTCACACTGAGACAAAATGCCCGAGACAAGGAGGTTTATTTTGGCTCACAGTTTGAGGGGATACAGGCCATTACTGTAAGGAAGTCACAGTAGGAGGCAGGGAAGGCATGCTGGTAGGGACAGGAAGCCAGCTGCTCAGAATGTGGAGAGCAGGGTCTCCACAGGAAGTGGTGCTGGGTTATAAAAGCTCAAAAGCCTGCCTCTGGTGACTCATTTCTTCTAGCCAGTATCCACTTCCTAAAGGATCCACAACCTACCAAACAGCAGCCCCACATGAAGACCAAATATTCAAACACATGAGCCCAGCGGACAGTTCACACTCAAGCCACACAGTACACCCGCCCCCCTGCCTTTCCTATCTTTGCATCTCTAATTTAGATGCAGTACATTGCTCCACTCAGGGGCTCAGGGCTCCCCTACAACACAGTTGAGCCACCAGATCAGAAGACCAAAGAGTAGACTGAGTTAACGCAGCCCATGGTAGCACACTGTAACATTTGCCAAGTAGAGGCAAGGAGCCTCTTGGGAGGCAACACCCTTATCCCAGTGCCTCCCTCTGGAAGCAAGTTCTGTGGAGGGGAACACACTGCACAGGGTCCAGCCTGCAGGCCAGTCACATCCTCCAGGGCGTCTCATGTCCCCACCCATCAGTCTTTTCCTAGGAATGATTCATCCTGTGATTAGTCAAAAAAAAAAAAAAAAAAAAAAAAAAAANAAAAAAAAAAAAAAAAAAAAAAAAAAAAAAAAAAAAAAAAAAAAAAAAAAAAACAGAGACACAAGAGTGTAGAAAGGGGATCTGTGGATTTGCTGCTTGCCAAAGCGGGGCGGCCTCCAGAGCTTCACCTGCACACTAGGGCAGGCTGCACCCAGGGGGCTTGCAGTGTGGAGCTGAATTGGGATTCACTCATTGGATTTATAGGAAAAGCATAAGAGACAGTTCCCCTCAGAGGCCTGCTTGACAAACATCCCTCAGACCTGCTGCTTATCCAAGCTGCAGCCCCCAGGAGAATACCACCTGAGTACCTGTCATTTTCTCTTCTGGCAGCAAGAAAAAAACGGGGAGGAGGAGCGCCCTCCGCGCTTTCAGGCAGCATAAGTGTGCTGTGTGTAGTCAGGGCCCATGCTGTTAGCAGCAGGAGAGACATTTTGTACTGGCCTGAGTTAAGAATGGCTCAGCCCACTCCTGTTCTGGGAACACTTTGGTCCGAGCACAAACCCTTGGGCTCTGTTAGCACCGCTCCACTAGGAGTGGGCACCATCTTCCTCACAGGCATGTCTGTTGTGCCCTGCGAGGTCTGAGAGGAAAGGGGACATTCTAGTTCGGGCTCCAACTTCCTTTCCTCCCCAAAGCCCTAAGAGTAATTTTAGTTTTATGTTCTGTGTGCATGATGTGTGCATGTGTGTGCATGGCCGTGTATGTATAAGTAGTGCATGAGTGTGTACATGTGCTTGTGAATACAGGTGTGCAAGAGCCGTGAGACATGTGATGTCAGAGGACAACCTCGGTTGTTAGTCCTTGTGGTCCACACTGGTTTGAGGCAGACTGTCTTGCTAAACCAGCAGCATTACACTCACCAGGCTGGCCAGCCCAAGAGCTTCAGGGGACCCTCCAGTCTCTCCTGTCTGAACACAGAAGCACTGCTCTAACAAATGCCTGCTGCCGCTTCAAGACTTTATGTGGATCCTGGTGGTCCAAACGCAGGCCCTTACACTTGAGTTGTGAGTTTGTCACCCGCTAAGCTATCTCCCCAGATCAAAGACCTAATGGTTCTTGTTTGTACCCCGGCACATGGCCTGGACCTCAGTGTGTCCCCTACATCCCTTCCTTCCTCTTTCATCACGGCACCTGTGACTCTTCCCTATATCTGTCTCTGCTCTCCAGTGTACTGGCTGCCTCCTCGTGTCTTCCCTCATATCTGGATGAAATGCTGGAGCTTTCCCAAAGATCCTCTGGGGCTCTTCCAGATGGGAAGCCTCTGAGAGCCTTTATGTCCCCGGAGTCTCTCTGAGGTCATCCTCACTCTTTGCTGCCCTTCTCTGGAAGAGAGGGTCTCTCTCTTCCCTCCTGGAGTTCTGCCTCAGTGAGAGTCACCTGACCTCATTTGCTGAAGACTACAAGCAGTGTAGACCTCAGTCTTTCTCTTGCACACAGCCTGGTCTACAGAGTGGGTTCCAGGACAGCCATGGCTACACAGAGAAACCCTGTCTCAAAAATAATTTTTTTTAAAAAAAATGAACTATGCTCCTCTAGAGCTTTCTAGACTTCTCCTCCAGGAAAAACCATTGGAAAGACTCTGAATTGGCCCCACTCAGAGAATAACTAATGGCTGAATTCCAGACCGTGAAGCACCAGGGCTGCTCAGTCTTTCCTGGAACACTTCAGATAACAGAACTCAGCTAGAGGTCTGAACCTCATCTGTAGAAAAACAGATCCTTTGTTTCCTCAAGGACCGATGCTCTTCAGTTTGTGATAAGGTTATGTCTCCATCACCCGAAAACAGCACTGTGTCATGGGGCAACAGGGCATCAGCTGGTCTCCTCATAGTCATGGACCCACCAAGACGCCGCAGCTCACTACCTCTGGCCAGTACCACAGAAAGGGCCATCAGAGTATCAGTATCTCTGAAAACACACAAATTAAAAGCGTAAGGATGCTTTCTCCTTGTTGCCTATTGCTTTTTTACTCCATTTTGAAATCAGATGAAAGAAATAACTTTGGAAAAGCACCATATGCCAGGAAACATGCACGCTAATTGGTGCCTTCCAGGTAGCAGCATTGTTCTGTGGAGTGTGAAATGGGACATGGCAAAGGGCAAATACTCCGTAAGTGTAAAGATAGTACTAAGAACATATGTGTCAGAGGTCAGAGTAAGAGCATTTCAGGCGAGGCAATGAAGAGAGAAATTTAGCTAGGAAGATATTTACTGCAATTGACCAAAAGACTGAGGCAAAATAAGTTTGGGGGGGGGTCTTATGGCTTCCTGTATGCATAACTAGACACATATAACACTGCCTACTCAAGAGAGACTATGAATGAATGGAAGGCCAAGGGGACAGATTATGACTTGGCTTCCAGGAATGAGAGGGTCTTCAAAATAACTAACGTATGACTCTAAGCCAGCCAGCCATGAGTTATACAAATTTGAAGCTCTGAAGATTCCAGCATGATTATAGAAATATGGGTCTGTTTGCAAATCAGAGGTGTGTGGAGCCAAAAGAACACAATCATATCTGCCCATAACCAAAACTTCAACCTAAGTTGAGGTCAACAATGAAAGAATTCACTATCTCACCAAAGAAGAAGCAGGCTTTAGAGCCATTAAAGAGTGACTCATCTCACTATGACATAGTCAACCCACCCTTCTTGGGAATCACCCTCCACATCTTGACTAAGTTTGTAGGGTGCTAAGGTAGCAATGGCCCTACAGAGGTTGAGGAGTCCTGTCTCTGGTCAAAATCAATAAAAGGAGGTCAGAAGTCCCTAAGATCTCTCTTATCAAGAACAAGGAACAAAGCCCAGAAAAGCCACACAGCAGAGGAAGTTGGAACTCCTGCAGGGATGTTCCCATCTGACTGGCTGGTTTGTACCCACTAGGGCTGGTTGCCAAGTCACGTGAGAGGATGAACCAATCTGGAACCTTGACAGGGACAAATAAGGAAGTGGCTGTAAAGGAAATTACTTCATTTCAGGTGAAAATTCCGAGGTAGAAAAAGAGAAGGCCCAGTTTAATGGTGGTCTTAAGGTTGAACCTGCCAGGGGACCAAGGTGTGGCCAAAGCATAGGAGGAAGCAGGAGCTGAGGGCAGATTAGGCTTCACCCGCTGTTCTCCTCCGTACAGGACTCCACAGAGCACTCATGCAGGGCAGAAGGGCTATTAGTCACCTGAACCACGGGTGTTTTAGTGACACAGTGCCAGCAGAAGCTAGATTACAGTGACAGCCAAGTGACAGTGAAGTAAAAGACTGGGAACAAGTGCAGGCAACCCCTGTGGGAAACCCTGCACCTGCAGAGTGAAGGACAGGTCGGGATGCAGAGGTTGATATGTCTGCCATATTTTAATTTTGTAAGAGAGACTTACCATATGTTATAAAACACAGCAGGAAACTGGTAGAGGGAGGGAGAGACCAAGCAGGAAGGAAAAGAGATGGTGGGCAAGGTGAAAGTCCTGCAAAAGTAAGACAAGGGATCTAAAGTGTTGTGGGAGAGACCCAGGAGCTGGCTTTAGGTCAGAAGAAACAGCTCTTCATTCAGCAGGCTGTGAAGAGGGAAGGGTAGGCCCTGCAAGGCTGCAATGGCTAATATTGTGAAGCTGACAGAATCCAGAGTCTCCTAGGAGACATGCCTCTGGGTGTGCCTGTGAGGGAGCTTCGAGACTGAGTCGAGGTAAGAAGATTTGCCCTAAATGAGGGCAGCATCATTGTGCGGGCTGGCATCACGCACTGCTTGAAAAGGACCAGATTCTCTTTCCCCCTTCTCTCCTCCTCTCCCTTCTCCTTCTTTCCTCCTTCTCCTCTCTTCCTTCCTCTCCTCTCTCTCCTCTCTCTTCTTTCCCCCCCACTCACTTCTCCCTCATCACTGATGGTGGATGCAATGTGACCAGCCACCTCACACTCCTGCCACCATGCCTTCCTCGCCATAATAGACTGCATCCTCAAATCATAAGCCAAAGTAATCCTTTCCTTCCTGAAATTGCATCTTTCAGGGATTGCCACAGCGGGGAGAAATGTGAAGGAACAGCACGTGTTAAGGAATGACTGATTAACTCCTCTGTGGTGGCTTCTAACATGTGATGTCATGCACTCTGTCCACGTCTCAATGGCTTAAGGTGATCAGTTGAAATTGAACAGTCTCAAGCTACTTGCTGGAGGTCCCAACAACTGTCACCCAGTTCCCACAGAGACTCTTGAGGCACCCGAGGAAGAAGCATTCAAAATCAGCACTGGGGAGGAAGTAGAAAGACCATGTTTACTACAGGGTTGGGTTAGAGAAAGTGGTGCACCGGTACAGCTTGGAGGGCTCCCTGACACGCATCCTGAGAACAGCCAACCAGAGGCAGCTCGATTCTGAGTCCACAGAGCCTACCAGGAGAGGCAATGGGTTCAAAAAGCATTTAGCCATCAGAATGGACAGAATTTTCTCAAGAAATGACAAGAGCAAGGAAATCTTGACCCCTTTTCAAAGCTCTTAAATGATCCCAGGTAGACCAGTTAAGTTAATCCCAAGACCACTCTGTGATGGAGATTGCTCCTTCCTACCTGGATCCATTTCCCTCTCATCATGCCCACCTTTGTTCATCAGTTCCACATTCTAGGAGTCCTCACTAAGCCGGGATGGAGAAGGCATATTTCTGAGGTCTGTGCAGGCTCCAGAAAGAGTGGCAGTTCAAAGCAACATTCTCTCCAGTTGCTGAGTTCCCAGGAAGACAAAGCTAAGTCCTCCAGCAGCTTCAAATTCCTAAAGCTTATGTGGTCTCCTGCAAAGGTTCAACGATTCCTTAAAGGACACAAAATCACTCTAAGAGAACTAGACAACACAAGTGGTCCCTCACCTGAAATATTATTCAGTTCCTTGAAAAACTACAAATAAAGACCACCTAGTTCAGATAGTTTCACCAACAAATTCCAAGAAACATCTAAGGAAGACATGATACTAATTTCCCATACTCTCTTCCAGAAAAGAGAGCTGCCAGATACGTGGTTAGGACTAGGACAAGAAGACAGAGCTTTCATGACTGGGATAAGGGCCTCTGTAGGAGATCTCAGATCCTTAGGTCTGGTGGTGTGGGGCTGCAATTCCAACACTAGGGAGGATCAGCCAGGAAGATCAGAAGTTCACAGCAAGACTCAGTCTCAAAACTATGAGATGTTTCTACCCTTGTAGCACACAAGTGAGAAGGAGCCATCTACCAAGCCAATCATAGCCTTCATCTTTGACTTTCAGCTTCCAGAACTGTGGGAAATGCAGGCTGGGGAGACAAATCACTTAGTCAAGTGCCTGCCACGAAAGCACGAGGGCCTGCAGTCACTCTCCACAACCTGCATAAAAAGTCAGGCATGGAGGTACAGACTTGTAATCCCCAGGTTGGGTAGGTGGAATCAGGCTGGGGCTGGAGCTAGGGCTGGTCAGCCAGTTTAGCCTAGCCAGTGAATTCCAGGTTCGGTGAGAGGCCTGACCCAAAAACCAAACCAAACAAACAGCAAAGAAAATCAGAGGTGGAAGACTCCCAGGAAAGAGACCTGAGGTTGCCCTCTGGTTTCCACATCCATGTTCACACATGTGCTTGCACATCTGCATGCATAGGATATTAGGAATACATGCATACACACACGCAATCATGAAAACAAAGTACAATTTTGTTGTCTAGAAGCCATCTTGTGGTGTTTTATCATAGTGGCATAAATGAAGTAAAGCAGTTTTCCCGGCACAAGCCGGCATGGGAACATGTCTGTGCAAAGGTTACAAGAGGTTGGGCAGCACCGACAGACTGCCCCACCCTGCCTGGATCCTAGGGATCATACATGCTTATTCCCTAGAGTCTCAGCCCTCCCACTCCCCAGGCAGACCAACATTTACAGTTTCTAAACTAAGCTCTAATCAGTAGCTCTTGATCCTGGGCGCACTAAGTTAGAGAAAAAATGGTTGGTGTCCTGGCTATTTCTGAGAGCTCAATCCCAGGCACTGGAGCAGAGTGGCACTTCACCAGGGAGCTGCTTGTCAGCTACGTCCCATAAATAATGGGTGTGGGAGCCATGGGGCCAAGGCAAACCAGACCACAAACATCACTTCCTCGGGGACTGGAAGCAACACCCTGAGTTCTCTGAGCCCCTTGTCTCCTGTCTATGAGTGGAGGTCATTGACCTTACCTAGTGTCCCTGAAAATAAATGAAGCTACTTGACTTAGCATGTACCCAAGTTGTCTGACAGCACAAAAGCACAAGGGTCCTTCCTCCTCTTCCTCTTCCTCCTTCTATGGCTCTGAGAGACTTGGACCCACAATCACACAGAGGTGCTCAGAACTTTCCTCGCTGGTGACCTCAGTCCTGACAAGGCAACCTCAATAAGGGCTAACATACTGAAAGTCCTATTGGAGGGTGTCTAGTTAACTACTCTTTGCAGTGAACAACAGAGAGGTAGGTGGCACATGTTTGGTCCTCTGGGCATGTTTGGAAAGGACACAGTGAATGACATTTGTAAATGAGGGAGGTGAGGATGAGAGAGGCTACTGTAAAGATGGTGGGACTCAAAGTAAAGCCAAAGACAGGCAGTGTGGAAGAGGTGAGCTCACACACATGTGCCTGATAATAAGAACTGTCACAAGTCTCTGCCAGAGCCACAACCAGTGAGTGCTGTCTCCCTGGGCTGAAGCTTTGCTTTGTTGTGGGTTTATCAGCTGCACCTGAATCTATTAATATTGATCTGTGCAGTCAGCACCCCACCACTCAGACCACAGCCTGGTGGTTTTACTGCCACCAAAGTTTTTAACTAAGTCTCTATGGTTCTATTTACAAATAAATACTTGGGAGTTAGATGTTGGGGTGAAAACCTAATAGCTCAGAGGGGCCCGAGAAGCAACCAGCTGACCTTCCTTTTTAGTCTGGAGACTCAGCAAGAGGCTGTTTCTCCAGCCATCCTGAACCAAAAAGACCACAAAAACTTCAAGTCCCTCCCTACTCCTTGCTGTGTGTCTCTGTATCTATCTCCCTGGTTCCTCGGTCCTCTCTATGGCTAATTCCTGCCAACTAGTTTCTAGCTTCACCCCTGATTCAAGGTTTATTTTATTAACACGGTCTCAGGATTTCATAGTTCAACCAAATATCCCATGACAGTGGAGGGCTGACTCCACATGCTTTAACAACTAAGAATCCCATCTCATACAAATCCAGCTAAGTGCATGGAATTGCAATCCCAGTAAAATGGGATTTTTCTTAGTGAAATCAGACTCCTCCATGGCCTCAGTTATGTGGGCAGGGAAGGTGACCTGCATGGCTGCAAGTTCACAGCCCCAGTTGGGTGTCATTTTGTAGTTGGAGACTGCACTTATGTTTCCTGGCCACCCAGACTCAAGTAATGACATAAAACTATATTAATTACAGCCCTGTTTGGCCAATGACTCAAGTGTTTTTCTATCTAGCTCTTAAATCTTAAATTAACCCATTTCTATGAAGGTTCAGGCATCGTTCTCCTTTGGCAGCTACATGGCATATCTCTGACTTCACCTTCTTTCTCCCTGCATTCAGTTTAGTTTTCCCACCTTGCTCTGTTCTGCCCTGCCATAGGCCAAAGCAGCTTCATTATTAACCAATGGTAATAAAACATACTCATGTCATACAGAGGGGAATCCCACATCACCTCCACAGCCTCTTCAGCTGCTCCATGCTGATCATGTGTTTCCCACTAAAACATCTTGTTTACACTGTCACTGAATGGAGCCAGAAACATTTCTGCTGGAAATTCTCTCCTCGCTTCCCCTCCCCCCACAGTGTTTGATGAGAGAAAAGGAGGAAGAATCTACCCACAGCCCTGCTGTTTTGGAAAGACCGCAACTTCTATCTCTTTGGCAACACTCCTGTTTGAGCTCTTTTTATGAGGCTTGAACCTATGACCTCTGGGTTCTGAGTCAACAAAGCCTTCCCCTTCAAGCATCCTGGAGACTGGAGAGCAGAGAAGGGAGCAGGTAAGGATGCCTGTCCCCAACTTCACAGCTGGCCACCCCTTCCGTAGCCTCTAGCCCATGGCCTGGTATAGCAGGCTCTCAGCTCTGATGTGTACAGAGGTGTAAGATTCATAACAGCTCTTTCAAGACTATTCTTTGTGCTGAGAACATAAAAGGAGCAAACTGGGCATTCCAGGGAAGCTGCATCCATGTCACGTGAACAAATATTTTTATTAAAGTATTTTTGAACTGAGTGTGGTGGTGAAGACCTGCCGCCCCAACCCTCAAGAGACAGAACAGGAGGATCTTTATGAGTTCAGGACCTGTCAGGGTTACATTGTAAGACTCTGTCCCAAAATAGATAGATAGATAGACAGACAGACAGATAGATAGACAGATGATTGATAGAGATAGAAAGAAAGAAAGAAAGAAAGAAAGATGATAGATAGATAGATAGATAGATAGATAGATAGATAGATAGATAGATAGATCACTATTTGAAGGAACATACACCTAATGACACCAGATCATCAGTCCACCCAGCTCATCTTGTCAGAAACACGGGAAAAGGTGGCACCTGAGAGAGAAGGGTGCTGCTCTCTCCAAAGCAGAGGAAGCACCTGGCTTTAGGGACAAGTGGGATGAGATAGAGCTGTGACTTCCAGAGAGTAGACACCGCTGTTGGCCACCCCTACTCTTCCCTGTACCACATTGCTGCAAACAGAAGTTCAAGTGGCCATCAGCAGAGTGTGAAAGAACCCCACCACTGTCCTGTGCCATGGACGATCCTCAGAAGCCTTCAAAGAAGGGGACAGATGTATGGTCTGGATAGTTGTGACCAACTGTATGCACCTGGGCGAACCTTCTTCTGTGGTCCTATATGCTCTTTATTCCAGAAAGTAGGACTCGTGGTCCCAGGTGACTGGACTCAGGATAACATCCCACCCAACCAAGACACAAAAGCAGTTACTGTGTCCTCCATTCAATTGGCATCATCATGAGTGAAGTAATATTGTGGTACATAATTAAATTCAGAGTGTTCTGGCTTTGTGGAGGTTTTGTGAAAACAGGCACTGGACAGACGGATGGCCAGGAGGGAGGTGGCTCAGCTTCTCCTTCCCCGCCCACTCTAGATCATCGTGGCGGCACTGAACACCTGTCTATGGTAAATCAATGGCTTTGTTAAGCCACAGCCTGGGAGCCTTTGCTTATGCAGGAGCAAGACTGTTGACCTCACAAGTATAACAAATGACCAGATGGGTCCAAAAGCCAGAGCTGAAAGCAAACCCTGCCTCTCGCTCCCAAGACAGTCAGGACACCTGAAGCCAAGCCTGTCTGCACATGTCAGTGATGATGCGAACATCCTGGATGGTTGTGCCCCTGCAGGGTCTCTTTAGTGCCTGGATTTGATTTTCTTTTGAAACATGGTCTCGTGTAGCCTGGGCTAGTCTCGAACTCACTGGGATAGCTAAGGGTGACCTTGAGATCTTAACCTCACTGCCTTCACGTTTCCAGTGCAAAGATTACCTGCATGAGCACGCTATAGTAAACATTCCTACAACCCCAGCCCAGATTTGCACTAAGACAACTTTCAGAGCCTTGGAGTCACTGCTGGCCCCTCTGGTGTGTGGCCACTTCCACCTTGACCTTTCCCCACATGGCTGTATTATCCAGATGGTCTCCCATCTTGGAGTGGCCATGAGAAGAGAAAATTCCCAACAGCAGTTACATAGAGGAGTAACTGCCGATTGTAGGTTCCACCACATGGTACTGAGTGTTGCGGCTCCATGGGGCCCGCTCAGGTCTCTTTTGAGCCTCCAACCTGTCCAGTCCAACCAAACAGCAGCAATATTCATTCCCTGTTCATGTTTTCCTCACCAAATTACCTTCGCTGCATGTTACTGTTCTACATCAGCCCCCACTTCCCAAAGATTGCTTGGTAGGGAAGTTGGATAACCTGCAAGTGGAGACCCAACATTCCCCCACAAAACGTCCCTCTGGCCCCAGCTCCATTGCCTCTGACCTTGGTAAGAGGTCAAAGGATGTCATGACAGAGAACACCATCAGAGGGATCTGGAGAGCCAGTCCAGGAGGACAAGAGGATGGGAGGGAGGTGGGCTGAGCAAAGAAGCTGTGCGATTCTTCCAGGAGCGGCCACGCTATCAGCTCTCCCAAGAGCTTGAGTTATACCAGCTGCTGCTAAGTGTCCTCATGAAGAGTGGAGGCTCCGCTGACACCAGCAGCAAGCAGCTGGATTCTCTCACCCGTGCACGCCTGGATGGGACAGCAGAGCTGTCATCTGCCACAGGAACAAGTAGGGCGAAGTGTAAATGTGGGAAGCATCCTGTCACAAAGGCCCTTTCACAGGGACAGTGATGGATGGAGTGGCAGGGCTCCAGGAGCCAGACACTTCCTTGCAGCATTGACAGCATGCATAGAAAACCCCAAGGCCGCCTCGCCACACGAAAGTCAATACACTCTCCCGCCAGGAAGCCTGCACTGTGTGAATGCATTCCCCAGCCCGCGCTTCTGCTATGAAATTATGCTTCTAATTTTAGCCAAGTACAACCACACAGTGAAATCAAAGATCTTTAAGTAGCTTATGTTAAAACTCATGGGCCTGGTGCCCAAACCTTCCCTACATCATAGAGGAAGTCATTGTCTACTTTAAAAGATTACTTTCTGGTACTTATTTCTGTAAATCTGTGTACTATGCTGTTCTACACTCTCTGATTAGGAAACATTATAGCGTAGTTTCTGCTATGGTAGGGGAGTTGTGTTCTCACGTCCCCCAACTCCCTGCACCCTCTTCCCACAGAGTCTGCACTGGTAAACTGAGGCAGATTGTTCATGCTGAACCCAGGGTTCTGCTACCAGCATGCCCCCTGTCTCACACAGCCTTCATATGTAGTTTGTTTTTCCAGGACTTAAGAGCTCTCTTATATTTTCATTTGTTCAGTTTCCCCTGCATTTCCTGCTAACATTTCAGATTGTTAAATGCCTAAAAAATTTTCCAAGTGTTCAAATATCTTTTCTTTCTCTTGGAGATTTGTGATTCTTCCTCGTTCCACTTGGGTTTGGGCCTCTGCTTCAGGGACTTGATTTTACAGTTTATTACAGTATATTACACATTAATTTAAAAGGAAGATTTCAGGAGAAAGAGTTTGATGATAGATAAATGGTAGATAGATTGATTTTGATAGATATATCAGATAGATTATGGATGAGAGATAATCAATAGGTAAATAGATGGTAGATGATTGATATATAAATAGATGAGAGCTAGAAGGATGATAGTAGGTTTTATTTTCATGCTTAAAAATATATTATCTTAGCAGGGTGGTAGTGGCGCACGCCTTTAAAGCCAGCACTTGGGAGTCAGAGGCAGCTGGATCTCTGTGAGATCAAGGCCAGCCTGGTCTACAAAGCAAGTTCTAGGACAGGCTGGACTGTTACACAGAGAAACTCAGAGAAGAGAAAAGGAGAATATGAATATATATTCTTGACCAACACCTAGCAATTCTCCTTTACCCTCATACTGTTCTTTCCCTAGGGGTACATTGCCCATCAGACCTCTAAAACCACGTTTTCTAGGTCTCTGGCCCTGCTTACTTCTCTTCTACTATATACCTGCCTTGCCCTTTGCTTCTGTCTTTCTAAGTCTTGGTTTTCGAAGAGATGCTCTCCGGGCTCTAGTGGCCCTCGCTGTACATTCCTAGTTCAAAGAGAAGCATTAAACATTAATCACAACCCGAACAGGCAGACGTCAGGGTTGGGCCAGGGCTGGGCTTCTAATCTGGTAGAAAAAGACCCAGGCTCTGGTGAGAAGGCATCTGATGGCAGCCCATTGTTGCTGGGAACTGTTATCTTTCCAGTATCTTCCCAGGAGAAGGCAGGGAGGCCTGGCTACTATATGGACATAGTGAAAGCCAGCTCTTTATCCGCTGTTCTCAACCTATTTGCTGTCCCACCTACATACAGGTAAACGTCACTACATATAGGCCGAATCGTGCCGTCCACATCGGTTCTCAAAATTAAAGTCCTAACCCTAATGTGTCAGAAGATGGCTACAATCAGAGATGGGGCCGCTGCACGTGCAGCTAGTGAAGAAGGGGTCACCTGGCAGGGCCCTCAGTGTGATTCCTGTCCTTACAGAAGGCAAGCTTGAACATATACACATCACGTTCAGAGGACACCGTGGAGAGATGCACGACCACTAGACACCTAGTCGGGATGTTCCCTAGTCCTTCAGGAGTTATTCTCGATCTTGAACTTCTGGCCTGTGGAACTCGGTGAGTCCCAGATCCCTACGATTCTGGCCGTCCAGGTTCTGGCTTTATGCCAGGCAGTCATGAGTTGTGCAAGCAGGACCAAGAACCGCTAGGCCACAGGTCACCCTTCTGCAAGCCCCTGTTGATGGGCAGCCACCTCCAAAGGGACAACAGGACCCTGATTAATCTGTTCAGCAGCCTCACTCACAAAACGTTAAGATGCTCTCTCTTTAGTGTGCCTGCTCTCCTCCTCTCTGGCCCATAGGTAACGTCAGTGGGGATGTTTCATCAGCTCCCATCGCTAGGGCAGACATCTGCAGTAATTGGCTTCCCTAATCTGGCTGACCATTCTAGAGGTTTCATTCATGGTCACTTTGTCCTGTGGCTTTGGGTCTCCAGTGGCATAGCGCACCATGGTGGTAGTCTGTGTCATACAGAAAGAGGAGGGGCCAGAGAGGCCCAGTATCTCCCTTAAAGGACACATGACCAGGTGACAGCATTCCTTCCAAAGGGCTCTATCTCCTAAAGGTACCAACACTCCAGAATAAAGTCATGGGGGGACCAAACCCCTTTAAATACATGGGCCTTATGAAAGGCCTGCCCCTTTCTGAATGAACATGGAGGAGGAGCAGATGCGGAGGGGGTAGATGGGTAAGAGGAGGGGGGAAGGAGAAGAGGGAGGAGAAACTGGTTGGTATGTAAAACAAATGAAAAAAAATGTTATTTAAATTTTTTAAAATCTTGGAAAGAATAAAATAAAAATAATAAATAATAAACAAACAAAAATGTTAAATAAAAAATCTTGGAAAAAATAAAATAATAAATAATAAAAAAGCAAATAAGCAATAAATGGACCTTTGGGGCTCTGCAAGCTATAAGGAGTGTAGTTTACCAGACTCTCCCTACCTGGACTTTCCCTTGGGTTTATGCAAATCAAAACCTCCCATGGTTTAGTTAGAAGCCTCCCCTGAGACTCTGGCTAGACAGCAGGCAGCCCTTGTCCACCGGATTGTCAAAGGTTTAGAATTCAAAATGTCACCTTCCCACAGACAGAAAAGACGGCTAGGATGAGTTTATGATAATCAAACGTGTGGTGTGAGAGACATTTCCTGTTCGCTAGGAAGGGGCAATATACCACCCAAACCCCTCAGTTCTCCCACCCAGGAAGTGGAATTTGTCCCTGCCCTTCAGGGTGGGCATGAATTACTGAACACTTCTGACAAATCTGTGAAACAAAAAAAAAAATAATCACCTGGCAGCAGCGAAGCTTAGCAGTCAGCCACCAGACGAAGAGATAAAGGTCGAGACTACCAAGAAGTCAGCTGGGTCTTCCGCACGCTCGGAGTGTGAACTAGAGAGAGGGCTCGTGTCTGCGGTCCCCTCCTCAAATCCACAAGTGCAACTCAATCCGAGAAACTTCCAAGCATGCTTGTCTGGAACGGAATTCCACAGGACCACGGGCCAGACCTTTCTCCACAGTGCTGAGGGTATGGAAGAAAAGAGAAAACACTTTGCCCTGCTGCAGATTGGGGAAGACTGCAGACTTGTGATGACCCCACCGCAGCATGGAAGCCTTTAGGGCAGGCAAAGTGGAAAACCTCAAAACAGTCTACAGTTCAGTCCGTAGGATTTCCCAACTAGAAAACCCTCAGACTTTTACCTTGGTTTGGTTTTATGTGTGTGCCCGCGTGCGGGTACACATATATGTGGAGGGCCGAGGACAGTGTTGGGTGCCAACTCCTTTGCCACAGGATCTTTCAGTCACCTGAAGCTCACCAATTAGGTTAGACTAGCTGGCCAGTGTGTCCCAGGGAATGACATACAGCACCTGGCTTTTCTTATGTGGTACTAGAGACCAAAATCAGACCCTCAGCCTCTCCAGGCAAACACTTGACCAACTGAGGTACTCCTCTAGCCTCTTTTTTTTTAAGTTTATATTAGCATATATTAATTATATATTGTAAGGGGTTTCACTATGAGATTTTCATACATGTATATAACATATTTTGATCATAATCACCCCCCTTTCCCTCTCCCACTGATCCCCTTTTCCCAAATAGTCCCCCCTCTACTTCCGGGAGGATTTGTTTGTTTCTAGTGAACCAGAGAGTTTAATGAGGGTTACTTACAGAAGTGTGGGCGAGGAATTATTTACAGGGCACAAGCAGTTTACTTGGGGGCTACAGCACTGAAGAAAATCTCAATCTCTCTCTCTCTCTCTCTCTCTCTCTCTCTCTCTCTCTCTCTCTCTCTCTTTCTCTCTCTCCCAACTGTAAGGTAACTGCCTTTAGACTGTTGGGAAGGGGTTGGGCCTTGTAAGCCCCTCCCCCCTCCAGGATGGAATGCTCAAGGGCCCAGTTTGTACAGGCCTTGTACCAGCAGGCACAGCAGCTGAGAAAGCAAAGCACCCAATTTTGACTGTGACTGTGAGATGTCTCCAAACTGAGGAAGGCTGGGTGAAGTCTCCATGTAAGCACACACACCACACACACACACACACACACACACACACACACACACACACACACGTTCTTCAGTACTTCCACAAATTAGAAAGTATTTCATAATGTAATGATGAGAAATGACCCTGAGACGCTGGTCCTCCCTCCCCACTCTTGACAGTTGAGCTGCCCCTCCCCCACAACCCAGCCCCATTTTCCTCCTTTGCACCCCCTCTTGCCCCAGGGCTTCCTGCCCCTGTTGTGAGCTCTGTGGGTCCATGTTTGCTTGTGGATGCAGAGTCTCTGGTGCCCCCACAAACCTTTTTGTGAGCATTTTCACAGGGGGAAGACCTACATGACAGGCAAGACCAGCAGGGTCCTCTACCCTGCCTCCTCCCACTCAGAGACTCTACTCTGCATCCTGGCTCTCCCTCTGCCTCTCTTCTGGAAGGGTCTCTGGCCATCAGCTATCAGCTTCACTCCTCCTGGGTTTTGTTTCCTGCCTGTGAGCTGGGCCATGGTATTCGCTGGCATGCCCATTTCTTATTTGTATTTCCTCTGTACAGACCCCCAAGCTTCATGAAAGCAGGGGTGTTCCCCCTGTCTTCACGGGACCCCCTCACTCTGCCTTATACAGTGCTTGTGCTATGGATGCCAGATGTGCTGAGTGAAAACATGTCGGTGGCCAGTGCTAAAGGAAACCCTGTCGTCCCTTGTGTCCTCTCTATACAAAGCTCAGTCTGAAATCCCTCCTAGGATCAAGCCTGGAGTCAAGAAAACAGTGACCAAGTGGAGGGACCTGAATGCAGACTGTCTGTGTGCACGTGTGGTACCTAAGCGTGGCACATGATGTGTGTGGAGAGTGGGATGTGTCTGTGGAAACGGTCTGGGGTGCACGTGTGCTGTGCATTATATTTATTGTGTGTGAATGTGTATGGTATGTGAATACTGATGTACTCATAATACTGTCTGTTGTTTTGTGTGGCCTGTGTGGAAGTGCTTATCGTGTGTCAGATATGTAGTATGTGTGGGAATATATGTGATGACTGTGATATGTGAATGTTGTTGTGTGGGCATGAGGTATCTTTGCGATGTGTAGTTTGTGTGGTAAAGATGCACATGTATATGCCCTTGGTCTTTGGTACATGTGTGTGCAGCTACATGTACACACTTATACACGCACACGCACACACACACACACATACAATTTTGACTTGGACTCAGTCAAGGAAGAGTTAAAGAATGAAACTCCAGGTGGTGGTGGCTACTGACTTCCTGGAGGCCTCTGTCCATAGCACAGTTAGGCTTCAGGTGAGCAGACAGAACAGGCTCCAAGGAGTTGAGCAGTCCTGTCCTCAGGTCCCACTATGGTTGAGACCATGCACTCAGGGGTGAAACTCTCAAGACGTAGTCGGAAACGTGGAGGCAGAGAGGACAGACAGGCCAGTGGGCTGGGTGCTGCTCTGCGCGGGCTCGAGCACTTGCCCACACTGTCTGGAGGGGTGAGGTTAAAAACCTGCAGACCTGACGGCCTCTCTGAGGCATCCTGACAAACCACAGTCTGCTTACACACTGCCACTGCTGGGTGTAATGTTCCAGACAGCTGCTCCCAGAGGTGGAGGCGACACAGCCAGCAAATGCCTTGGCCGTGTTCCCAAAGACTAGTAAAACAGAACGACACAGAGACCCAGTGATGACCGAGTGCTAATTCATTCTCCTATCACTCAGAACTACCTCTTGCTCTGTATGACCAAGAGTGCACGATGCACAATGATGACAGTGTGGACGGCAGCCAGCACCAGGCGCTGGCTGCACAGTGGCCTGTAGCTTGAACATGACATGCTCTGAAAAGTAAGGCATTGCTAGGTCAGCGAAGGCAGGGCCTCTGGAACCTGCAAACAAGAATGTCCAGATATTGTCCTAGAAACAGAAAGCCCAAAGACCGTGGGAAATATGTTCATCATTATAAAAAAAATAATAACAAAACAGCATCTAAAATGCAGAAAAATATGTGTTCCCATTCAAAATCTCTTGCATCCAATCAGATGTGAGCATCCCCAGCGTTCTTCACTCTCCTTCCTTTCTTACTTTTCCTTGTAGTACTGGATTAAATCAGGCCTCACCCATGCTGGACAAGCGCTCTACTGTGAGCTACACCCTCAGCCCACTTTTTAATTAAAAAAAAAAAAAACCTTAACCTCTGTGTGTGAGTGTGCACATGCATGTGCACATGTGTATGTGTGCGCATGTGCACGTGCAGGCACACGTACCACCTCAAGCACCTCATTTGATATAAGATCTCTTTGTTGTTCTTCCCCTGAGTGTGTCAAGTTATCTGTCCTATGTACTTCTGAGGATGCTCATGTCTCTGCCTCCCCTGTCATTGGGGCAGAACACTGGGACTTACAGATTCCTACTCTCCTTTTCTGGCTTTTACATGGGTTCTGGGGATTTGAACTCAGGTCCTCACACTTGTACGGCAAGCACTTTTTCCCACTGAGGAATACCCTCAGCCCTTTTTCACTTTTGGAAACTTGAAAAAGACTCTTATTTACCCAGGCTGGTCACAAACTTGTGATCCTCTGCCTCGGCCTTCCAAGTATATGAGATTATAGAACTGAGCTAGTTTTTCTTCTGAAGACAAGGAATAGGAAAGAGATAGAAAAAAAAACATACATTGACACCCTGAGTTGCCATCTCCACAGTGGTCAATGTCCTGCCTGCCCCATAGTCCTAATAGACCCTGGACTATATGGAAGTAGAGTCTTGAAATTTTAAAAACTTTTTTAATGGTGCTTTACTGAGCCCGAACTGAGTTCATGATGTCAGAGGAGGAATTCAGACATGTTATTGTCCCCCAACAAGGGTCCTCACACTGCGCTGCCCTGTGAAACGCCCCCTCAGACAGCATACATGAGCATTGACCAGAGTCACAGGCCCACCGTGGAGGCCATGCCGCAGCCCTTTGATTTTTCCTCTGCTCTGAAGGACTGAAGTTCTGCCCCCGGCATCATCACGGTTATTCTCAAAAATAGGGCAGAGCTCTGTGGGGAAGACTGTTTCTGGGGCACCGTTCCCAGGGTGTCTGTGAATGTGCTGCCATGTGCAGCGAGCGGCCAGCAGGTACAGCGACAGTGGACGCGGCCCGGGTGTAAATGGTAGTGCTGTGTTCTATTCATGCCGCCTGCTGTCTCCATTCACAAAGATGGTTCATGAACGGATGCTGAAATAGTGGCGTTCAGAACGCAAGGCTTGGCACCCTGGGCCCCGAGATTCTGTCCTCACTCCTAGAATGAGGCTAGGTTTGCCACCCGTGACTCTCTCAGCAGCAGGATACCACAGCCTGGAGCTTAAGTGGTGAGCGTTTACTTCCCTTCAGTTCTGAAGGCTATAATCCAGGTCGAGAGAGTGGTGTGGCTGGGCTCAGGTGAGGCCCCACTTTCTGAACTGCAGATGGTGGGTTTTGGTCATTTTTTTGTGTGGTGGGCTGGGAGACCAAGAGAGTTCTCTCCACTCTCTTCTTTGTTGTAAAGGGTGTTTTGTTTTGTTTTGTTTTTGTTTTTGTTTTAGGGGCTGATGAGGAGATTTAATGAGTAAAGGTGCTTGTCACCCAAACCTGGTGATCTAAGTTTGATCCCTGGAACCTGTGTAAAGGCAGAAGGAGAGGATTGGCTTCTCAAAGTTGTCCTGTGGCCGTCACCCTCACACTGTGACATGACCATCCCATCACCCCCAATCTCTCTCTCTCTCTCTCTCTCTCTCTCTCTCTCTCTCTCTCTCTCTCACACACACACACACACACACATAGAGATAAATGAGTTTTGTTAGCATTCTATTAGTTATACATAATAGTCAGTTTCATTGTGATACTCTATAATTTTATAACGTGTTTTGATCATATTCAGCCTACCCTTTTGTGTCTCCTTCATGCTACACACACTATTGCAAACGTAATTTTTTTAGGCAGAAAAATATAAGTTCTCATCCTAAAAGAAGAAAGAAAGAACGAGAAGATGGAGACAGGCCGATGGGCACACCTCGAGATGGCGGTGTGGCTGACCAGAGCAAGAGCAGGCAGACAAGAGTAGGGTAGTGAACCCAGAAGAGGGGAGGACCTTGCCGTTAAAATCTCTTTAAAGAATTGCTGCTCCGGAACACCCTTATTTTCCACACAGGTTACAGCCATTGATGAAACTTGCACAATGGTGTTGAAAGAAGACATTGCAGACGGGGTAGAACGTGGTGTGGCATTAGGGCACTAGAACCAAGGAGGAGCAGAGAAGACTTCTTGGAGTTAGCTGCAAAATGTTTCTGGTCCAGATCTATTGTGCCTTCCTGATGGTGTTTGTATCAGGCGTGTAAGACCTATGTGAACATGTACATTTACACACTCGTCGTGCATACACAGCCGCTGGAATGCATCAAGCACCTCACAATTAAATCTCTAAGACATCTGAGATGATGAGAATAATCTCTGTGATCTTATGGGAACCATCTCAGGCAGTTGAAAGGGGAGTTCAGGGGAACTAGACCCCTGTATTCCCCCACTCTAGGTAGACTCCTTCTTTCACAGTTAACTTGAAATAAGATTGGGATCAAAAAAATCAATAAAGAAAAGAAGATGCAGGATGCTGCCTGCAGTAAGTCCTGGCTAGCCTGAAGGATGCTGATGGGAATCACTGGATCACAGCACGCTAATCACAGAAGTGACCGGCTTCATGGAAGAGAAAGTTCACCCACTCATGAGGTCAGTATGGGATGGCAGGAGCCTCCAGCCTCCAGGGCTGAGGATGGGGTCAGCGTTGTTACGAGATAAAGACATGGGGGTCTGAGGCAGTGGAGAGAAAGACCACTGTGATCAGTGGTCAGCACATGCCAGGCTAAGGCTTTGCACTGGGTGCGGGCAGCTTGCATGTGCTTGGAGGGTGTAGTTTGGGGCACTCTGATGTTCAAAGGTTACCTACCCAGTAGACATTTGCACCAGCCTAAGGAAATGGTCAGTGGCTTCGCCCAGCTTGAACTACCTGAGTTCCTGAAGAGCAATTAGGCAACCTTTACTGTCATGCCCCATCAGTGAGAGGGATTGCCTATGGCAAAGCGGACAAAAGAATACTGCCTAGCAACATGACTTCTAAGGGTTAGTATTAGAGGCCACCATAGCCACAAGTTTACTTCCCTTGGTTTCATGGGGATCTTAGTGTCAGGGCAGTTGGATGAGGTTGTGCCTCACTGGGGCAATGCCAGCTCTATCCTCTGTCCCGATCCAACTGTCTCAAAGGTCAGTGTGACCAGAGATCTCATCACAACAAAGTGACATTAAGGAACAAGGTTGGGGGCAAAAGGAGGCTCCAAAGTATCATGATGTGTACATGAAAGGCACCAATGGTAAAAGAAACTGGAACACTTCCAGGACGTGGGCTACACACAAAGCAGAGAATGCTTGCAAAAAAAGCCCTGTGGACCTCCAGACGCCAAAGGAGGTGGACAATATGCAAACCATCCATGTAGGAGAAGGCAGACACTATGCAAATCAAATGGTCTATAAAGGCTATGACTCCTGGGCCCAGGACCTTTGAGCTTCTCATCGTGGCCAGCCCTCTGGCCCGCTTCCATCCTCAGGAGTGCATTCCTCTCTCCCAATAAACTGGCCTCTATTTTTATCACCGTCTATGCAACCCTGGTTTGATTCTTTGTTCCAGGGCACGGTAACCTGGAAATCTCCGTAGAAATTCCCTGGACTCAGATACAAGCCAATAAAAACATGCTATCTTAATGTTTTCATCTAAACTATTAGAAAAAAAATTCCAAGCTCCATATGGGAGAGGAGGTGTTAGAAGGTTTCCACACCTGGGATGCCACATTGTGTCTGGGACACAAGACATAGCTAGACCCTTGCCTAAATCCTTGACAACTACCTCTGCATTCAGGAGCATGGCTAATGACGTGGCCACAGGGACTCGGCTGTAGCACTGTGGGAGCTAGGAGGACATGGGGTGCCCCAATGGTATAGATGCCAAGATAAAGGACCCAAGGGTATGGCCATGTAGTCTCTCCTGGGTCCTAGCACTATGAGAGCCACGGCACAAAGGGACCCCACATCACTCAGTCCAATTATTTCCTTTACCCGGGTAGAAAGTGTTTAGAGGCCATGTGAACCCTTTGTTTAGCAGGGGACAGAGCCAGAAGAATTCAGTCCTGAGTTCATACCAGTGCCAAGGACACAGTACTACCAAATAAAGAAAGGTTGGAAAGAATTAATTTCAAAGATTGGTTGAGACCATCCCTGAATTAATCATCTGAATTTTATTTCCTTATTTAGGAAAAGAAAAAAACCCTAGAATTCTCTTTTAAAAAAAAAAAATCCGTGTATTTTCCAAGCAATCTTAATACAGGAACTTGCTTCATGATTTTTTTTTTTTTTTTTTTTTTGGCAAAGGCTGGAAAAACTCCACAGAGGAAAAGAGCAACCACACCCGGGACTCCTGTGGAGGGTGTGAGGTCATACTCTGATAGATGTTGGGAGAGCGTCAGAGAGAGTGTTCACCTACCTCCTCCACCAGGAGTCCTGGGTGTGCTGCTGACGCTCAGACAGGTCACTAAGGCATGTGGGAGCTTGACCTCTCTCTGCAGTGGATGGTCTATAGATGGCTCAGCTTGAATCCTAAAAAATGCAAGTGGCCAGGGAGCTGGCACGGGAGTACAGTGTTTCCTATGCAAGCATGAAAACCTGAGCGCAATACCTAGGATTTGAAATGCTCGGCTCGGCACTGTGTCTGTGATCCCAGATTAGAGGAGGCAGAGACTGCAGGATCCCTGTCTCATACTGGCGGCCAGTCCAACTAGATTAGTGACCTCCGAAAATAGGGTGGAGAGGGATTGAGGTGGACTCTCAGCATCAATCTCTGGCTTCCACGTATGCACACATGCAAATGCTCACATATGCAAAAGTAAAAGAATGCTTGGTGGGGAGGGTAATGTCATCATAGGAAGCATTGTGCACCTCCTTGTTCCCAGTTTCTAAAACCCTTGGCATCTCCAGACTGTATTGTGTGCTGGTGGAGCGATGGCAGCTTCAGAACTGGGGTTGGTCAAGGGAAAGCATGGGAAGGATTAGAAGCCGCCATTTCCTACCTCTAGGGAGAGAAAAGCCACTAGAACTATGTGGACTACCAGTGTCCACCAACGCACCCCCACCTCGTCCATGTGGTGAAGCTTCCTGGGAACCACAAAGGGATAAGATTTGTACCAAATAAGCTCCTTACCAGGTAGCCGCTCAGAGAGGCCAGGGGAGTCTCCAGAGTTGTCCAGCTCATCTCTTCACCTATCATTTTAACGATAAACCGCTATGCCTGTTTCCTTGAGTTGGGTGCAATGACGCAAAAAAAAAACTTGACCCAAGGGTATCATGGGAGCTCCCACTTATGGCTGGAGGTCAGGCGCCCAGGGCAAACCACTAGGGCTGGGATGGGCATAGGAAGGGGGCAGTGCTGGAGGGTGAGCCTCGGCTTTCGGGATAAGATTCTATCTGCATGAGATAATGTCAAAACAGACCCAGTTAGAAGACACCCAGCTGGTGTCTCTGCCACTGAACTGATTTGAGGTGTGAGGGAGGGGGCCTTGGCTGGTGTCGGAAATGAGTAGTGAATGGCGGGTCAGAGTAGAGAGAAATAGTACATGTCTTATAATCTGAGCATTGCAGAGGAAAGCACAGGAGGGTCACGAGTTCAAGGCCAGCCTGGACGACACTGAGAGAACAAAAGAAAAGGAGGGGAAGGGAGGAAAGAGGAGGAGAGGGGAGGGGAAGGAGGAGGGAAAGGGGAGGGAGGATGAAAAGAAGCAAGCAAGCAAAGGGAAGGAGGGAAGGGAAAGAAAGGGAAGGAAGTGTGTGTTAGTGAGGGATGATGGATGACTGGGGCCCCCAGAAGCCCAACCCCATGAAGGGGTTTGGCCACAGTGGTCACCCTTTCTTCTGAACTCACTTGTGCCAAGGACACAGCATGGATAGCCAGACCTGTGTCCTGCCCCTGGACTCAGCCCTTCCTGTGGCCTTTGCAGCCTGTGTGTGCATGCCATCACCATGCCTTCGAGGGTCACATGTCTGCCTACCCAGAATCCCCCTGCCCTGATGGATCATATGTCCTCAAAGACATATGATGGTGGCCACAATCTCGCTTGAGTGGTAGGACATAAAATGACTAGGGAAATCTGGAGCAGGGAGCAGTCTTTCTGTCTCGCTTTGTTGCTGAGGCGGGGGTCTCCTTGTGGAACCCAGGCTGGCCTCTTCCTGCTCCCACCTCTCGGATACTGGGATGGCAAGAGTGAGGCTTGACTGACAGCATTCTCCCAGACAGTGTGATCTCTCTCACAGCATCTTTTCTCTGAATGATTGACAGCTGTTGGGAACCACGTGCTTTACACAAATACTGCCCTTCTTCCTCACCCATAGCTTCCATAGACATGGAGTTGGCTTGCCAGAGATGGAACATGCAGAAGAAAGTTGCATCTAGTGTGGTGGTCCAAACTTTTAATCCAAGTACTCAGGAGGCAGAGGCAGGCTGGTCTCTGGGAGTTTGTGGCTAGCCTGGATATGTAGCCTGTTCCTTACCAGCCAGGGCTGCACAGTGAGGCCTTGTCTCAGGAAGAGAGAGAGAAAAAGAGTATATGCGTCTCTGTTTTATACGTGTAGACCTTTTCCTTGCTATTGCTCCCTAAATAGTAGAGCATAACCATCCACATAGTATTTACTTTGTATTAAATACCATAAGCAACCCAGGAGTGGCTTGGCACTTGGCGCACAGGAGAGGATGGATGCACAGTATATGAGGATTCTGGGGTCTGCATGGATCCTGGGGAACCCTGCACAAATACTAATGGCTGGCAGCATCTTTCTTCTATCTAGTTCATTGTGACCAGGCAGGGGAGGGTGACAGAAGAAATATCAGAGTGTTTACAGAAGCAACCGTGACACTGCGGGAGATGGGGCTGATAGTCATCTCGGGTGAAAGCGGTCAGTCTCCAAGGCAGGGACAAGCACCCAACCGCCAGCCAAGCGGCTCAAAGTCTGCAGAAGAAAAGGATGTGGCCAATGGAACAGAATGAAATGAGCCTGGAGAAACGGAGATAGGGAAGAAAACCACAGGGGAGCAGGGAAATGAAACAAGAAAAGTCATTTTCATCAGTAAGAAATTGACCTCTCTGCAGAGATCAGAAAACAACACAGGCAACCATCTGCCTCTGTCCCACCATGTACGGCAGTCATCTGGAAATGATGAAGTAGGGTGGTCCTGTCTTCCCTCTCAGCGAGGCCCTTCTAACTCCCAATGGGACTCTTTTTATCTCCCCCAACACACTTCCCAGCAGAGTGTAAAAGGATAGCCAGTTAGCTGAGCAAAGTTCTTATTCTAGACCTGATAAGCAAAGATAAAACGCACAAGCAGGAACCAATTAGACTTACCCAACAGGAAGAGATAGGCAACTGAACAGGAAAGGGAAGTGCCAGCGACCTTTGACCTGGGCTTAAATTGCAGAGGGAAGACAGGACTCCATCTCCTCAGTGAGACAGTGTCAGGGTGCCCCCTCACCAGGTGTCAGGGTGACTTCCTGATGCAGTTCAAAGCCTGCGACGTGGGACGTCTGCAGGACTCCACCTGGAAGCCTCAGCCCCTAAGCAAAATCTGTCTGTTCTCATGAGCCCAGAGAAGCAGCAACCCAGCAGCTGCGAGATGCATTGTTGGCAGCAGGCCGTGAAAGAGACCCAAGAAGCTAAAGCATAAACGTAAGCTCTCTGGGATCTGAGGGCTGGGTCCTGCCTCCAGGTGTCTGTCTACCACTCTCTCCTGACCTTTCCCTCCTGACAGAAGTACCAAGAAATGGGGCTGGAAAGATGGCTCAGTGGTTAAAAAGTAACAAGCAAGGCTTGTCAGCGCTGAGCTAGCATGGCCTCCGAGGCTCTTAAACTGACCCAGGAGATACAGGGAGGGTGTTTCCCTGGAGCCTCCTGGCTGATGTCTGGGCAGTGATAGTGACATGAACTCCAGTGCAGCCCAGACCTGCCCTAAGGTGCCAGTACCCAGCAAGCTCTACTTCGGGAAATGATAACCAAACCATCATCCTGCTATAGGTTAGGTGTAGAATGTCCCAGAAAGGCTTACAGTAAAAGACGTGCTGGTCAGTCTGTGGGGCAATTGGAAGGGGAGGGAACCTTTAGGAGGTGGGGCCTAATGGGAGGAAGTTAGGTCACTGGGATGGATGTACTGGGGATATTGGGACTCTGATTTGTCTCTGTCTCTCTCTGTGTCATTATGTCTCTCTGTCTCTCTCTGTTACTATATCTCTGTGTGTACGTCACTATGTCTGTCTGTCTCAGTCTTTCTCTCTCTCTGTCTCTCTCTCTGTTTCTCTCTCTCTCTCTCTCTCTCTCTCTCCCTCCCTCCCTTCCTCCCTCCCTCCCTACAAGGTGAGAAGCTTTGGTCTCCTACACACTCCTCCTCACTGCATTCTCCCTCAGCCCAGGAAGTGTGAGATCCAAGCAGCCATGGACTGAAGGCTCTGAAATGAATGGCTGAAACCAAAGTTAACCTCCCACTTTAAGCCAAGCAAAGTCAAGCGTTTGCCACAGTGACAATACCACCTATCCCATCTTCTTAGGTCTGTTTGCTCTCCAGGGTCCCAGGACTCCCCCTGCTAGGCACTACCTTGCCCTGCCTTGAGCTTTGTGTATACACGGCTGTCAGCCAGCCAAGTGTAACAGGGGAAACACAGAGCGCAGGTTCTTCCCCATCACCGGGGCCCAGTTTCCCTCACAGTTATTCAAGTCCCCCCTTTTCTTTATTTCTTATCACTCTGAGGGACAGATCTATTTTCCCGCTCAGAAAACTTAACCAAGATTCCATATTGTTAATCATAAAACGCATCCCATTCATGCCTGAGCACAGCCTGTGCTCTCTGCTACAGTGTTCTTCACGGGTGTGACCAAGGACCGGCTCCTTCACAAAAGCGGCAGAAATGTCCATTTCCTTCTGAATGGAGACCTGGTGATTTCCATCACAGAGTGCTCATCCACACACTCCGCAGACAGAAGGACCTCAGAGAGCGGATGAGTCAGCCCGAGCCCTTCGTCCTTCCTGCCTCACAATCCTCCCACTGCCTCTCAGTGCCTCCTCTCTTTTCACCAATGCCCCAGACAAGACAAGTGCTCTCAGCCACAGCTGGGCAGGAAGCCCCTGCCGATTCTGCCCTGCGGGAGAGTGCAGTCTGGCCTCAGGTGCTGATGGGAGAGTCTGTCTTTTGTAACTAAGCAACAGTTTGCTCTTCCTCCCATTTATTTTGAAGATTGGAAATGGTTGTTCATTAAGGAAATGGAAGGACCCGGGAAGATGAGCAAGGGGAACCCTGCAGTGCCAGCGAGCTGACTGCTGAGCAGCCATGAACCTCAGGCCTGAAGCACAGCTTACTGTCAGTGTCCTTGAGGTGTCCTTGTCCTGAGTCCTGAGTGCAGAGCATCCCAACCCCTGTAGTAGGAAACTTCACCACAAAGCCTGTAGAGGTGGGGACAGTGTGGAGCAGTCCTGGGAGGGGGAGCCTCATCTGCTTTTTGTGTTTATGTTTCAGGAGAATAAGAGCACCATGCAGGAGTGTTTTACAGTGGAAAGGTGTCACACATACACACACCCCTAAAATATGTATTTAGAAATTTTATTGTAATGAGTAGGTAGTAGATACTACGGGAACACCCAGGGGGAAGAAGGATTTCAGTGCTGGACAGAATGGAACAAGACCACATAAGAGTTCATCATTCTGCTCAGGAGAGCACGGCATTCTTCATTCCTAAAATCTTTTTTCAGACTTTTGTTTTAGTTTTACTTATGTCTATGTGTATGTGGCACCTGTGTGCAAGTCCACAGAATCCAGAACTGGAGTTACAGGCGGTTGGTTATAAGCCACCTGATACAGGTACTGGGAACTGAACTCAGGCTCAGTGGTAAATGCTCTCTAGCCCTGATTTCTAGAATTTTCCACTTAATATTTTCCAGTCCTCAATTGGCCCTGGGTAACTGGAACCACAAAAGAGAACCATTGGCTTTACAAAGGAAGTGGGGGAAGAGCACAAAGCATGCGTGTTCTATTTCTGTGTGGACTGGGACAAGTATGAGCACACTAGCCAGTAGGACATTCCAGGCATAAACATCGATGCTTGCCTCTTGAGAACAAGGTTGAAATAAGAGTAGGAGACTTGAAATAGATGGAGAGGGGTGTATTCTGCAGTTTGATGAGGAATATCTTGTGTGTGTGTGTGTGTGTGTGTGTGTTTATAGCAAGTGGGCTAGACTGGCTGACCAGCAGGCCACAGAGATCCACCTTGCTCTACCTTCCCAGACCTGGGATTACCAGTTTGCACTCTTCTGGCCTTTTACACATGGCTTCTGGGGATAGAACTTGGGCCTTCATGTCTGCACAGCAACACTTTAACCAACTGGGCTAGCTCACTCCAGCCTGAGAATGAGTCTTCAAATACAAACCAAGATGGTGTGTGGCTGTCAGAAAGGGGTTATGGGGTCATGGGAGGTCAACAGCGGAAGAAGACTTCTAAGACACTGCCTCTGGGTGGTTGTGAGGGTGGGGAAGGCAGAGGAGGTGAAGAAGCCTCCCTGTTCAGCGGTTACTTTTCTCCCTCGTTTTTCAAGCACGGGAATGTATTATGTTCATAGAAACAGGAAAGAAAGACAGGATAACGGCTCTTCACAAACACAGATTGAGAGTGGGAAGAGCAGCAGCGTCAGGGGCTGCTTCTGCAGGGACTGTCTGCCAGCCAGACACGGAAGTGTCGTCACCTGGCTGTGAGCAGTGAGGACTCGCCCCGCCCTTCTGCGCTCTCCACCCAAGTGGGTGTTTCCAGGTTAGACAGGGGCAGGATTCCCTGTTCGTGGTTTCTGCCAGGGAGACAAAGGGCAAACACTCCCTCCTCCTTCCTGAGGCTCAGAGGACAAGCTCGGCCAGGAGAGAAGAGGCTCTGAGTAGCAGGGCACAGCATTCAGCGGAGACAGGCACTCGGGCCCCACTCGGACCCAGTGAAGCCACTTTTCCTACTGTGAAGGGGTGATAAGGATGGTAGGGGACATGCAGGTGAGGGCATGCAGGGCCGGCATCCACAATGGAAGACAGTCACTGTCAAGGCACTGGTGCCTGATGTTTTCCGGGTGGGAATGTTATGTTGTCTCTTTACAAAATAAACCCGAGTCCTTAGTGTAAGCTTGTCTATTAAAACTCTGCAGGAAACGTCTTTTTAAAAAATGTTCTCTGGCCTCTGTCTCCTCTTACCCGGCTCCCAGCCAAGTATAGCAAGGTGTGCCAGGAGCCACTGCTAAGCAGAACATAGGAAAATGCTGTGCACACAAGGTACCCACTTCTTCCTGGCTCACCTGGGCCACAACTCACCCAAACCCTTGACACCTCATTGTCTCTGCTGATAAAAGTTGAACTCGATGGTCACACTTGGGCTAGGTTATAACATCAGAGACTCTGGACTTTGTCATCCATGAAGAGCTCTGCTGTGTGGCTCCTCCCCATGATTCTCAAGTGCAGAGGGACCGTCTAAAAAGTCTATAATCAAAATCCCCATGCAAGCAGCAGCCATGAGGCTTCTGAAGTGGGAGCTGCAATCAGAGAGCTTCCTCCATGCCTGCGGACTGTGCCATACTGAAATCTGCCTGGGCATCTGCCCTTAAGGGTCCCTGAACCCCAGGCCTAGATGCTACTATTGCTCTATTGGATCAAGGGCTTGGACAGCTCCCATGTCTAGTCCTGCAGACAAACCAGTCAAAAAGCCAAAGAGAAGAGGCGGGAGGAGGAGAAAGAAGAGAAGGATGAGGAGGAAGAAGAGAAAATAAGTATCCCCAGTGGTCATGACATTCAGTGTCCTAAAAGCAGGTTTAGTTGTTGGTTTAGACCAGCCACAAGGTACTGCAGGGCTGCCCAGCTCACTTAGCCAGAAGGATCCTGCAGAAGCAGAGCCACAGACACATTCCTACGAGTCAGAGGGACCCAGGCTGGAAAACTGATTTTCATTTTCTTGGTGTGGAAGAGTGCACAGACATCCCTTCTCGTGCCTGTGGAAAGAGCTCCATGCTTGCCCTGTGGGATGAACTGCTCCAACCAAGGAAACAAAGAGTACAGATTCGGGTTCACAGGAACCTCTGGATACTGAGCAGATGTGAAACCTGGAAAATGGGGTGAAAGGGGTCCAGAATCCTGCAGAGCAGAGTGGAGGAAGGGGGTGGTGCATTTTTTTATAAATGCTAACCAAGTTTTCCAAAAGACCCAGCTGGTTGAAATGGAAGAAACAAAATAGCTAATCTCTCTCTCTCTCTCTCTCTCTCTCTCTCTCTCTCTCTCTCTCTCTCTCTCTCTCTCACACACACACACACACACACACACACACCTCTGTAGATGTGCACAGATGGGCCATCCTTCTGACATTTACATGATGCAGCCAATCCCTTCTTGAGCTGTCTTCAACGTTGGAATTTTGTTCAGAAGATCGTTTGGAGCACATATCTGAGAGGCAGGGGGGGCCTGAGAAGTATTTCCTCCCTTGGCCAGTAAAAATTCACTACACCAGGGCGAAGAGAGCTACTGCCGCCTGCTTAGTGGAACTCTGCTTTCGCCTTGCCACAGTGGAAACAAATCTCTGGTCCCGCCGGAGTGTTCCAGAGCTCCTAAGTACATTCCTCGGATGCTTGGGTTTCTGCCCTGGCCCCTTCCAGGTGGACAACCTCATCTTCCAGGAGCGAGCTGTGAGAACACCAGCTAAGTTTAGCAGCCAGTTCTGTGAATGTGCAAGTTTTCTATTATTAAACTGACAAGAGATAAATATTTCCCCCGTGACACACAGCTGCTCCTGGCATGCAGGAACTCCTGTGCCCAGATCCACCCTAAATAGGAAAGCTCTAAAAATGAGCTGAGGGGATCCCAAAGAATGCATGGGTTGGAAAACATCCAGCTCATGTTTGGAATGCCTCTCCCATGAGGCACAGGAAAGGAACTCTGAACTCTGAAACATAGGATCCAGTGACCACAGGACACCCAGGGGCTGCCACCTGCACGGTCCTCTCATGGCTCACAGGCTGAGCATGGTTGCAGATTACATTCCCAGCTCCTCCACACAGTTGCTCGCAGAGAAACGGATTTCCAGTTTCAGCTGTCAAAAGCACCAGGATTGTCCTCAGAAACTCCAGCTCAGTTTGAAACACAGGATGGGTTTCTCTGCCAGGAAGACATCTCAAAAAGTAAGGAACAGCCTGAGATTTCATGAACTTGGAAGCACTATGGTAGCTGGTAATTGCTGGTGCTCACTCTGGCCTGAGCACTGGGTTCAGATCCCTGATGTCACCACAACTCGGTGACATGAGGACAGTTGCTAATTTTATGTTCCCCTTATTTCTTTACTGACAACACATATTTACTGCCTACCGCATAGCAGTCAGTTCTAGATATCAAGCCTTCCACCTGAGGACATCTCTGCTCAGTGAAGGAAATAGCCTCAAGGGACCGGGGAGAATCATAGCCAAGTAAGGCAAGGGATAGTGTTCAGTCCCATAAAGCCGAGTCCCTCAGAGAACAACAGAGCAGGACTCCAGGGTCCAAGCAGAGGGTGGGGTGGAGAGAGACTTCTGAGATGATACCTGAGATGGAGCACAGAATAAGAGAAACGGGCAGTTGGGAGGTGGGAAAGCTCTTCAAAGTCAGACATACCGATGAACGTGCCTCATGATATGGGAAGCAGGAGGCTTTGCGTGAGGGCTGGATTCAGAGCTGAGATGTGGTGTAGGCGGGAGAGGCTAGGCTGTCCTAGCCTGACCATCTAGGCCTGGTGGGGCTGCGTGACATCCTGGACTTAGTTTAAATGATTGGATGACCAACAGAGGAGTTAATGCAACCCCCCATGCCTATCTCCAGCTGTGTTCTTTTTCTCATTGCTCAAATACCCCTCAAAACACAGCTTAATGGAGGAAGATTTATTTAGGTTGATGGTTTGAAGAATTTTACGGTCATTGTGCTGGAGAGGGTTTGAGAGCAGGGGCATGGGGCTGTCTGCTCACAGCTAGACAGATCAAGAAACAGAGACAGGACAGGAAGTTGGACTGGTCTGTAAATTTCCAGAGCCCATCAATAACAATCCACTTCCTTCAGAGAGGCTCCACCTTCAAAAGGTTCCACAATCTCCCCGCCCCAAATAGAACCACCAGCTAGGAACTACGTATTCAAACACACGTCCGTGTGAAGAACGTTTCATACTCAAACCACGACACCATCCTGTGCCATTATTTTCTTGAAGGCTGATCACATGCCACAAACCAACTTAATGATCTAGTGATATAGTTAGAGGCACGGAGTTGGAAGGAAAACCTCCTAGAGAACCCATCATCCTGGACTGCTCTGTAGTCACCAAAGCATAGTCAATAGGGCTGGAGAAATGTTTTTGAGTGCTTGCTGCCCAACATGAGGACTAGCGATGGGACCCACACCCATGTAACAAGCCTGGCCAACATTTGTAACTCCAGCTCTGAGGGATGCAGTGCTTTCTTCTGGCCTCTGCACATGCACGTGTGCAACATGCACACCTACACACGCACATGCCCATACACTCACACAGATACCCAGATGACACTCGAAAATAATACATTCTTTTGGAATTGTGGCCATTAAGAAAGATGCAGAAAAGTTGCCTATGTTCTCTGCACAGGCAAAGAACCTGATGGAAGAAATGAGCCGGGATAGAACTAGAGAGACAAAGGAGTAGAGAAACCAAGTTTCCTTCATCTTCCTAGCCGTGAATGGTAGGAGAATCTGTCCAACTTCCCTGGAGGCTTCAAGCTGCGTCCAGGCTGAGCCATGCATGTAGGCATGGCCACAGGTCCCTGGGAGGTTGCTCTGAGTTGGAGCGATGCAGCTGACAGCCAGCCAGACCCAGCCACCTGGCCCATATCACCAGCAGGGAGCGAGAGAATGCAGTTCCCTTGTCGCTCAAGCTGTCCAGTGTGTGGTCGTCAGTGACAGCTACACGAGGGAGTGAGGGCAGAGACCACCCACCAGCATGCCCAGACTGCTGTCCTCATGAAATTGCCCTACTCGCAGCTGTGAGTGGCAATAAAATGGCAGCTCCGACCACGCCATCAATATTGCCTGTAACTCTGTAGGCAGAGCAAGCCCTGGTTCCACCCAAAGTCACTAGGCCCAGAACCACCAGGCCCAGCAGTCTGTCATCAGGAGCTTCTAAGAGGTTCAGATCCTCCTCCAGCCTGAGCACCTCTGGGGAGGAGGAACTGCAGAAGACAAGGGGGTGATTGACAGAGAGCAGAGGGTGGCCAGCCATAGACAACCATTGCTGACAGGTGACCTCCCCAGGTTGCCTTGATGGAACGTGGCAGAATGCCAGTCTGCAAAGTGGCACAACCATCCAGCAGTTATGAGGATAATCCTAGAGGCATTGTGCCCCTCCTCCTGACTCTCGGGCTATTGACACAAGGAGTCCCGGAAGCTGAAACTTCCCCAGGAGTCTCAGGTTGATGAGAGAAAAGGCTGGTGTCCAGGTGCCAGCCAGAGGGGGGGGGTCCTTGTCTGTCCAGGAAGAGATCTCACACAGTTCAGACAATTTGCCAGACCGCCTTGCAGGAGAGACTAGAGAAAAGACCATGATGTGTGGTCATTGTGGCCGAAGCATGGGGCCACACCTCAGCCTGGACTTCTGAGGTACACATCGCTCTACTGCTTGCTATTTAAGCCCCAACCCCATGTCAGGATGTCAATGACAGACTTGGTCACTGGACTTTTTTGTTTCTTTTCCCAGTGGGACCTTGGTGAACTAATCTCTTTTCTATACCTTTCACTATTACTTGTCTGTTAAATTTTTAAATTTATTTCCTGTGTGTATGAGTGCAGGTGTGGGTATATACATGTGTGTGCAGATATGTGAGCGCATACACACATAGAGGTCAGAGGTCAACTTTCAGGGACAGGGTCTTTCACTAGGAAGTGAGGCTCACCAACAATTAGGTTTGCCTGGCTGGCCAGGGAGCTCAGGAATTCTGTCTCTATCTCCCCAGCTTCGAGATCATACTCAATGCCTGACTTTTACATGGGCTCTGAGGAATGAACTTGGGTCCATGCTTGCATGGCAGGCACTTTACCAAAGGAACTCTCTCCCTAGACATGTCTTTTCTCTTTCCTTGACCTGTTGATGATAAGAGGGCAAGCCTAGCTTCTTAGGGCTGCTGAGGCCCAGCCCCTGACCCTTGTAGCCCTCGCAACAGTGTTAGCGCTTGACTGAGGGACCTTGGTGTCATAGGATTCCTAAGCCTGAAAACCTTGACCCTTGCCTCATTCACACCTCCTACAGCCAGCTGTTCAGCCTGAGGAGTTCCCATACTCTGTCACGGATTTCTTCAAATAATCACGCCCATGATCTCTCAGCAGGAAAGGCTGATGTGCAGCCAGATGCGTGTGTCACAGCCAAGGACAGTACTGGCCTCCCAGCCATCTCTGATAGCATAAATCCCAGAGCCCTCCTAGAGCCCCCAGCACAGAATGGCAGCCATTCTCTTGGCTAGCTTCCAGGGCTTATCATTCCCCATGGCTCTAGGTCCCTACACGGAGCATCCCCTCTTTTCTTTCCTTGCTCACTTACCCTCCAAAGCCACCTCCCTAGACCTGTCTGCTCCTCTCCAATCTTTAGCTTTTAACAGCATTTGGGACCAGACCCAGTGGACCCGTCAGCATCCTCATCTCTTCCACTAAAATGTGACATATCCGGCTTGTGGCTGATTATAGCCCCAGTCCTTCCGAATCGTAGCACCTGCCCAGTCTGTTTCTCAGTCATCGATTTCAGGATAACACTCTAGGCACGCACACAGCCCAGGAGAGGTTGGTTCGCACTCAGGCCTCTGGCTTGCTTTTCTGACACCTCACTGTCTCCACTCTTCCTGCAAGGTGGTCGGATACATTGTCAAGATTTTCGAGAAAGTTCTTCCTTGCTATGCAAGCATAAGGACTAGAGTTCTTTCCCCAGAAGTCATTTTCTGTCCTGGTTTTATTTTATTTTAATTTTAATTTTTGTTGGAATGAAACACTCTGACCAAAAGCAGTTTGTTGGAGGAAAGGATTTACTTGGCTTACACTTCCAGGTCACAGTTCATCACTGGTGGAGAGGGGGATGTCAGGGCAGGAGTTCAAGCAGGAATCTGAAGCAGAAAGCATTGAGGAACACTGCTTTCTGGTTCTCTCACTGACCCATGCTTAAATAGCTTTCTTATATAGCTCAGGACCTATTGCATAGGGATGGTTCTGCCCACAATGCACTGCGTCAATTAACAACCAAGATGATCCCCCACAGACATGGGGACAGGCCCATCTGATCTAAGCAGTCTACAGACTCTCCTCTCAGATGACTCTAGGCTCTGTCAAGCTGGCAATCAGAGCTATAACTAGGACACCCTCCACCACATCTTGTCCACAGCCTAACTCCCTCTCTGCTGCAGAGCTCCCAACCTGTGGGTGACAATTTTCTCCTCCCAAAATCATCTGCAATTTCTTCTTAGAGCGGCACCAAAACAGAAGGCCAAGCTTCTCATCCGGGCGACGGGGTTTGCAACTTGTGACTCCAAGCCCAATCCTCCTGAAGCTGGGCATAGGATAGATGCCATTCCCTGCCCTCAGCTCTTGGAGGTGTGACAAACCAGTCCCATCACAGGACTGGACCCAGCACCACAGGGAGATCAGCACAAAAGAAACGAAGCTTCCTCTATAAAGCACACAGCCATGCCCCTGTAGCGGCACGCCAAGAAGGTTGGATTTCCATGCGTACTCCTCTGACACCTTCTTTGGTCCTTCCAGGCAATTGATTTTTTTTTAAATAAAGAAGGAATACCCAGATAACAAGTTGGCTGTTCAAGAATATCCATGAATGAATGTTAACCTGGGAAGTGAGCTGGGGACTGGGGCTCCACATAGGGACCTCTGCCTTGAGGAATCTTGATAGCAAATGGAATAAAGACAACCCCAGGTGAGGATGGACTGAGAAATGAGCCCAGCTCCCCACAGAAAAGGCTCCAGCAAGCTCAGGTCTTAGGAGGAAACGCCCTGCCTGTGCCCTCTCATGGGGAAGGTTAGCAAACAGAAAGCATGGCCGAATACAGAAGCCTTCTGGGTGAGTCAGCTCAGGTCACTGTAACAAGGTTAGGTGCCTGGAAATGCCAACAGATGTCAACTGAAGGTCTGGAATCAAGATGTCAGCAGGGCTGGTTCCCTCAGAGGGGACTCCGTGTCCTCACGACTGTCCCTGAGAACCTGTGTCTTAATCTTCTCTCCTTCAGTAGCGTCTTGTTAGGTCAGAGTCAGCTCTCCACACCCCTCTTTGACCTAACCCCCTCTCAAAAGGCCCTATAAGATTTCAGTGTAAAATAGTAAGTGGGTACACCTTGATCCATAACATCACCCCATCAGTAAGGTCACCCTGTCTCCCTAGGTGAGGAATCCAGGCTGCAGAGGGGGGCCATCCTGGAACTGAGCACATGCAGAAGATGGGTACTTTGACCCCAGGCCAGAACTGCCTTTCACTGCAAGCCAAGCACTGGGAGCTTGGCCCTGCACACCATGTTCCTGGCTGTCGGACAGAGGTGGAGTAGGACAACAGGAGGGGAGTGATAGACCAGATACTCTTCACAGACGGGGGACTTGGACAACAGGAGGGCGGGAGGGTCCTTCCCCGGAGGGTCCTTCCCCTGAAGAGCCATACCTACTTTCAACCTGCTGGGCTGGCCCCTTCCTGGCTAGAATCAACTCCAAACACACTTGACCTACAAAACGGGCCAAGATGGAGACAAGGGGGTGGTTGCCCCTCTGAGAACTCCTGACTAACCAGAACAAGCACATATGCATTTTGTCAGCTTCAGGCCTAGACAGAGACAGGAGCCTTCCCTTTTCCCTCTCATGCCCGTGGGTCTGAATGCACTCTCTAAAGAGAGAAGTCAACCTTAAAGGGAAGAGAGAATGGGGGGAAGGAAAGAGAGGAAGGGGGAGAGGAACGGAGGGGCGGGATGGAGGGAGGGGAGAGGGATGGAAAGGGAAAGGATGGAGAGATTGGCAGAGTTAACAGCTATGGAGATGTTGGGGTGCGGTAGGTAGAAGCAAAAGGCTCCTACCCAAAAGATGTGAGCTGAAGACCAGTAATCCTCCAGGAACCTTCTAGACCAGCGGTTCTCAACCTGTGGGTCACATATCAGATACCCTGCAAATCAGATGTTTACATTACAATTCATAACAGTAGCAAAATTACAGTTATGAAAAGCAATGAAATACTTTTATGGTTGGGGATCACCACAACTTCAAGAACTGTGTTAAAGGGTCGCAGCATTAGGAAGAACCTCTGCTCTAAAGCATCAGTCCCTGGCTTAGACCGCAAAGACACCTATCTCCAGGAACTGAACATCTGCCAGGTTCTCCATCTCTCCAGCATGTAGGCGGCCATTGTTGGGCTATCTGGCCTCTACCATGTAAGTCAGTCTAGTAAATTTCCTTTTAATATGTGTCCACTCTGTTAATTCTGTTTCTCTGAAGAGCCCTGACTAATACATGCACAGGAGTTGGGGAAATCCATCACCAAAGGCCAGGGCCTCCTTCTGAAGCCTCTTGGTGCTAAGGCTTCCTGCCCTGGATTTCCTAGCTGGTCATTAGCATGGACTTGACACTTAGAGGATGACATCTTGGGTCTGCCATGGCCCTTTGGTGTCTCTACAAACAGCGGTCAGTTGATCTGAGAGACTAGGACTTGCAGGCAAGAAACCAGTTCCAGTAAGAATTGAGACCTCTGGTTGGGGAAGAACTTCCTGCTCGCCATGGGCACAAATGTCAGCTTGCCTCTCAAATCAATGTGGACTTCAACCACAGTGTAAATCTAAACAGGCCTGAGGTGAGGGAGGTCATATTCAGGTCTTCACAGAAGCCTGGCATCCAGAGACCAGGAAACAGGGTCACGTGCACCCAGACTTGGACATCAGCACAAACAGGATATGAAACAGGACATGCCCAAACATGGACGTCTGGCTTCCGGCTTGTTCCGTCATCTAATTATCAATTACGGCACTCAGCTCCTGGGAGGCACCAAGTGCTCAGCCTGAACCAGCTCACTGTCAGAGCGATCAGGTCTTGGTTTATCTTTTGCTCTAAAAGTGACGAAAACTATTCCTTGGGTGGATGCTGGTCTTCCTCTGTTTGTGGTGGAGTCATGTATGTGTAGCGGTAGATAGTCAGCTTCAAAGGTCAGCTGCTCAGGAAGCTGTCTACCTTGTGTTTTCAAACAAGGCCTCTCATTGGCCTGAAACTCATCAATTTGATTAGTTTGACTGACTAGCCAGGCCCAGGGATCCAACTGTCTCTGCCTCCCTAGGGATGGGATTCAAAACACTAGCAACTTGCCAGGCTTTTTTTACAGGTGGGGTCTAGCGGCTCAGATTCTCATGGCTGTAGGGCTTGCACCTTAGCTACTGAGACATCTGCTCAGACCCTAGCGCTGTCTTTCTGAGCAGCCCACTTCCACACTATTTCAGTCGTCTCTGCTGTGCCCAGAGATGAGGAGTCAAGGCAGTGCTTCCATCCAGAATGGTCCTGAGCGGCGTGGCTCTCGGAGAGCAGTTAGTGGGGAGCTATACGTCTCTGTATGTGGCAGCATCTCTCCCTCATGCATTCTGATAGTGAATAACCATTCGCTAAGTAGGGTGGCTGCAAAGGACGCTCCTGTGGGAGATACCAGGTGTTTGTCACACGAGTGGGAGAGGGGGGGCCCAGGGGTAGGCAGAAACTGCTGCAACAGCTGAGTTCCAGAGAAACCGAGGTGACAACCAACTCTGGGGACTCCTGGGAAGCTAAAACAAACCGAAATGCTCTCGCCTGCCAAGGCAAACACTAGATTCTCTGGAACTGTACAGAGTTCTCGGGTCAGCATCCAGCCAGATCTACAGAGTTCATTCTCAGGGGCCTGGGCATTCACCTCACTTGTTTTGGGAAGAATCTCTTCATGTTTCACCACGACCATGTCCTCATTCCTGAAGCTTTCACGAGATGAAGGATTATTGGGTCCCCAGAGAAGCCTACAGGCCCTGGCTCAATTCACCACCTCAAGGCCCTTGAGGAGTGCTGAGGACAGAAACACTCCTATTTTAAAAATGAGGATACTAAAATAGAAACACAGAAAACAGTCCAAAGAATCAATGAAACAAAAAGTTGGTTCTTGGAGAAAATCAACAAGATAGACAAACCCCTATCCAAACTAATTAAACAACAGAGGGAGAACACGCAAATAAATAAGATCAGAAATGAAAAGGGGGACATAACCACAGACACAGAGGAAATTCAGAGAATCATTAGATCTTACTACAGGAGCCTGTATGCCACAAAACTGGAAAATACAAAAGAAATGGACATCTTTTTAGATAAGTACCATATACCAAAGCTAAACCAAGACCAGGTGAAAGATCTAAATAGACCTGTTAGTCGCGAAGAACTTGAAGCAGTTATCAAAAATCTACCCTCTAAAAAAAGCCCAGGACCAGATGGTTTCAATGCAGAATTCTACCAGAACTTCCAAGAAGAGCTAATACCTATTCTCCTTAATGTATTTCACAGTATAGAAACAGAAAAGTCATTGCCAAATTCCTTTTATGAAGCTACAGTTACCCTGATACCAAAACCACACAAAGACCCAACCAAGAAAGAGAACTACAGGCCTATCTCACTCATGAATATCGACGCAAAAATTCTTAATAAAATACTGGCAAACCGAATTCAAGAACACATTAGAAAAATTATCCATTATGATCAAGTAGGCTTCATCCCAGAGATGCAGGGCTGGTTCAACATACGCAAATCTATCAATGTAATCCACCATATAAATAAAATGAAAGAAAAAAACCATATGATCATTTCATTAGATGCTGAAAAAGCATTCGACAAAATCCAACACCCCTTTATGATAAAGGTATTGGAGAGACTAGGGATACAAGGGTCATACCTAAATATAATAAAAGCTATTTACAGCAAACCAACAGCTAACATTAAATTAAACGGAGAAAAACTCAAAGCCATCCCACTAAAATCAGGAACAAGACAAGGATGTCCACTCTCTCCATACCTCTTCAATATAGTGCTTGAAGTTCTAGCAATAGCAATAAGACAACATAAGGGGATCAAAGGGATTCGTATTGGAAAGGAAGAAGTTAAGCTTTCGTTATTTGCAGATGATATGATAGTATACATAAGCGACCCCAAAAACTCTACCAAAGAACTCCTACAGCTGATAAACACCTTCAGTAATGTGGCAGGATACAAGATCAACTCGAAAAAATCAGTTGCCTTCCTATACAGTAAGGATAAGGAAACAGAGAGGGAAATCAGAGAAGCATCACCTTTCATGATAGCCACAAAGAGCATAAAATATCTTGGGGTAACCCTGACCAAGGAAGTGAAAGATCTATATGACAAGAACTTTAAGACTTTGAAGAACGAAATAGAAGAAGACACCAGAAAATGGAAGGATCTCCCTTGCTCTTGGATTGGGAGGATCAACATAGTAAAAATGGCAATTCTTCCAAAAGCAATATATAGATTCAATGCAATCCCCATCAAAATCCCATCAAAATTCTTCACAGATCTGGAGAAGACAATAATCAACTTTATATGGAAAAATAAAAAACCCAGGATAGCCAAAACAATCTTATACAATAAAGGAACGTCTGGAGGCATTACCATCCCTGACTTCAAACTCTATTACAGAGCTACAGTATTAAAAACAGCTTGGTATTGGCATAAAAACAGAGAAGTCGATCAATGGAACCGTATAGAAGACCCTGACTTTAATCCACAAACCTATGAGCAACTGATTTTCGATAAAGGAGCTAAAACTATACAATGGAAAAAAGAGAGCATCTTCAACAAATTGTGCTGGCAAAACTGGATTTCAATCTGTACAAAAATGAAAATAGATCCATGTCTGTCACCATGCACAAAACTCAAGTCCAAGTGGATTAAAGACCTCAATATCAGTCTGAACACACTGAACCTGATAGGAGAGAAAGTGGGAACTACACTACAACAAGTGGGCACAGGAGACCGCTTCCTACGTATAACATCAGCAGCACAGACAGTAAGGGCCTCATTGAATAAATGGGACCTCATGAGACTGAGAAGCTTCTGTAAAGCAAAGGACACTGTCGCTAAGACAGAAAGGCAACCCACTGACTGGGAGAAGATCTTCACCAACCCCGCAACTGACAAAGGTCTGATCTCCAAAATATATAAAGAACTTAAGAAACTAGACTGTAAAAGGCTAATCAACCCAATTATAAAATGGGGCACTGAGCTGAACAGAGATCTCTCAACAGAAGAAGTTCAAATGGCCAAAAGACACCTAAGGTCATGCTCAACTTCCTTAGCGATCAGGGAAATGCAAATCAAGACAACTTTAAGATACCATCTTACACCTGTCAGAATGGCTAAAATCAAAAACACCAATGATAGCCTATGCTGGAGAGGTTGTGGAGAAAGGGGTACACTTATCCATTGCTGGTGGGAATGCAAACTTGTACAACCACTCTGGAAAGCAGTGTGGCGGTTTCTCAGAAAATTTGGGATCAACCTACCCATGGACCCAGCAATACCACTCTTGGGAATATACCCAAGAGAGGCCTTATCATGCAACAAAAATATATGCTCTACTATGTTCATAGCAGCATTATTTGTAATAGCCAGAACCTGGAAACAACCTAGATGCCCCTCAATTGAAGAATGGATGAAGAAAGTATGGAATATATACATATTAGAGTACTACTCAGCAGTTTTACTTGTTTTTTAAACAAGGACTTCTTGAAGTTTGCAGGCAAATGGATGGAAATAGAAAACACTATCCTGAGTGAGGTAAGCCAGACCCAAAAAGAGGAACATGGGATGTTCTCACTCATATTTGGTGTCTAGCCATAAATAAAGGACATTGAGCCTACAATTCGGGTTCTTAGAGAAGCTAAAGAAGAAGGAGAACCCAAAGAAAAACATATAGGCATCCTCCTGAATATTAACCTTCATCAGGCGATGAAAAGAGACAGAGACAGAGACCCACATTGGAGCACCGGACTGAAATCTCAAGGTCCAAATCAGGAGCAGAAGGAGAGCGAACATGAGCAAGGAACTCAGGACCGCGAGGGGTGCACCCACACACTGAGACAATGGAGATGCTCTATCGGGAACTCACCAAGGCCAGCTGACCTGGGTCTGAAAAAGCCTGGGTTAAAACCGGTCTCACTGAACATAGCGGACAATGTGGACTACTGAGACATCAAGAACAGTGGCAATGGGTCTTTGATCCTACTGCATGTAGTGGCTTTGTGGGAGCCTAGGCAGTTTGGATGCTCACCTTACGAGACCTGGATGGAGGAGGGTTTTCCTCGGACTTCCCACGGGACGGAGAGCCCTGATTGCTCTTTGGGTTGAAGAGGGTGGGGGAACGGATTGGGGGAGGGGGAGGGAAAGGGGAGGCGGAGGTGGGGAAGAGACTGAAATATTTAATAAATAAATAAAGAAAGAAAAAAAAATAAAAAAAAAATGAGGATACTGAGGTCCAGAGCCATTCAGGCACAGCTGGGTGCAGGAAGCAGGGTGGAGACCAAGAGACAGGAAGAGACAGGACCCAGGACTCAACCAGTATTACGAGATCAGCTCCGTGCTGTTCTGAGAAGCCAGGACGTATTCCAGGGGCACACCAGCTGGGCTTCCTGTCTAACCACACCACACCCATGACACTGGGACCCACTGTGGGGGTGACAAGGAAGCCAGCTTGTGCTGGCATAGCATAGGCCATGCCTGGGACTGCAGAAGGCCTGGTGTTTCCCTTGTACACTCTGAGACCCTTGGGTTCATCCCCCAGACTCACAGGAGCAGACAAGACATGCTTCCCTCTGACTCCTACACTCTGAGAGGTGGCCCCAGCAGTCCCTGTGATCACAACCCTCTGGACAGGCCAGCCCAGACCTGGGAGACAGCCCCCTGTGAGGCACAAAACACCCATGAGAAGGTCGTACCCGCCAGGGCACGCCCTGCCCAAGCCTTCCCTGCCCCAACTCTCACCTATAGAGAGTGTGATGATCTAGTGTAGGAAAGAAGTGGGGTCTGGGGAGGTGCTGAAGCTGAGAAAAGTGTCACCTCAGAACTGACTACCGGGACCATGTCGTGGCCTGGCAGGGTGGACACCAGACACCTGGCCCCAGCTGGGAACCCTGGATCCCTTCTGCTCTGTGCAGTACACATCATGGAATGTGTGACAGACATTCCAGAAAAGCGCCCTTTCTAGTTAGCCACTGTGAACGTCCAACTTCAAAAACAAGATCCTAAAAATAGCCCTGAGGGAAGCTGGGAAGAAAACTGTGGGCTTTGCACAGGAAGGCCTGGGGCCTGGGCAGCAGGGTTCCCATGTGACCTTGATGTTAGACAGCAGCCTCTGTTGGGACATTGAAAGCCCAGCAGGCAGGATGTTTAGGGATTTGGGGTACCAGCAGCTGTATGTTTATTAGCTAGACCTTCCCAGTAGCTCATTGTATAAAGGCTTGTTAATCCCTGCATTTGGGACACAGGTATTTTCCTGTGTTTCAGAACTGGCGTGCAACACACATCGTTGTGCAAACTCACTGGTGCAAATTCTGGCATGTGACAGCTTGTCAAGAGACTTCCAGATCGACTCTTCCTCAGAGGAAGCCTTAGACTAAAGTGCCAAACAGGGAACCCACCCAAGACCCTTGAAGGCAGAATCTGCATTTCCACGGGGTCCAAAAGAACAGAAGCCTGCCTCAGACTTCTAGAGGCCCATCAGAGTCCCAGGGTAAGGACGGGGTTCCTGAAATTCACCAGGAATGAACAGCTTTAGTACTTGGTGGTCACTGCAGGCCAGGGGACTTCATGAGGCTTCTGGGAGTCTAAAGGTGTAATTGCTAGCTAAACAGAGCCAGGAGACCAGCAGATCCGAGACATAGGGCACAAAGAGCCCAGGTTAGGAGCCAGCTCAGGGCTCCTGTGAGCATCTAGACAGAGCTGAAATGCCATGGTTAGCCGGGACCTTTGAGGTTACTATGACACCCTGAAGCCACCCCTGTCTCCTGGTTTCAAAAATCCTAGAAAGATTCCTAGTCAGAGTACCCCCCACCAGCTCTTAACAAAGCTCTAAAACACACCAGCATTGTACCTTACAGCAGGTGAGGGATGCCCTGTGCTCTAGGACAGATGTGGATAGACAGATGTGGATAATGGGAGAGAAGCACAGAAGGCGAAGGACTGAGTTTCTACCCGAGTAACCAGGATACAGAGCAGGACCAGACAGGTGAGTCACCGTGGGGAGACACCAAGCCAGTCTGAGTGAGAGCCTCCTTCTTCGGCAGTTTTCCTTCAGTTTCTCTAAACTTACCTTTTTCATGCTTGGGAATTGTTCACTTCATGGAAACATATCTCTTTACTGCTCAGAACATCCTCCTGTAGAGTGGAGTTTATCATCTCTGCCGTTGCATCAAGGCTGCACCCACATCCCTGGTACCTTATCCATCAGTGTCCCGAGCACGTCTCTACCAAGACTCTTCTCCCCGAGAGGGGCCACCTTTCTATCTCCCCCATGGAACATGGCTTTCTGACTTCTTAGCTCAGATAATGGTTTCACATTTATTTATACAAGTTTATGTGGGCACAGGTGTATGGGCAGCCTGTGTGATGTGTTACACTGTTAGCACCGCATAGAGATGTTGCATCATTGCCATGTTTGCTGGACGGCATGGAGACATGTTCAGCTGTGGTGTTACACCGCACAGTGCTGTATCAAGCTGTGTTGCTATGCATTGTGGTGTGTCATATTATACTGCCTTGTGTCGTCCTCTTAACAAGGAGAGAACACAATCCAAATAAACACATGCACACACTGCTATGTCTTCCCCTTGGGTATTCTTAGTGATCAAGTAAAACTCAACTCTCCTGTCTCCAAGCAAACCAAGGAGTGGACCACTATGGGCTGAAGGTCATCAACTAGGGGCCTGTCTGTTTTAAACAGTCTCAATATATATATCCAAGCCGGTCTTGAACTCATGTTTGTCTCCTTAATCCTCCCCAGACTGGGATTCCAGCAGCCAGAGGGTTCTTCTGTGGCACCTGCATGCCCTAGAAGCCATTACATTTATCTGACAAGTCTGAAGACACTTGGGAACCACCTAAGGAAAGCGACATCAGGATCTCAGCTTAGAGGGAGCAATCAATCATTGTGTCGTCAAGACTCAGACACAGAACTCGCATCTCCGCCCAGTGTGCCTGCCATCTCCGATGATCACATATAGCTTTTGACCATCACAAACCTGTCCTAAAAGACAAGCCCAATGTATAGCCCCTCTGCCTTGCACCCAGAGCATCTCTGTAGCCCCTCACTGCCTGAAGTCTGGAGAAGTCCCTTCTAAATACTTCCTGGGATCCCAGGTCCACGTTCCAGGTGCCATGTACCCACTAAAGGCCAGGCCCTCTCTTCAAAAACTGTCCCTTCTCCCACAGCAGCAGCTTGCCGTGGGGGTTATTCCCAGAGTTAGACTCCTTGAGATAGCCTGGCCTTGGTCACCTGAGCAGATCCTGCTGTCCTGAGAATTTCCTGGAACAGAGCTATGCAAGGACAGTCTGAGCCCAGCAGGGGATAGTCACACAGTTCAGCTAAAGACACAGCCCAGTATGCAGAGTGTGCTCAGGTAAATGAAGATTAAGGTCACTCCCAACCAAGCTCTGCCCCACCAAGAGGGCCCTATATCCTACGTGGAAGTTGTCAATGTGCTCAGAGCTGTTCATTCCCCAGTTCTCTTCTAAGGGTCTAGTTGTGTTTATCCCTTGAACATAGCCACTGAGTACATAGGATCACATGCCTAGAGAAGAATTTCTCCCACACCTTGCCTTTCAAGTCCATATGCAGTAAGAGTACAGAGCTCTAGTTGGTTTCTACTGCATGAGGAAATAGCTGGACGAATACAGCACCTGCCACCAGCACACTGCTCAGAGACTGGGCAGGAGCATCCATGGGCATGGTTGCCTACCATTGACACCCAAGACGGTTCTAGCTCTGCAGGAAGAAAGGGACCCTGCCTGCACACACCTCAGGCTCTGGGGCCTAGTGTCACCTGGAGAGAAGCCCAGGGTTGGCTTAGAGGAATAAGGAAGAGAACAGAGCTAGAGAACCCAGGCTGACACAGTCTAGCATTCTCCTCAGACTGAGAGACCGTGACACAATGAACAAAGAGGAAGGGGGTCAAGGGTGGTTTTCTAACACTAACCAGCCTTCCACTTGGTCATCGTCAGCTCACCAGGGGCTACACTCTTAAGGAAAACTGACCTTCCTTCTTTCAGAAGCTGCTGCTCCACTTTCTACCTCTACTAATCTTGGACCTGCAATCTGCCACCTGTCCTTGTACTAATGCAAAGGAAAGAGATCAGCCAGAGAGCAGGGATGAGGCTGTCCCTTGACCCTAGGCGAATAGTCTCAGTTACTGTTAAACTTTTCCCAGCACTGGAGACTAAGTGCAGAGGGGGTTCACTGAATAGACATTTCAAAGGACAACACCACAGGCAGTCACCCTTGACAGTGCCCAAGGCCATGTGTCCTGCAAGCAGCCATTCCTCCTTCTTCACATGAAGGCCTGTGTGTTTGGGAAGACACATCAGAATTTAAGAAGCTCTCATCTTCTTCCAGGACTGCCCCCCCACCCCCCAAGTCTCGATTTTGGGAGACAAAGGAGTTCCCGAGGCCGTGTGACCGCTCAAGTATATAGAGGCAAATTCTTCACACCCTCCCTTGGGCTGCTTGGGCACACCCTCGCCCACCCTGCCAACTCACTCCAATCTGTGACTCACAGGACCTTGCCTGGAATCATTAGAAAGTCTTGAGAGGTGTCCTTCTCTAGCTGTCACTCAGTTTCCAGCCACAGAGGTTTGAATAAGAATGGCCCCCCACAGACTCACACATTTGAATGCTTAGTCAATTGGGCGTGGCACTGTTTGAAAGAATTAGGGAGTATGACCTTGTAGGAGAAAGTGTGTCACTGAGGACAGCCCTTGAGGTTTCAACAATCTCCTGCCAAGCCCAGTGTCTCCCTCTCTGTCTGAGGGTCAGGATGTAACTCTCAACTACCTCTCTAGCCCCAAGCCTGCTTGCGTGCAGCCATGCTGATAATGGACTAAACCTCTGAAACTGTAAGCATGCCTTCAATGAAATGCTTTCTTTTATAAGAGCTGTCTTGGCCATGGTGTCTCTCTGCAGCCACAGCACGAGGACTCTTTCCTCACTCTTCATCCTCACTCTTTCCTAAGATCTGTCAGCCTCTTGATATCCTCACAGGCCCCGAGACAGCTGTCCTTCAGCCTCACAAGTCACCCCCAGGCACAACACGGCACTGACAGTGGGAACTGCTATTTCACAATGACAACTGTAAGCCAAGGGTTCAACCCTTTCCTGCAGGGAAGCCTTCCTCCCAAGAGCACAGGTGACACCACAGGAGGACAGTGACACCCCAGCAAGTGAGTCTTGTGACCACATTGCTGCCCGCAGTCAAGTTCTACTGCCCAGCTGCCTTGCTCAGCTCCAAGTGGCACTTAAAGAGGGCCTGGAACTTAAAGAGGGCCACATGGTGGCATCACTCTCAGGCTAGCAGGACTGGGAAAGGAGCGGTGGTCAGAGGTCATGCAGCACCAGGCCAGGGATGGAGAATGAGAACACACTAAGGATAGGGGCTCTTGGCGGCAGCTCCAGGCTAACTCCACAGCAATTCAGGCTCCACTAGCCAGAGTCAAGAGGCCAGAGCACTTCCCCAGGATGCCTGCAAGGCTTCATCAACTAGAGGATCTTGCTTATGAGGAGCTATTGTGTGTGTGAGAGCTCCCAGTACAGAAGGCCCAACTGCAAGGCTGCTACCAGATATTCCTGAACCCCCACTCCCATCCCTCACATCATTAATGCTTACAGCAGTCCTGTACAACCAGGGGGTCAGATCCCAGGAAGGGTGGGAATCTAGCCCTAACATCCCAGTATCCAGGCTGACTATGTCCTGCAGGCAAATGACACCAGGAAGCCTCCACTATCTTCCCAGAAACTGCACAGGCCCTTGCCATAGTGACAATATTCCAGGAAAGACAGAAGCCAAGCGCACAGAAACCCTGCCAAGGGTCAGATGCTGCCACAGGCTCTCCACCCCTTTTGTATGGGGGGGGGGGGGATTGTCTAACCTGAAGCCAAGCCCCCTGGAGTTGCAGAGCCTGGCTTCCTTCCACCCTGGAGAATTATTAACTTTGGGGTTTTAAGAGGCAGCTGCTAACATTCAATCCTAAGAGGCATCAAAGGCAGGAAGGCCCGGAGCGCAGGCTACTACTGTTGGGCCAGGTCACATGAGGGAAAGCAGTCGCAGCTCCAAGGTTGGGGCTGCTGTGGCCAGATCCATGCGAGTGACTCATAAAGCAGAAGGAAGCCTCTGGGAGCAGCCAGGTGGCCGCAGCGTTGGTGAACCCAGAGCAGACACGGAAGGGGGTGTCCAGGAAGTGGGTCATTCTGATGTTTATGCTGTCAAGTTCTGGTGTGCAGGGGCCAAGTCCACCCCCATGGGGCTTCTTGTAAACCTGGGAGCTAGCAAGTGTAAACAGTCCAGACCCAGGTGTCCTGCTGCCTCACAAGGTCATAGGCATCCCCCAAACACCATGGGAGGACTTCTCCCCATGTGACCCCCCCCCACCTTTTGCTTAGTACCATCATCCTCAAAGTGGGGTCCTTGACCAGTAGTGCCACCAATCACCATGAGTTGTAAGGGATGCATGTTCTCAGGGCTGGAGACACAGCTCCTTAGGTAATATTCTTGCTTCAGGTGACGGGTGCTACTACCAACTTCGCTTTCTAAAATGCAACAGGTGAGACAGGGTTCTGGGCATATCCGTGAGGGAATCTGTAGACGGGGTTAACTGAGGTGGGCAGAGTCGACGAGACCATACCCTGGGATGGGATCCCAGGCTGAGTGAAAAGGAGAACAGAAGCTGGGCTCCAGCATGCTAACCCTGCACGTTTTGTTTTGTTTCTCACGGGCGGGGTTTCTCTATGTGGACCTGGCTGTCCTGGAACTCCCTCCATAGACCAGGCTGGCCCTTAACTCACAGAGCTCCGCCTGCCTCAGCCTCCCAAGTGCTGGGCTGAAAGGTGCGCGCCACCACACCCGACCTGTACTTTCTGATTTTAGATGCCATGTGTCCTGCTGCTTCCTACACACGCACCTGCCGCACATTTCCACCATGACAGACAGTTCATTCAAATCATAGCCGAAAGGGGCCTTTCCTTCCTTAAACAGCTTTTGTTGAGTATTTTACCACATCAGCAAGGAAAGCAACACACCATCCAGACACGAGGACCTGAATTCAGATCCCCAGCAATCACTCCAAAAGCTGGCACAAGGCATGCGTACCTGTAATTCCTGCACTTGGAGAGGCAGAGACGGGTTCTCTGGAGCTCCCCGACCAGTTACCTGAGCCTAAATAATCCACACATACAGGAACACACACATGTGCCTCACACACATGTGCACACACTCACATGAACACATTTGTGTCTGTATACACACACCAGAAAGATCTAGAGAGAAGAAACTTGGGGTCTCAGGGTCTCACTCTGTGGCCCTGCTCAGTCTGGAACTCATCATGTAGACCAGGCTGTCCTCACACCCAAGATCAGTCCACCTGCCTCCCAAGTGCTGGGGTTAAAGCTATGTACCATCACACTGGCTCAGATCTTCTTTTGACCCACACAATGGGAGTCCCTGGGAGGCAGAGGGCTCCCAACATGCATCACAGACACTATGGTATGCACAAGCTGAATGTGCTTAGCCAGACAGTGCCCCACAGAGATGGCCTGCTCACCTCCAAGTGTGATCACAGGGCTGACCGGGAACTGAGGCTCACTGCCTCAGACTGACTCAGCCTTGATCTGATCACTTCAGAGCTCTGCTTAGTCACCACCTCCTCTAGCGACTACCTCAGGGTCCCTACCTAAAACTGCCTGGCTGGGAATTGGGTCCTCAAGGGCTACTTCACAGAACCTGCAGGAAGCTTCAACTACAGTTAAGAATCAACTACAGTTAAGTTCCTTTCCTCAGAAACCAGGTGAGTAGCAAGCGTTCCTTTCCAGCTGTCCTGCCAGAGCCAGCACTGCTGAACCACGCCCTAACCCCACACTGTAAGGGACCTGCCACCTCCTGCTCTCCTGGAAATTATGGGGCTGCAAGGCAGGGGCTGTATCATTTTATAGCCTTGCATGGAGCTGTTCTCTATTGATGTCCAAAAGACAATGACTCAAGGTAGCCATGGAGACTAGATGAGGAAGGCAGAAGCAATTCTAGGCCCATCATTCCCGAGCCTTTTGTCTGCAGAGAACCCCATGGAGAGCTTGTTCAGACCCCTTCTGACCTGGTGGGTGTGAATGAGCCAGAGTCTCTTCTCGAGAGGCTGTTCTCTGGGGATGGTCTGTGCCAAGTCCTCAGGGGATACATCCTGAAAAAGGGGGTCAGAAAGGTGAAAAACCCTTCGTAGCTAGATGTGGTGGTACACATCTATAAACCCCATCCCACTATGCCCCCTACAGGGGATCATTTCCAATGCCCAAACCTCCCTCAAACCGACATAGCAGAAACATGAGATTCATCTCCTGGGCCTCAACAAACAGGCAGCTCCCTGTTTGAGTCTCATTCACTGACTAAATGGTTTTGGAAAAAGGTTTATTTGGTTTATACTTCCAAATCACAGAACATCACCGAGGGAAGTCTAGGCAGTGACTCACGGGAACCTGGAGGCAGGAGCCATGGAGGGACAGTGCTTACTGGACTCAAAAGCACACACTTAACTAGGTTTCTTCTATGACCCAAGCCTACCTGCCTAGGAAGCGGTGCCACCCACAGTGGACTGGGCCCTCCTACATCGGTTAATAAGCAATACAGTGCTGCACAGATGTGCTCACAGGTCAGTGTGACCTAGGGATTCTTTGGCTGAGGCTTTCCTCTCGGGTGACTTAGGCTGTGTCAAGTTGACAATTAAAGCGATCCAGGACACTCCCTAAGTCATAACCAAGTGCAGCCAAGGCCAAAGATCACGGCTCCTTCCCAGAAGTGGCCCCCTTACAATGTGTGTGGTAGATCAGAGGCCAGGCCAGCCCAGAGACACACGCTGCTCAGTTGCATCCTGTCCCCTCCACACACAGCGACCAAAGGGGAACAGTTGTATGGATCCCCAGCAGCACTCACAGGACCCTCGTGTGTGTCTGTCGATAGGAAATAAGTGCACGATTCCTTTTACAAGCAACACATCCGTGTCCTCCACATCAACACTGCTCTCACAGTAACGTGACTTAAATGTGCGTGCAACATGGCCACATCAGATAAAGAGTTTGCTCAGTTTTATAATTTCTAACCACCTGTAAAACCAAAATCATTTTCTGATGAAGTGCTTTACCTCTGCAAACCCAATAAAATTCAAATTCACCTATTCATTCGGGGTGGAGTGGGGGGGGGGGAGAGGCAGGCAGTGGTGTTTTGCAGATAACTCATTTGCTAATTCTCAAACCAGAGCAGCAGGCAGCTGTGCCAGGTGGGCTTTGGAGACGGTGTTTTAACTGCACGAAAGCAAATGCTGACAGTTGTGGTCCCCTAAGACATGCCAGTAACTCCTCCAATTCATTTGCTGCTTGAGGATGGCCCACCCTTCCAGCCCCCTGTGGAGTCGCAGCTGCGGCTGTCTGGTCCTCCACGTCTGATCTCTGGACAGGGCTGCCTCTCTCTCTTTCCTGTTGTCTGCTCCAGGCATGTCCAACCTGCACCTAATTCATCCTCTGCAGACACTGCCCCTCCATCACCATACCTCCTTTGGATTCTCATTGCATTTTGGACAAAATCAGCTTCAAAATGCATGCTACCCAGGCCTGGGCTGGACCACTACCTGCTCTTCCCCAGTTCCAAGGCCTGCCATGTATCCTTTCTGCCTCTTATAGTGCCTTCCCAGGCCTCTGTGACAGAACACTGCCAGCTCCTCCCCAGCTCCAGGTTCACTCTGAGCCTTCCTTTCTGCTCCTCACACCCCGCCCCTCACTGATTAGACCCCTGCTTATGTCTCCCCTGCTCCAGCTGTCCTTCCTCATGACTCGCCTGCCCCCCGGACCTCCCATCAGTTCCATTCGACTTCCTTCAAGAGGTTTCAGCCACCGCTTGGCACCCCATAATCTATGCAGCTCTTAGCTCTATTGTCTGCTTTCTGTCTTTGTGTGGCATTGCAGTGTTAGTCTGGGTCACAGAAGCTGCTGTAACAGATAAGGCCCCAAGTCCTTCTAGCTAGTCTGGTCTGTTTTTAGTTTACTTTGAACTTACAAAAATAGACACGATTGCTCCTGATTGGCAGATGGATTGCTTCTACCCAGGGGCCCAGTGGGCCTGATCTCCCCAGAGCTACTGTACATTTGCATCAGGCTCCTAGAGGCTGCAGAGGGTAAAGCTGATGCCACAGCAGCCCTCAGTTTCTGAGCCGAGTGAGCCTGTATCACACTACTGTCTGTTGCTCCCTTTGCCCAGGGTGGCCATTTTGCCTTCACTGAATAGAGCTACATCACCTCCATGCTGGAGTGATGAGGTCCAGGTCATCTCTAGGTAGGCTGATGGTAATCTTAGACAACGATTATCACAGCAGAAGCCCAAGATGGCAGCAGAAGCAGGTATAACATTCAAACACAGGAGGGGGAGGTACGTCTGATCAAAAGTTCGCTATGGATGGAGGTTGTAGGCCTGGGGAAGGTGGGCAGATGGCCAGAAATGCGGCACATGTGTGTATGTGTGTGTGTCTGTGTGTTTGTGTATGTGTGCCTGTGTGTTTGACTTTTTCTGAATAGTCCTGAGTTGGAACTAAAGACAAAAAAGTGTTCCAGTAACTAACCAAGTTTTGACTTTTGACTGCTCCACAGAGAAAGGGGATGTAGCATTGCAGGCCCCAGGAACTACGGGCCAAGTTCTACTTCTGCATGTCACTTGCTTGCCTATTGTGGAATATTTGCTTACACTGTGTGAAGATATGTCATTGTGATTGGTTTAATAAAGAGCTGAATAGCCAATAGCTAGACAGAAGAATAAGAGGGACTTCCAGGCAAAGAGAGGAACTCTGGATGAAACTAGGTGTGCAAGAGAAGGCAGCAAGACACAGAAGTGGTCAGACGTACAGTACGGAGGACAGGTAATGGAGCCACATGGCAGAACATAGATTAATTAAAAACAGGTTAATTCAAGTTATAAGAGTTAGTTGGGAAAAAGCCTAAGTTAAGAGCAAGTTTACATAATTAATAATAAGTCTCTGTGCCTTAATTTGTGAGCTGGCCACCCAGAGAAAGTACAACTACAATCTGCCCACTGTGTTTCATGTGTTCGGTCTATATATCTTTCTTTTAAGGTCTTTGGTAGTCCAGGTTGGCCTCATGCTCACTATGTCCTCCACAGCTCTGGGGTTCCAGACACATGAGGCCATGCCATGCTTTTTAAGTGGGTTCTGGAGGTTTGAGTTCAGATTCTCACACTTGAGCATCAAGCTCTCCTCCCTCATGAGCCATCGCCCCGTCCAGAATGTATTATCTTAAGGTTCCAGAGGCCAGAAGTCCTAGTTCCTACTCTAGATCCAAGACGCTGAGGCCTGCACCGCTCTGGAGGCTGCAGTGGAGGCTGCAGTGGAGACTGCAGTGGAGGCTGCTTCCCACCTTTGCCTCTTGTGGAGAGCTCTCAGTTTTTGTCCCGTGGCTCGTCTTTCCTCCATCTTCAAGGGGCACCAGCCTGTCCTCTGCTCCCATTGACGTGTTTGCTGGCTTACTTGCTTTTTTAATCTTTTATTTTTATTTATTTATTTATTGTCTCCTGACCTTAACACTGGTGCTCCTGTCTCTTTCTTACAAGGGCCCAGATGATGTATTGAATTCACCCAGATGATTTGGAACATACATGTGGAGACCACAGTCAGCCTCAGATACTCTTACTCAGGAGCTGACTGCCTTGTTTTTGAGACAGGACTCTCTTACTGAACCAGAAGTTCAAGATTCAGCTAGGCTGGCTGGCTAGGAAGCCCCAGAGATCCAAAATCTTGGCCTCCCCAAGGTTGGGATGATTAGCTTATGCAAGCAAACTTGGCTTTTTACACAGGTGGTAAGAACTGAAGTCAAGACCTCATATTTGGTGTTTGCAGAGCAGACACCTTATTGACCGAGCCTTCTCTTCAACTGCTAGTTCAGGACCCTTATGTTAACTCCACCTGCCATGGAAGTTTCCTATGTCAAGCGGCATAGTCACAGGCTCTAGGGATGAGGGCATGAACGTGCCTGGGGTTTTGTGGCCTTATTCAGCTGACACTGAGCTAAATACCAAACTAAATGGAAATGGTTTAAATCAGTGTTCACCTTACTGGAAGTCACTTTTCCTTGGAGACACTCAAGACTCCTGGTAGAATTAGAAGTAAGGATTTTATCTCCTGGCAACCAAAAGCTCTACATACAGAGTGAAGATCAAGAAAGGTCTGGGAGAGGCTCTAAAGTCCACTGCCCTACACTGGATCCCAGCTGCGCTGGCTGCGCACCATGGAAACAGTGTGTCTCTTACACACTGCTAAGGCTACACCTGCTGCATGGATTAAGCAATGACCAGATTTCCCTGGACTTGGGAACTTTGAAAGTCTTCCTTAAAATAGATGTTTCCAGAGCAGTTAAATGGAAAAGAAATGCCTGCCTGTTAATATTTCAAAATGGACGTTAGACAGAAGCCATAATGATGACATTATTGGGTGATATTATTTACCATCCCTCTGTTTGACCTTGTCCCGCTCCGAAGGGATGGCTTCCATCTTAGGAGTTAAACACCTCTGAGTTTCTACCTCTCAGAACCCCAGAGGAAGCCCCTGTTGCTTTACAGGACCTGTTAAGGTCATGGTGACCACAGGCACTGTTCTCAACCACAATGACCTGTGGCATTGTCAGACATGCCAGGAACTCTACCCTGGAGGCATGCAGCCCTGTGCAAGATCCCTCCTACACGTTCATCCACACCATCCCCTTCTGCCAAATGCTCAGCCACCCTTCCTTCACTCCCCCATCTGCAGCTTCCACCTGCTCCCTGTCACCCCAGCCAACCTACACTGCCGTCCTTAGACCCAACTGGCTTCCCCACACTCGGCTCCTCCTTGCCTCCAACCCTACCACTGAGTGAGTTTCCAGGGCCCCACCACTTCCTTGAGCAGCCACCATCTTCCCAGCTCCCCTCCCCATCCATGAGTGTCCTCCCTATCCCCAGCCCCCTCCTATCCCATGAGTGCCCTCCATCTCCCCAGCTCCTCTCCCCACCCTTACCCCACAAGCATCTTCTATCTCCCTAACTTCCCCTTCTCCAGCCCACCCCACCAGCACCCTCCCCTTTCCATCTTTTCTCCTGCTGCCTGCGCTAAACCTCATTCTTCTATGGCCTGGACATACAGTTTCTTCCACACTTAAAGGCCCTGGCTGAGCTGTTCCCTTCACTCCAATACTTTCCTTTCGCTTTTGACAATTGTGGCTGCTCAAGCTGCATCACCACAGTGTTTCCTAGCAAGCTTCTTTACCTCTCCTGGACCACAGCAAGCATATATTCTGCAGCCTGTTTCACTGCACTGCTCACATCCTGCAGGCTGGTCCTTGCACTCTTAACCCTATTTGTGCAAGGATTGACGTCTGTTTCCCTCACCACACGACGGTGAAGAGGCGTGTCTCATCTCCCCGAATCCCTCTTGGGGCTTTGGGAACCCACTGGGGACACTGAGGCAGTCTGCCTCTCCTTGCGTGCTATCTACGGAGGGGCTCTGGAGAAAAGAAATTCTTACCTGATTACGCACGGATGGATGTCTGATGCTAAATGCTACTAGCCTCTTCTGTGGGTTCTAGGCTGGCCCTATGTGACAAGGTCAGGGCTGATGGGCCTTGCTGGACTGGACACAGACTCAGGAGCCATACTCCAGTGTGTGTAAGGCAGCATCTCTTGAAACTGTTACTTATGCTGCTGTATGGTGGTGACCAATGACCATCCTGTGCAGAGGCCAGGGTTCCAGTGTACACATTCGGGAACACAGGTCATCCCAACACATTATACACATGACTTCATTCCCTTTCCCCAGGTAAAGGCAAGCTACAAGGATTCTAAACCATGGTGACCTTGGGAAGGGGACACAGGAGGGAACCAGACACCTCTCCAGGAGAACAACTGCCACCTCTTCTTCCTTAATAACTTCTTAGGATGCCCTGAGGCCAAGTGGAAGGCTAGGGTCCATCTTCTCATCTCTTTGGCCAGCTTCACTGTGGTGGTCTGTTCGTGCTCACATTGGTGCCGGTTTCTCAGGGAGAAACAGATGGATGCTTTCTTCTTAACTGCAAACCCTCAAAGAAAACTCGACTCCTGAGAGAGAGCCTCGAGCCATGGTGTCATCAGAATTAGGAGGCAATTCCTGGTGAGGCTCCTCTTCAAATTACTCATTTCTTTTCTCAGAACTCCGCACCTGCGTTTATGTGCCAGACTCGTCTCCCAGACCCCCACCCTACTACAGTCGTCCCCAGACTGTGGTATGGTATGGCATGGTGTGGTATCCGGTATGGTATGTATGGTATGGCATGGCATGGTGTAGTATTACCGTATGGTATGCCATGGGAACAGACCAGCATCTCTAGGTCAGAACATGTTGCTGCAGCATCCTGAAGGCAACAGGAATCCCCTCCATGAAGGAGGTTGCCATGGTCCCCAGACATGTATGTGGTGTTTTGCTGCTGTGCCTCTCAAACAAACTGGTGCTGTAGAGTCACTGTCAAAAGAATCCCTCCATGCCCCTCACTAGCAGAGGCTTCTGGGGACCTCACACCACCACAGGACAACAGTGGCAGCTCCAACTTTTCACAGATGATACTGTCCCCGTAAAACGCTGTTGACTATTTTCCTCACATTCAAAAGAGTGAGCAGGACTGGAGAGAGGCCTGTGAGGAAATGAGGGTGAGCCCATGGGGACGGGGTGTCTGAGCTCATAGTGGTAATGAACATTGACACGGATTTTAAAAAGCAAGCATTTGAAGCACAGACTTGCCGTTATCTCCTTATGAATAATGGGAGACGGTAATAATGCTGCTATATTTCTACATTTTTAAGCAATCATGGTAGAACGTGCCACTCCCTTGAAGAGGGTTTCCAGAAGAGCCTGGTGTTAAACAGCAGTGTCTTAAACAGACACCCCACCCCCAATCCCCTGCAACTCAACTCCAGGAACTAAGAGAAGGAAAAACATTTCCACAGAACAGCTCCTCCTGGCAGAGCAGGAACCTTGGATCCTGGACAGTCAGAGATGAAGAAATGGCCTTTAATTCTCTTAAATTCTGTTTAAATATTTGGTGATAAGAAGTACCGCTCCATGACCTTAACCAGTCTGGAGAGGAGGGGCTGCCTCTCCAAAGCTGCTGGGAATTCATGGGGGCAGTGTACTGCACTGAGAACATTAATAACGGACTGTCGATGTTCTCCTCACCAGTGTTCACTCTGCAGTCCAGCGCCTAGGCTGGCAGACAAGCATACAGTCTAGTACCAATTACCCACAACAGGGTGTCCACACTGGTGCCAACAGGACAGACAGCTGTCCAGTGGCCCTCAGGGGCTAACGGACTTCCTGGCTTCCAACGGCACCCTGGCACCTCTGCAAAATGACTTCTCCAGCATTCCCTGCAAGGTGTGTGTCCCTGGATCTGCCGCTGGGAGACCCTGGGGCAGCCTCCACCATGTGGTACTCTCTCAGTGTTCATCAGACCTTGGCACTGCTCCTGAATCCTAGCCTCCATATCCTGAAGCTCTAGTCTTCATAAATTGCTTGGTTCCAGGCATTATGTTACAATCCCAGAGAACGGACAGAAGCAGAGAGGGAAAACATGAGTGCTGAGGTGGGCAGCCCATTGGCCCAGCCATAGCTATCCTAAACCCCAAGGAGGCAGAATACTCCTCTGGCCGCTGAAAAAGTCACGGAAGATTGATAGGTGAGACTCCTAGAGTCAGTCATTCACCTTGCTTTTCTAAGACAAGTTTTCTCACTGGCCCAGGGCTCACCGATTTAGCTCCACAGGGATCTGTCCATCCCTGCCTTCCAGGCACTGGGATTATAAAGAAATGCCACCGTGCCCAGCTCTCTTCCTTGCATGCCAAGCACTGCACTGACTGAGCCATCTGCCTAAACCAAATGAGCACATTTTTACTGAGAACTTACCAAGTGCAGCCCAGAAATGGAGATGTAAACTGTGGGGGCTCCTGGTCCAATGCAATGGGTGTCCTGGTGCCTGTCTGCAGGGGGATGTGTCTTCTTCAGGGACATTTATGAGCACGGCTCTGAAGCCTGGTGCGTTGCTGATACCTGCATCCACTTCCTCCCTCCCTGGTACCCTGTGTTCCTCAGGGCATGATGGTTTATCCATGCAATCCTCTGAGCAGAAAGAACTATGGGATATCAGAGCAAACCTGCCACATCACAAGTGGGACTGACATGTTTGCCGCCAGCTTTGATTTCAGGGTCTAGTCACTGTTGCAAGGTACAGTTGCCCTTTCCAGAAGTTCAGGTTTGGTGAATAGTCACTGATGGTTACCAGGTCAGAAGACAACTGACCACGTACCCATGACAAGTTTGCTATCAGCTCCAGCCGAATCCACAGAAACAGACATAGGTGACCACAGCTGACATGTGGTCCAGGTAGAATCTGCATCCTCTGAAGGTTGCCTTGACTACTAGGTGGCACCTACTTAGGAGAAACCCTGTACATTATTGTTAGAATGGAAGAGGTGATGTGGAACTCCAGAGTGGCCCCTCCCAATCGGGCCATGCCCTTAGTGGAGATAGAAGGGCTGATGCACCATTTAGAGCTGAGATCTCCTCTGTCTCCTATTGGCTGCACACTGAGTAACCATCATCTGCTGCAAAAAAGAAGCTTCTAGGATGGAGGGTTGAGAAATGCACCAGTCTGTGGATATACAGAGAAATACTTAGGGGACCGTTAAACACTATGCCCACTCAGAAGAATAATAGCTGTAGATTTTCCTCAAGGGCTTATGACCCAGAAAGTTATGGGTTCTAGGCCCAGTTAACCATATCAGGCATGAGGTTTTGCTCTCTCTTTTTTTTTTTACTTGTAGAGTTGTCCCTAACTTCAATCATAAGAATGAATGGTTACTCCAGCAATATTCATGCCAGTATTGCACCGGCAGGCTTATCTAACTAGGTCAGTCAACACTGGGGTTCTCACGGTTCACAGTGGGTAAAGTTGATAATGACTTTTTTAACCTTTAGCATATATGCCACCTTCAGGCACTGTGAACGGTGGCTCGGACCACTGAGGGGCGAGGCTGAACGAGGCCCCACAGCTAAAATAGAACCATGTGTATCTTAGCATTGGACCTTGATGAGCAGTCAGGACAACAGAGGGGAACCCCTGCTCAGCTGCAGCAGGAATTTCAGAAGGCCTAGGTGGTAACGGTGGGGCTCCTAGGAAGGCCTGATCCTGTAGTAGGGGGAGGGGAAGGAGAGGAGGGGACAAGATGTCTCTAGTGTCTATATAATAGTGGCTAATAAGGTGTATAACCCCTGGCAGAGGGATAAAAGGGACACCTCTGCCTTCTGAGATTCAGAGGGACTTAAAATAGGAAGATGTGGCATTGCAAACAGTGTCTCTGAAGAAGGGCCTGAGCCTGCCTGCCTGACCTCATCAGCCATGAAATGTCAGAAGAAACCACCCACGTGGGAAAGAAAGGCATGGCTTCTGTGTTCAAAGCCTTGGGAAGAAATGCGGGGTGGGATCATTGCCTTGCTGTCCACCTGTGCCTGCTGACACAACACGTCTGCTTATCCTAGACACCCTGGCCCTGACTGGTACCAATGTCCTCAAAAACAGCTTCCGTTCCAGAAAACAGACCTCCTAGATAAGAGAGGGCAAGATCACTGGCTGACGGGGACCTGGGACAGAATGGGAAGACAGAAGAGAAAGCAGGTGCCCGAGGCAGCGGTGAGTGACCAGGATTCAAGACAGCACACACACACACACACACACACAGACACACACACACACACACACACACACACACACGCGAGCGCGCGCGCACGCGCAGCACAAGGCGCAGGACCTCCTCCTAAGGAGGCAGGAGAGGTTCCCCCCTGGGATGTGTTCAAATGTCACAGGGGAAGTAGATTAGCCTGAGGAGGAAGCAGCTAAGCAAAAAGATGCGGCTCCCCCTCCCCACTATCATGAACATCAAGCAACCCAGAACAGATGGATGGACTTGGTAAGAAGTGAGGATGGGCAGACAAAAAAATTGGATGTGATTATACCTTAATAACCTCTGCCAGGGTCAGAAAAGAAAAAGGAAGGACCAAGTTGCCACAGACGAATCAGAGAGTAAAGAGGGGCAAAGTCCATTCTCTTCTGTGCCAGGCCACCAGGGGTAAAGGAAAATGTTCTGCACAGAGTCACGGTGAGAACTAAGACGCAGCAGCCAGCAGGGAAGCTCAGGGCCTCCCCACAGCCATCTGTCCTTAGAAGGCCCTGAGAGAATACAGCATCCTATCCAGGGATGTGTCAAGCAATATTGTCATCCGCCTGGGGGTTCTGAACGGCAGGAAGGTTTCCCATGAGAAATCAAAGCCTGGAGCTGCGCCGCATGCGTGCAAGAGTTCCAGTTTCGCAGCGCTAATGTGGTTCAGGGAGTCTGGAGCCAAGAAATCAATGTAAAAACTTGCCTTGGATGGGTGAAACCCAGGGCCCCCCAGCTAAAGGCAAACAAAGTCACTCTGTGGGAACGTTTTCGCAACCCACGACACATGTGGGCTGGCCTCCAGGATGGCTCCAGCTGGGGTTCCCACATGCCACTTCCATTTCCTGTTGCAGCACTGCTGAGCACGCAGATATCCGTCCACCGCTCCAGTTCCCAGTAGAGGGAAAGGGCTGTGGAAGAGAGGCCAGCGAGGAGCTGCACAACAAAAGCATGAGCCAGGCCCTGCACTGACTGACATCTGGAAGCATGGAAGTGACCAAAACTTTAGGGTAAGAGCAGTTGGGGTACAAGGACCTGAGTTCAAATTTCAGCCCCCATGAAAAAGTCAACTTGCCTATAACCACCTGTAACTCTAGTGCTGGGGCCAAGGGAAGAGCTAGCTTGCAGTAAGTAGATCATTGCACCTTTGATGACTAGATGGGTGGATGGATGACTGACAGAGAATCGATAGATACACAGAAATATGCTAAAGTACACTATGCCCTCAGACCCAAAGGAAGTCCCCCATCATAACTTACATCCAATGCCACATTCTCTGTTCATATGACAGAAATTACAAAATTAGAAATCAATAACAATAAAACAATAACAGTCTTGGGCTGGTGATGTGGCTCAGCAGGCAAAAGCAAGCCTTTGCCACCAAACCTGTCAGCCTGAGTTCTATCCTCAGAACCCATGGTGGGAAGACAGAACTGACTCCCAAAGTTGCCCTCTGTCCTCCACATGTGCACCATAGCACATGTGTGCCTGTACTTACACACGCATACACGTGTGAACACGTACACACGCACATAAGCACACAATGCACTAATAATAATTTTTAAAAACTCAAAATATAAGTAACCACAGCCAGGCATGGTGGCTCACACCTATAATTTCAACACTGAGGAGACTAAAGGCAGGCGGATCACCACAAAATTGAGGCCATCCCAGAATATATTGTGAGACTTTATCTCAAAAAAAAATCAAAGTCACAAATACCCCAGTGGCACCCCTACACATACCTCTTTTGCAGAGAACATGTTTCAAAACCCCCAGCAGATAATATAAACATCAATATTATTGGTTCTTTCTTTTTGTTATGTATACATGCTTGTAGCAAGGTTTCATTTAAAGATCTGGCACAGTATGGCTGTCTGAATGAGAATGTCCCCCAGAGGCTCCTTTATTTGAATACTTGGTATCCAGTTAAAGGAACTATTTGGGAAGGATGAGGAGGTGTGTCCTTCTTGGATAAGGGGAATTACTGGAGGTAATTACTGGAGGTTTCAAAAGACTGAGCCACTCCCACTATGTTCTCTCCTCCCCTTGGGCATCAAGTGAGCTCTCAGCAGTTGTAGCCACCATGCCTTTGTTCTGCCCTCATGGACTCTAGACCTCTGAAACCATTAGCCTAATGAAATGCTTTTCTAGGTTGCCTTGGTCATTGACTGTTTTCACAGGAACGGAAGAGTAATAAGATAGAAATGGGCCTCTTAGGGTTGGCTGGCCAACCAGCCTATACACACACCTCTGTATACATATGCACTTACACCAAATATACACACATTCATATTCACACACAATTTAAAGCAAAATGTTTAATTTTTAACATATAAGGCTTGCAAGATAACTTGATTAATAGTCACATTTTCAAAATGTCTTCACATTCTGCACAACTCGTGGGTTTTAGTGGGGACTAGCCCTGCTGTTTTCATTGCTAAGAATATGTATCATTCTTAAGAGAAATTTACATGTATGAAGATGACTAAAGAAAAAAATCCCTCTAAGTCATTGTTCTAGCTTCCTCTCTTTTGCTGTAACAAAATATTCTGGCCAAAATGAACATGGGGAGAAAGAGGTTTATTCAGCTTCCAGCTCCAGTCTGCATCCTATCATTTCTGGGAAGTCAAGGCAGGAAGTCTAGAAGCTACTCACATCTGACATCCACAGGGCAGAGAGGCCTGCCTGCTTGCTCTCGGCTAACTTCTGCTTTCTTATACAGTTCAGGTCTCCCTGCTACCCACAATGGGTTAGGTCTTCCTTTTTTTTGTTTTATAAACTTTATTTTATAAAAAAAAAACTTATATAAAAATAAGAACCCAAATCATACAGAGCTCAGACAAACTCGATCTAGATGATTGATTCTTCATCTAGGTCATCCCTGGGTGAGTCTAGGCTGTGTTAAGTTTGACTGTTAAAATCAACCAGCACAATTATCAAAAAGAAAGTAAAATAAAATTGAGACCACTTGACAAATGACTAAAGGTAGGGGTATTTGCAAAAGAGGAGTGTGTGTGTGTGTGTGTGTGTGTACCTGTGTGAGCACCTCTGTGTGTAGGTATGTGCAGAGGCCAGAGGTTGACTTTAAGTGTCCCCTTGTCACTCTTTAACATTTTGAGCTGTGTCTCTCACTGACTCTAGAGTTTGTTAGACGGGCTGCCATCAAGCCCCAGGGACACCCTGTCTCCACACCCGCCCAGTGTTAGGTTATAGGCATGTGTTCCCATGTCTGAATTTTTTTACATTAATCTACATGCTTGCAAAGCAACCTCTTTATCCACTGAACCATCTTCCCAACCCCAAAGAAATATTCCTGAACAAATAATAAATACAAGATAAAATCATGTACAAATGTATCTAATAAGCAGTAAAGGTGAGATTATTTATCTGCCTAAAATAAAAATAAAATCAGATTAGATTAACAACAAACCCCGGGTACCCACTGTCAGAGGAAAGATGAGCAAAGCCGGGGAGACGGTTAACTGTTCACATCTATGTCACTGAGCAGAGTCTCATTGGACTGAGAAGGAGCACTCTAGAATGTAGTTGGATTTGGGTAAGTGCAGCTTGAAACCCTGACAATCAAAAGAAATAGAAAACCTGAATAATTCAATAGCCACGGGGTGGTGGGGGCGGGAGCAGAGGACGAGATTTACAAGATACCTGCCTTCTGTATATATGGGAAATCGTGGCAATTTCTCAAAGAAAAATAATTTCTAATTATTCATTTCTAATTAAAAAGCAATAACGCGAGTTTTTCCACAGCAAAGATGGAAATTTTCCAGGGCCCCTCTTTCAAGGCAGCAGATTGCTGCGATGAGCCTGTAAGGTGAAGCCAGAGCTTCCTGTGTCCCCCCAACATAGGGAAGCAGCCCTGAGATCTTCATCTGCGCCAGTCCACAGCCTTCCTCAGTGTGCTGTGCAGAGAAGACACTATGACCAAGCTGAATGCGGTCCAGAAATGCAAAGATGGTTTCATGTTAAGAAATCGTGTGTCACTCAGTGTCGGTCAGGGTTCAGTGATAAACAATAGAGTCCTTGTGGCAGCTGAGAGCAGGGACAGTCCTGGCCGGGTATAAAGTGGCTCCCAGAGTGTGGCCAGGGCTGGAGAAGGACCACTGTCACACGAGTTATTGTACTGGATGTCGATAATCGCTGTATGCTGTCTTCATCCATGCTGCTAGGTCTGTCGCTGTGCCAAACTGATCGATCTACTCTGTCACAGGCATGTCTAGACAAGAGAACAATAGGGAACAATAGGACCTACCGCATTTGCTGCTTGGATTCACTACTTTTTCTCATTACTCTGACAAAATGCCTGACGTAAGCAATATAGAAAGGAAAGGTTGGATTTGGCTGACGGTTTTACACCAGGATGAGCTAAGGGGGAGTCTCCAAATGACTTCTCTGAATTGGGCTGTGGGACGATGTGGCTCTCCTGTCTACACCCAACAAGCCTCGAGCCCCAGCGCTCACTGCCACACTATGGTGCATGGCGCCCTGTAGGCTACCTCCCCAAGAGGCCTCTGACATTGTGGGTATTCCTCCTGGGCAGACAACACTCATGCGTTAGAATCAGTTACATCGCATCCTGTGGCCAGTCCAGTAAATCGTGTTACTACCTGCTGTCCAGAGACCACACTGCACAGTTCCTGCCTGTAAAGAAAATCAGAGCCTCCTTCACCATGGTCAGGGGAAGCAGATGCCGTGGGATGCAGTCCTTGCTGGCAGCCTTCGTGCCCTTTGCCTTCCAAACCTCATGCCAATGCTCTAACTGCTCTAACGTCAATCCGACCCAGGTCTCCTGGGAGAGGGCATGTGTACATGTTCCATCTCTGGGTCCAGGGACTCTGTGTAACCGTGTGGTGCTGACATGTCATGCATAGAAAATCACCTCCTCACTTCAGCATGCCTTACTGTGCTGTTGCATGGCAACCACACTTGCAAACAATACTGACACCATTCTTGGCCAACCTGAGTAAAACTCTGCTGGTGCAAAGAGAAACACCCAAGACCGGTGTCTGGTAAGAAAGCAGGGCTAAATTACAGCGGTGCACACCAACAGCACACTCTAGATGAAGGCAAAGGAGAAAACTGGGTGACTGTATGGCCATAAGCCCAACAGTTAGAGAATGTGTATGTGACATGGTCCAGGTCCCAATGTTACTGTCATTCCACAACGTAAACAATCTGAGAACTGTTTACCTAGCTCTTGGTTGTATAGGGCACCACAAGTGACCAGAGAGGGCAGGTCAGTCTTGCTAATGTAACAGTTCTCTCCAGTTCATTAGAGCTGTCATGATGTCCAGTGCTATTTTTAAAGTTGACTTATGTTATAGAATATACTCCTAGTATTTTATACAAGCACACAGCCAACTACAGTATGTAGGCCTAGTAGATAGATAGATTGGATTCTATAAAATGGTAGCAGTGGAGGGGGCAGGTCATTCTTACTAATGTAACAGTTCTCTCCAGTTTATTAAAAAAAAAAAAAAAAACAGCAGACCACTGGGTAAAAATTGACCTCACTCCTCTGATTGCCAGAGTTTCCCATACTCTATTTTAAGGGAAAATACAAATGACCTAAACTAGCCCACCAGGAATGAAGAAAAAAGTCAGAGGCCCAACGCTATCTGATGTCAAGACTCCAGAAGCTGCGTCATTGGTACCGTGTGAGGCTGTGGTTAAGGCAGGTAGACAAGCAGGACAGAGCAGAGGCAACTGTAATGAAGGCAGTCGTGAGTCAGGGCATTGGAGAAAGGACACTGCTTTTCAAGAAGTGCTTCTGGGGACGAGTAGCTGAATACCCACTCATGGGTGTGCACACGCAAACACACATGTGTGCACATCAGCTTCTGTTTGATCCTTACTACATACCGCATACCAAAGTAACTCAAAATAAACCACAGACCTACTTTTAAAACCAAAGGTATAAAATTTCCAGGAAAAAAAAATACGTCGCCTTCTACTGTCAGATTGATAAATGAGACTTCACAACTCGAACTGTGCTTCAAAGACTCTGCCTAAAAGAACAGAAAGACAAGCTGCAGGCAGAGAAAGTAAGTGCAGGCCATTTATCTGGTGAAGGTGTGCGTCCATGTGTGTGTGTGTGTGTGTCTGTCTGTCTGTCTGTCTGTCTGTCTGTGTGTATGTGTGTATGTGTCTGGATTTCTATGTATGCCTATGTCTGTGGAAGATATGTGTGTGTATATATGTGTAAGGTATGTTTGTAAGCTGTGTGTGTGTGGAATCTGCATGTGGAAGCTGTGTGTGTGTGTGTGTGTGTGTGTGTGTGTGTGTGTAAGCCGTGTGTATAGAACATATGTGGGTGGAAGCTGTGTGTGTGTGTGTGTGTGTGTGTGTAAGCCGTGTGTATAGAACATATGTGGGTGGAAGCTGTGTGTGTGTGTGTGTGTGTGTAAGTCGTGTGTATAGAAGATATGTGGGTGGAAGCTGAGTGTGTGTGTGTGTGTGTGTGTGTGTGTGTGTGTAAACTGTGTGGTGGTGGATTTGCGTATCTGTACACATGTGGACCCCAGAGGCAGATGCCAGGTGTCTTTCTCTACAACTCTCTCTCCACCTTGCTTTTTGAGGCAGAGTTTCTCAGGACACAGAATTCACCAAGTAGGCTAGGCTGGTCGGCCAGTGAACCCCAAGGATCTACCAGCCACCACCTCCCAGAGCTGGGATGACAAGAACTCACCCCACACCTGGCTTTTCACACATGTTGGGAATTTGAACTCAGGTCCTCACGCTCGTGTGGCAAATTCTTTACTTACTGCGGTGTTGCCCCACTCCCTGGGGAAAGAATTATATGTGACACTTAGAAAAACCTTAAACTTTAAAACTTAGTAAGCAAAATAAGAAAATGGACAGCACCTCCAACAAAGCAGGAACAAAACTCCTTAAACTGTAGTGAAAAAGGAAGAGATGGGGAGAGTAGCCTTCCTGGGGAAATGTGGCAGCCAGCAGATCAGGGTCAAGGCCAAGGAGATGAGTCGCCCCCTCCCTCCACCCCCTGCCCGGTGACAGATTTCTTCTTCCCACAAGTCCACAGCCCCATCAGGTGTCAGTCAAGGCCTAGCAGTCTCACTTAGCTTCCTGAAAATCTGTAGGGCTTTTAAACCCCAGAGAGAGGTGGGGGTGGTGAGAAGGGGTTCTGCTCAGTGTGGAGACATTGTTTTCAGCACCACAGGGCCTTATGACTGGTATTTGCTTCTTCTACTCAGCCCTCTGAGACCAGTCTTCTGAGACTGTAAGTGCCTGGAGACCCAGGTGGCCTATGAAGAGGCGCAGGTGCCCCAGGTATTTCTGGATCTTTTCAGAAGGGCTGGGGGATGGCAGTCTGTGAGTTGGTGGTAACGCTGGCTACAAGAGATAGCGTCTGAATAAAACACACAGCTATGAAGAAGCCCCACTGGAGCAGAATCCAAATCTCAGCCAAGTGTGCTGCCACACATCTGTAATCCCAGTGCATGGGAGGCAGAGGCCAGTGGACCGAGAGTTCTAGGCTAGCCTGGGCTACAGAGGGAACCCATGTCAAAAAGAAGGCAGAAATAAAAAGGGTTAGAGGAAAAGAGGCGGGAAAGGAAGGGGAGGAGGGGGAGGATGAGAGAGGAGCAAGCACACACTTGGCCTCTGAGAAAACACATGTGGAAGTTTTTCATCTGTAGCTGTCAGCACCCTTTCTCCCCATCAGAGGGCCAACTCTAGTTCCTGCCCCGCCCCCACATCTACTACCCCACGCAGGCTCTTGCCTCCCAACTTGGACATTCCCCATGACATGCTTGGCTTCTCTAAAGGCAAGCCCTTCTCACACTTCCTGTGTCCTTGGTTTCTTCAAAAGGCCCCTCAGCTTGTCCTCTCCGGTCAGTATCCTGCCAGCTGCTCCTGCCAGGTCGTGGTTCCCTGAAGCAGCACAAAATGGCTTTCCCACATGCCACACACACAGTCTCTACCTCTGGTACACCAACCCAATCCCTTCAGGGCCTCCACACACAGCATATCCACTCTGAACTGGGCCTCCCCAAACTCCCGACATCCCTACCTTGAACCCTGACCTCCTGAGAATCACCTATCCCCATGACGTCTTGTCTGCTGGCAGCCCCCATAAGCTCCCATTCATACTGTGTGGCTTCCTTATCCATTCTGCCTTTTGGTTCTTCCTGCCCACTCATGGAACCTTCCACATAGCCAGCCCTGGGCCTGGGTTTCAGTGGGTGGGTCTTCCCATCCCAGAGGCCCACATCATCATCTAGTCTAGCACAGATCTGAGCAGCAGGGGCCTTCGGTGACAGTTCACAGATGACTGAGCTTGCGTTTCACGAGGGCCCGGAGAAGGAAACATTTTTATTACCTCGTTTTACAGAAGAGGAAACTGCGGGTCGGGCTGGTTCACTGACTCGCCCAAGAGGAAACTAGAAACTAGAAAGCAGCACATGAAGGATCCAAGCCTTCCTCTCTGAGCTCGCCATAAAGCAGGATTTCCGCTTGAATCTCCAGGAGGGGAGCAGGGAGCCCCAGGGAACAGCGCTCCTACCCACACTGCAGCCACATTTCCCTGCATTTCGCTAACCTTCCTTCAAGACTGGACTCCAGGATTTTCACATTCAGTAACCACAGCCACGGGCCCTGCCGCAGAAGGGCATAAGGGATGGATCGTGGTCCTGACCTAATCATACCACAGAGAGGACTTGGTGCAGAGTGCACAGGGGTACCATGAACTCTCTACTTAGGGTTGAGGTAGAGGCAGGTGCCACAGGCAGCTTCCTCCACAGGGAAACATTCCGTCCTGGAGCGAGACTCATTAAGACTCAAGAAGAAACAGCAACCTGGAATCTCGGGATGAGAGGGCCTGGGAGCCAGACCAGAGCCATGAATGAGGAAGCTCCTGAAACCCACCAGATTCACAAGGCTCCTCCCTAGGCTGCATAGGCAGCAAGGATAGCTATGAAGAGGAGTCTCCAGGAATGGAGATTTCCTGAGCTGTTACCCATGCTGAGGCTGGCTCTTCAGCAATGCAACTGCTTTTGAGTTACCCACTGTAAGTCACTCAGCTCACTCAGCTGGAGTCCTTTCTTTGATCCGTTGCTGGTGCCCCATCTGTGCCGAGCACACATTTGTGCACATCACACAACAAATGAGCACTATTAAAAGGAAGGCTAGTGAAGTCAGCAGGTGCAAGTGTGGCCCTGGCGCTCTGTCTGCCCAGGAGAGGCAGAGCTCCCCTATCCTTCAGTCCCGGCTCTGTGACTGAGTGACAGAGGGGCATAAAGGGCCACATGCCAATCTCTGGGGCAGACTGACATCTCCAGAAATGACGATTTCTACAACCTGTCTTGGGAGATGAGATCTTGGTATCCAGACCCACGCCAGAGGAAGCCACATACACCCCAGCCAGCATCAGGAAGCGACTGATGGATGTGTCGGCTCTGTGGATACACAAAGTGTTCCAGAACAGGGCCCCTTAGGTACCTGGTGAACAAAGAAAGCTCATGTGGCCCCAGGGCTATACAAGCTGCAGGTTCCTGGGGAAAATAATGGCTGTTTGTGCCCTGTGACAGGCTTTTCCTGTGGAGGAGATGTAACACACACACATACACACACACATACACACACACAACATGACAGATGGGAAGCCCCCTGATAAACCAAAGTACAGATACCATCAAAGTCCAACTAAGTGAACCAATGACAGGGTTGTAGCCTGGTAGTAGTGGTGCATGCCTTTAATCTCAGCACTTGGGAGACAGAGGCAGGTGGGGCTCTGTGAGTTCGAGGCCAGCCTGGTCTACAGAGCGAGTTCCAGGATAGGTCCAAAACTACACAGAGAAACCCTACCTCAAAAAAACAAAACAAAACAAAACAAAAAAACAGGGTTGTATACGTTGTCCTTGGCCTCTGGTGGGGGGATGGAAATCAGGTCTGGACTGATGAGCTGCCTGCCATGAGGCAGGTGGTCTTCTGCCTTACAGATGTATCTGCTTCATGTCCCCTGTCCTCAGCCTTCCTAAAAATGTGCCCCTCTCGTAAGGACAACAGGCAGACGGATGACTGCCAGCCCTGATCCTTTTGCCACTGGTTATTCCAAAAGTTTTTGTTCCCAAATGAAGTCACAGCCTGAGTCAGGAAGCCCCTCCTGGGGAAGGAAGGACACCATCACACCTAATGCTTGGGCTTCATAAAATGTGAGGGACTTTTTAGGAGGAAGATGCAGACACATCCTAAAAGAATAAACCTCCATGCAGAGAGCATGTTTGTGGGTCCAGGCTAGCTTGTTCTCTGGCTGCCTCTGAAAGTGGAGTGTGACGGTCACACATGCTGATTCCACAGGGCCCCAGCCTATGGCCTCCACGGGTGGGAACCAGTACCACCCTTTATACTTTCTAACATACATCACAAGTCGACAGCTTCATGGAGCATCCAGTCTGTGCTCGGATCTACAGGCTTCTCCTCTGCTCTCTGTGAAATCTTCACAGCAGCACTAAACAGCAGGGCTGCTGCCTGATGCCCATCCTGCCAGAGGAGGGATGAGGGACCGAGGCATATGGTTCCCAGGGCCAATGAGTGACAAGGCAGGCTTCAAGCACAGCTGTAGTCAGGGTCTCCAGGGAAACAAGTCCCACCGAATAAGAATCTAGATAGAGAACTGGCTCGTGCTATTACCCAAGCTGTAGAATCCCACACTCTACGGTGTGCAAGACAGAGATGCTGAGAAGCTGCTTCCTACACAGATACAAGGACAGAGAAGGTCTCTTGTCTAGGAAGTAGTTCCCACTTTCTCCATCCTCGTGTTTTGCTCAGACCATCAACTGACTGCATGATGTCTGCCGCATTGGAGAGATCGGGTGCTGTTCTGTCTATAGATTCAAGTATGAGCATGTCTGGAAACTCTCCCAGACAGATGACTACATGACCAAACATCTGGGTACCCAGTGACCCAGGCAAGTTGACACCAACAGTTCCTTATCTTATGGAGGATGTGACTGGTCACAGGGTGCCCTCAATGCTACCCCTGTGCAGGGCTCTGCAGGTCACTCCGTATGAAGGCCGGCAGAGCACTGAAGGTCTGCACACTCAAACAAGCTGTCTCCTGTGCCAGCTGCATTAAGACCTCGTGTGGTGCCCACGCAGCCTGGGTTTGCCCGGCTTAGTTGCACTGAGGCTAATTCCAGGTACAGCCCCACAGCTAATGCGACTGAGCATGGAGCCTGCCTCTTGCCTGGAGGTCAGAGGTCAGTTGATCAGACAGATAGACAGATAGAATGCATGCCACCTTTACAACAAAATGCTTGGCATCCATGGCCTGACTGGGTGTGGTGACACTTCACCCCTGTGCATACAAGCAGCCCAGCATTACTGAGTTGGCGAAGTCTCTAAACCTTTCTCCATATCCTTCCTCAGCATTTGCTTCTGTGGGAACAGCAGAAGTCAGTACCTAGGATGTCTTAATGCTGCAACACTAAGCCATCTCAGAGTGGAATCTGCCCGGCAGCAGGACCGTGGTCATGGGGGGCGGGGAGCAGGCCTGTGGCTTCCCTAGGCTCCCTGGCAGTTTCATCTCCAAGGGTGGTCGGCTGCGGGTGAGGCAGGAAGGGCTGTGAATGCGCAGAGGGAGTCCTCTGGACCGAGAGGCAGTGAGACCACCAGGATAAGCCGGTAACTGGTGCCTGCAGGGAAGCTGGGGAGACCCCTGTCCTGGATTCTTCTGCAGACCCCTGGAGACTCAAGCAGTGAGCACCTCTGCGTGGACTGAGCCAAGGCTGGCACTGGAAGCTGCTGATCCCCTACACTCAATTCCCCTGTGGTTTTGGCTTCCAGCTGTGCTTCCTGTGAGTCTGCAGCCAAGTTCCCAGTTCAAGGAATAAGGGACAATTGTCCCAGAGGCCCAGGGTTCACCTGCATGCTCTCCCACACGGGCTCACACTGCATCTTCTTCCTCCCTTCCCAGCTGCCTTGCTTCTCCCTTAGGTTCCCTCCCCCACCCCTCCCTATGTGCCCTGGCCACCTACTCCTACACCTTCCTCCTGCACCCTCTCCAACTCCTCCTCCCCTCCCCCTCCCAGTCCCACCTCTCCAGCCCTCCCATCAATCTCCACCTTCTCCTGAGTCCCATCTCCCCTCCATACCTTACTTCCCAACCCTTCTCCCTCCCTCCCCATCCTCCTATCTCCCTCTCCCCTTCCCACCCTCCTCACTTCATCCTCAGCCCTCCCTTCTCTCCCTGCCTTCTTTCTCCCTCTCCCCCTCCCATCCTTTCTTCCTAGCCCCACACTCTTTCCCCCCACCGCCCCCTCTCCCCCACTCTACTTGGTATGTTTCTCCTATGCCCACACTTCATACCTCGGGACCCATGGCTGCACCCCGGCTAACCTTGCCCATGCTCTGAAATCAGTCCTGGAGCCTTCTTTCCATTCAGCCACCTGGGATGCCTGCTGACTGGGGTCAGGGCCTTGGTAAGAGGCCACCCAGCTTCTGTGGGGACCTCCCAGGTAAAATCCACTTCCTGCCCGGGCTGCCACCATATCATGGCTTAGAAATAACCCTTCCTGCACTTATCCTTCAAAACTTAGGCCCACAGCCAACCTCAGAGGCCCTCCCAAGGCCAGCACTTCCCTGACCTCTACGGTGGCCACCAGCCCCAGATGCTACCACCCACCTTCACCTCAACACTCCAAGAGATACTCTCCGTAAGAGAGACCACCAAGATGAGAGCTGCTTAAACAGCTTTTGGTGGCATCCGTCTAAGAAAGCTGGTTTCAACCCCTATGTCAACCTCCAGGAGGAGATGCAAAGCCAGAAAAAAAGCAGTGGGAACTCACACATGCCAAGGATGGAGTTGGCTGGCCTCTCCACCCATCTCCAATACAGCTCAACAGAGCAACATCTTCCCCCATGGGGCTCAAACCCCTGTCCCCAACTCACCAAACAGGGACCCCTCCTTTTCAGTAAGAGGTCACACAGGCAGGTCCCACACGTTTCTGGGATTTAGCGTCCAGACTCCTGCAATCCACTGATGCCTGGCAGCTGATCTGAACAATTTATTAACTTTGAGTCGGATTCCACAGCATATCTTTGGATTGAAATTCCATCATCATCCACACACACCAGGCCTCGTTCCCCAGCAGCTGCCTGGGGGAGGCGGGGAGACACGGTCTCTTTGAAGCTCTTAGGCACCCAAGCCCTACAACTGTGCAAAGGTACAGCTGAGCAGGAGGACAGAAAAGGCCTGGCTGGTTGGGGAGGGGTTCGGGGGGGGGGGGCTTGCTCACATTTCCAGGAGAATCTGTCCGGAAGCCGCAGGCTAATGATGCGGTGCTAACGCCCCCTCCACCACCACTGTGGAGAGCAGTGACAAAGCCAGCATGTGTCCCTCCGTCATCCTAGAGACTGCACCATGTGGGTGTCTTGATCCTTTGGTCCTTTGAGCAGCTGTGGAGCCCCTGCATCTGTTTTCTCTTTAAAGGATGCCATCTCCACCATGATTGTTGTTGTTTTCCACAAAGGTAAGCCTCACTAATGTCCCAGACGCTTGTAACGAATATTCACGGAGCTAAAGAAAACAGAAAGTGGTGCCAAAGGACCGAGAAGGCATTGCAGTAAACCACCTGACATACCAGCCTTAGCACTTGACTTCGATGCCCATGTAAAAGACTGGGCACGGTAGCATGTGCTTGTAATCCCAGCTCTGGGGAGGCAAGTACTGGAAGATCCTTGCCTGCCAGCCTGCTCTAGTCAGTTAGTCCACGGGAAAATGAGAACTCCTGTAGCCAAAAACACAAGGTAAATGACAATTTAGGACCAGTAATCTCTGACCTACAGACACACACACACACACACACACACACACACATGCATACACACATGCACAGACATGAAGAAAAATTAAATGAACTAAAAGAATTCAGTGCCAGGACCCCACTTCCTGCCACCTTGTAGTTTACTTCCTGCCACTTTAGAGCCTACTTCCTGTTGGCTTTGTGCCTGTAGTGATGTTCCTAGTCCCCCAATGCCTCCCCAGAGGGTGGAAGATTATCTATTCCATGGCTGTGACTTGCCACCCTCTGTCAACCCCCTTGATTCCCATGGATCAGGGATCTAGTCAGGGAGAAATGGGTGGCTACTCTCCACTCCAGGGTGTTGGGGTCTCTGACAAGGGACAAGAAGCAGAAGACAGGCCTGGAAATCTGTGCCAGCTGCCAGGTTTGTACTGAACACGTCACATATGGCCTTTCCTACGGCTTCAGCTTCCTCACAAGACGGCTGTTGGGTTTCCACCAAAGGCACCTGATGTCCCCTCTGTCACGGCATATTAAGACAGCCTCAAAGGTGCTATGTAGCTCCCACTTCTAGAGGAGGTAGGGATGCATCCACAGGGTGACTGCCTTTGAGAAACCAGCTGCCACAGTGATGGACAAGCAGGACTCATGCCCCTCCCACCAAACCAACTCATCCACAGTTCCTGTCTGCTCCTCCTTCTTGCTTTCTCTTCCACGCCAATCATAAGTCAAGGTCACATTCTTAAGGAGACCTGCCCAGAGAAGACCTTCTTCCCTAGGCTGTCTCCTGAGGTTGCTTTCTCTAAGATCCATGTTCGGATTTTTAAAGAGGAGCAAATTCGCCCATGCCTTCAAGGTGGCCTCTGAATTATTGCTGAACACTTTCTGCTACCAGCTGCAGGCGGTAAGTTGGAATTCCTCCCCTGGGCATGCAGCAGGCAGTCACTGGCATATTGCTTCACCGTGCGCAAAGTCTATCCTGTGGAGACGCCCATCAACTGACCAAGTCCCTGCCATGTGGCATCCCGCCCTGGGTAACGGCCTCTATAGTCATACCATGTGGCTAAAGCCGCTCCCCTGGACCACACTCAGTCTGGCCAGACATCCCAACAGTCACTGTCCTGGCAGGCTGTGCATCAGGTGCGTGGCCCACCATGATCTCAGCCTGAACCGCCCTTGTGTGAGGCTCCTGGCATGAGGAGGGTAGCTCAGCAGTTCCCCATGCACCCGGCCCAGGTGACGAGGCTTTTCTGTCTACCCACTAATTGCCGTTTTCACTGAGCTCTGTCTGGCCGCAACTCCAAAATTCCGTCTAACAGACTGCATCGTGTCCCGAAGCTGGGAGTCATTCCTCACTGTCTGTCAGTGTATGAGATCGGGTAACACAGACACATAGATCAAGGCTGTTCCCGGTCCTCGGTAAGTGGTGAGGTCAGAGTCCTGCTGCCGGGCTGCTGGACCATAGACCTTTGTCTTGTGTGGTGTAGACAGCCCCGGAGGTTCAGTGGGTGGTGCCACGGGGACAAGACTCTGCGTATGCAAATGCCCGCATCATTTTCCTTTCCTGGGTCTACAGAAGTCTGCAGGGCCAAGGCTGACAGTGCAGTCTAAGGAACGATGAATGACTTCTTCCTGGCGAATTCCTACTTGCCTCAGAGACCCCCACGTGGGGCTGCTGGCTGCAGGAACCACACAGCAAGCCTTAATCAGCTCCTCAGAATGCCCTCCAAGGACACCCTGTACTACAAGGGGAAAGCTTTGAACTTCGACTGCCACAGCTGGAGGAAGTGATCTCCGGAAGCAATAAACAGCCAGCGAAGGAAGGTCATTGGCTGGGGGTAGGAGCGCTCCCTGGAAGACAGGAACAGGAGCACTGGCATCTAGCCATTTCCCCCCCCCCCCCCCCCCCCCCCCCCCGCCTGCATCGCCGGTTTCTTGGATGGGCAGAGATCTGAGGACAGGAATTCGGGCCAAGACTATATGGTAAAGAAAGCATTCAGCTCCTTAGAAGTCTTTGAGCCAAGACAGGTTGCTCTCTCAGGAAGTGACACTTCATTCTTAGGGAGTTTTCAGAAAGGGACATTCTGGGGCTCGAGATCAAAGAGGGAGCTTGCAGAATCCCAAGGTTCACCTGACTCAGCTCCTTGGGGAGTCCTCAGAGGGAAGAAGTCATTGAATGAAAGCCTTTGCAGATCCCAGTGGTCTGTGGAGGGCTTTGAGGCCTTGGCCAGCAGGCATCCTGCTTTGTGGGTGGGGCCTTCACAAAGCCACACCTTCCTTAATGTCATTCACTCACTAAGTGGTAGTGTGGGGGCAAAGAGAAGCAAGCCCTGCCCTCCACTGTTTTCTAGAGTGGTCCACAAAGAGATAAGACAAAAGGCATGTGAGAGGAGATGGTTCTGGGGCTGAGAAGCACAGTGTGGGAGCACCTCTGTTGGAAGCAGGGAGGCTCTAGGGAGCACCTCTGTGGGAAGAAGGGAGGCTCTGGTGGATACAGTCAAGTCCATGGTCCTAAAACTTGGGCTCACCAAGAACACTCTCTGTGACAATGTCTTTATGAATATAATGTCACTAGAAACCTTTTGAACCTTGACAGAATCCAAGCAACCCTACAAAAGGTATTTTAAAGGATACTGTGTGGCCAAGGCCCCCCACACAAGGCTGCATCTTCTCATTCAGAATCCCATGCCATCTGGGTCAGTGAAGAACATACCAAAGACTGGGCATGACTCAGTCAGTTAAGTTTCTACTCACAAGCCTGAGGACCTGGGTTTGATGCCCAGAAGCCACATAAAAAGCTGGGCGTGGTAGCACATTCCTGTAAGCCCAGCACCAAGAAGGCAGAGACAGGTGGACCCCTGGGGTTCCCTGGCCAACCAGCTTAGCTTAACCAACAAGCTCCAGGTCAACAGATATCCTGTCTCAAAACAGGGGATTGACACTCACAGTTGAACTCTAACCTCTGTAAATATATGTGCACATGCATATGCGTGTACGCACGCACACAGGGACACACACAATCCATATGTAGGTGTGCATCCACAACAAACACACAATGTACTAAACATTTTTAAAAGGGAGATAACACTGTTTCACCATTAGACACGGCCACACAGACACCAAAAGCACAAAGGGTAACATTAGCCAAGTGGCCTTCAGAAAGTCACAGAGAAGGCTCGTCCTTTATACGACTCTTTTGCTTCGGATGCCGGATCTGAACACAGGGGTCCTCAGGCCACCTGAACTTGGGACAAGCTTGCCTCCAGGTTGAGTTCTCACTCTGTCTCCAGCTTGGCCATTTTCTGGGATGACACAAAATGCAGGGAACACCATGCTGCCATCATAGTCAGCCTTGCAGGGGACAACCCAAAGAGATATAGACAGTGAAGTCCCAGAGTCTCAAATAAGAAGCTTCTGGGTCCCTGGATTTGTCACCCTCCTGGCTCATTAATGTAATAAACCAACCCAGGAAGCTAACACAAGTATCGAGTGTCTGATTTTTTCTGGAATCTCAGCTGTAGATCTGTGGCTATGCTAAACACAATCTCCTCCCACCTCCCCTCCTCTACCCTCCCACATATTCCCCAAGGGCAGACTGCTAGGCTTAATGCTGTAATCTTTAACCACAACTTTGGTCATTCTGGCATGGCTAGCCCTTTTCTTGAGTGTGTGTGTGTTAGTTGTGTGTATGTGTGTGTACATGTGTGCATATGAAAACCAGAGGTTAAGTGTCATTCCTTGAAATCCATCCGTCATTTTTGGTGCATATATGTGAATTTGTATGTAAGGGTATATCGATGCAGCTCTGTGGATAAGTGTGTAGAGGACGGAGGTTGACACTTGGTGTCTTCCTCAGTCACTGTCCGTTTTATTTATTGAGGCAGATTCTTTTGATGAACTCAGAAGGTGCTGATTCTGGCTAATCTAGCTACCAGCTTGCCCTGGGGAACCCCTGACTCTGCTTCCCAAACACTGGGATTTCAGGCACGTACCAAGCACACCTGACTCTTGCATGGGTTGTAGGTTTCCAAACTTACATAGTTCCCACACTTACATAGCAAGCTTTATATCCACTGAGCAATCGTCCCAGGCCCATTTAGTTTTTAAAACAGTTTTTTAATGACCTGAAACTCACAGAATAGGCTAGGCTGACAGGTATCCATCCACCTGTCTCTGCCTCCTTAGTGCTGGGATTTCCAACCACACCCAGTTTTTTCACGTGGGTGCTGGGATCGAACTCAGATACCTATGCTTATATTGAGCAGGACCCCTTGCGCAGGGCATGTGCTTTGGAGGGGCTGCCTCAGGTCTCTTCTGTCCCCACTTCCTTGGGTCCTAACTCCTAATCACCTCAACTGCTCAGCAAGTACAGCAGGCGGATAAGGTTTGTCCCCAGAAAGACTCACTTTGAGACTCGATTCCTCAGTAAAATAATTCAAGATGGCAGAGCCTTTGAGAGAGTCCTGGGGTTTTAAGGGATCTTCGCTCAGACAGTGTGGATGGTTTCTCCTGGGCCAGGTCACTTCTCTCCAGACATGTTGGATGGGGTGTGCAGGGACAAATCAGGCAGCTTGGAGAGTCTGCGCTTACAAAACAAGTCTGGGCTCTCGCTAGTTCTTCCTTTCCCTTCGCCTCCTACCTGAGTGCCCTCACCCAATTTGCTAAGTGGTCCTCATCCGAAGCTGACTGGGCCACCATGTCCATGAGCCTCCAGAACCCTAAGCCAACACAAACCTTTCCACTTCTTAAAAAGTAGCCAGCCTGGAACATTTTCTTACAACACCAGAAAATTAAGGGGCAAATAGGGAACCCATAGCTGCTCAGTTCTGATCACACACGCACGCACACACACACATGCACACGTGCATGCACACACACACACACACACACACACACGCACTCCATTGTTCACAGAGGCCCAGTGGGAACTGAACTGACAGTCTAGCTCCACTAAACTAGAATTTTAATCCTTCCAATAACATATATTGAAACAGAACCCAGATCAGCCGATTGTCTCCAGCTCTCAGCTTTCAATATATCCATCAAATATACGCAGGAAGAATGCCTGTGTCACTGAGTAGTTGGCGACATGGAGGTTATGACCTTCAGCGTGGGCCAGTGACATTCTGCAGATCCATTGCTCACTCTCCTCTGCACATAACCTTTTTCTGATGCAAACTGGGCACGAGTTTAAGGGAACATTGACTCAGAAGTCACTGCCAGGCAACCTTCCCCAGGGACCTGACCCCTTTTGAGCTTCCCATGCTCACCTCATGCCCCCCAAAACATGATGCAACCATGGGAAATTGAGTGTCTTGCCAGTCACACAAAGGTCCCTGATGCCAGCACAAAGGTCTCTGTACTAGGTCACAGCAGCCACAGATCTGGTTTTCCAAGAAGAAGCCAGCCAGGCAGAGGGAGCAAATATTGGGAGTGGAAACAGGCAGAAGCTTGTCAGAAGTGTTTTCACACAGGAGAGACAGGCTGCAAGGCTTGGGGTGCCAAGCTAAACAGACACACACAAGCAACCTGCTCCTGCACGCCCCCAACACTTTAGCACAGCCCAGGGGAGAGAGAAGAGGAACGAGATTCCCATCATTCCCTTAGCCTCGGTCCAACTTGAAGCCTCAGCTGCAGAGGCATCTCAGGACAGCCCAGCCTCAGGGCAAGTGAGATGTCAGATGGGGTTCTGGTGGAAGAGCGGGAAAGAGAGAAAGCAACATTAATCCACTAAGACTGAGGCTAGTCACATCCCTGGTCTTCTTGGATCATCTTTTCCAAAACTTAAAAACAATGCAATACAAACCCCGGGGTTGCTACTGCTGCAGAAGTCTGTGTTTGATTTCCACCGCTTTTCTAATGCAACATCAAAGCACTGACACTGACCTTACTATTCCTCCTGGGATGGGGTGAGCACCACACACATTCAGGGCACTCAGCCAGACACGATTGAAAACAGCATCTTGCCGTCTGCTTCTGCCTGCTCCTTCTTCCGGAGCTTCAGCTTCGAGAGACTCTGTCCCCAGAAGGGCATCCAGGACACTCTTCAGCCTCACAAGCATACCCTCCTGCAGCCCCAGCTCTTTGGAGCAAAGCAGCTTCGTGACAGATTGAAAGCGGTACATGAAATAGCTCTGGGCCCTTCACAGGGAGAGGGTGTCTCTCGCAAGCTTTTGAAAGAAGCACAGCCTCACCCCACGGGAAGAAGCATGCAGCGGCCACCCAGGCTCTGAGGGTGGGCTCTGCACTCGGAGCCATGGCCCCTGGGTTGCTGATTTGTGGCACAGATTCTCAGAAAACAGCTCATCTACCTACTGTCACACTCAGAGTCCCCGGAGAGCAAGAATGGTTGCTATGGGAACTGTGTGCACCTTGCCTCCAGATCCACTCTAACTTCCTTCTTTCTGCTCAATATTTCTGGCTATAGGGTGTGTGTATGTGTGTGCAAGTCTGGGGATGCAGGCGTATGTGCACTTACATGCATGTGCACATGGAGGCCAGAAGGAAACCCTTAAGTGTCATTCTTCGGGCGTTGTCTACCTTGTTTCTGTAGACAAAGTCTCTTTGCTGACTTTTTTATTTACTTGTTTGTATTTTGTCTTGTTTGTCAACCTGACATAAACAGAGTCACCTGGGAAGAGAGAACTCACCTGAGAAACTGCTTCGGTCAGACCGGACTGTGGGCGTGTCTATGGGGCATTTTTTTGATTTGATAGTTCATATGGGAGGGCCCAGGCCACTGTGGGCAGTGCCATCGTTTGGTGGATAGTGCTAGGGTTTATAAAAAAGCAAATTGAACAAGCCATGCAAATCAAGCCAGGAAGCATTCCTCTGGGGTTAGTGCTTCAAGGTCTTGCCTTGAGTTTCTGCCTTGGCTTCCCTGGATGACAGACTGCACCCTGTAAGCCAGATAAAAGCCCCCTTCCTCCACCGAGTTGCTTTTGCTCATCACGTATATTATCACAGTAACAGAAACTGAATTCGGACAGTCTCTCACCGGCTGCAACTGTGAGCGTAGGCTATGTTGGTCAACCAGTAAGCTCCAGGGATCTGTCTGCCTCTGACTCACCAGTAAGGGACATCAGCAGGGACTGCCACAGCTTGGCTTTCTTAACATGCATTCTGGGGTTGAATTCAGGTCCTCATCTTGCAAAGAAAGCAATGGCTATGTCTCTTCGAGCCCTGCTATTTTTTTTTTTTTTTTTGGTTGTTGAAACAGGGTCTCTTATGACCCAGGTTGCCTTTAAACTTGATACGGAAGGATGGTCTTGAACTCCTGCTCCTGCTGCCTCTGCCTCCCATAGGCAGCAACAGTGTCAGCTCTCCTTTACTTGAGAAACTCACTCAACTGAGTGGCTGCCTCAAGCCACAAGGACTTTTGCCAAGCACTTTGGCGTCAGCAGAGATGAAAGGCCTATGCAACGACAGCATAAGGTCCAATAGAAGAGTGTGTCCTGGACAAAGATGGTCATAGAGCACATACTGAACATACCATGTCATAATGAACATAGGTTGTCATTGCCTTGCTCAGGGGCCGTTTGGCAAGAGGATCTCTCTTTCCATATTTGGCCAGAAATGTGGTTTGACAGAACAAATGCTACTATTTTGAAATAAATGGGGTTGTTATTTTTGTATATCTGTCATTGGTCTTATGTTCCAGAGCTGATATCAAACACTAGTAAATTCCCATGTAGAAATATTAAACCAAAATTGGAATATTGGTGATTTGGGAAGGCAGTTCCCCATCTGTTGCTTTTGGAGGCAGATGAGTTCTTCCCATTTAAGAATAAGTGGAGTATCTGTAAGTCATCTTGGCCAACAGATTACTCAAGAGGTTCACACTGCAAAATGAAAAAGATCTCAGAGTATCAGACGGTCTCTTCTGTATGGCATGCATCTTTAAGTGACCTGATTCCCCTGAAAGCGACGCAGTCGATTCTGGACTGAACCTGAAGTTTGACAGTTTTGTACAGTCTAAGGTGCCTGAATACATGCTCTCCTGATCTGTCCTGAGTTTCAGAGGGTCGTTTTATTTAGATGAGTATTGGCCCAATTTTCTCAAGGAAACAACAGTGTGACCTGGTGGGCAGCAGCTAAAGAGAGAAGGCAGGACAATCATGGGAGGCTGGGCAAAGCTGAGGCCATATGCATGTTGGTGTGTGAATGTCCTGGGGTGGACAACGACACCCGAGGGAACAAGGCGACTTCTGTGCCCTGGTCCCGCTCACTATTCACCAGGGCATGGCTAGCACCCTTAGCTACACAGGGTAGAGACAGGATGATGACCTGGCTGTCATCTTAGCCTATGACAAGCTCGAGCAGAGACCCACAGAGTCAGCACAGTACCCTCCAGGCTCATAGGCACATACTTTTCACCCTGAGTGGCCTGGACAGCCAGGCTGTGACCACCAAGTCCTCATAGCAGTGCTGGTCAGTGGGGCAGTACCATCTTTCTTTCATAATTAATATCTAGTAGAGGATCTCTGTGCTCTGACAGGTCTTCTCTCTCTTTCTCTCTCTCAATCTCTCTCTCTCTCTCTCTCTCTCTCTCTCTCTCTCTCTCTCTCTCTCTCGTGTGTGTACACGCGCATGCGCACACATATGCGTGCTGTGATTTCTTTCTAAATAAACAGACACTAAATAGATCTTTGGGGCAACCCCAACACAACAATGGGCTGTTAATATGTGAGGCTTTCTCTTCCTACAAGTCAGCACTTGTAGGAAGAAAACAACAACAGGGTCTTAAGGTCACATTTAGACTTGGCCTTCAGGTATGTTACCACTGTCCAAAATGGGGCAAAGGGTTTTTTTTTTTTGGCGGGGGGGGGGGGTGAATTCCTTGCAAGGGTCTTGGAGACCTTGAACAACAACTAGACCTCCACCGGGCCTGGTTCCCAGCCTGACTGTAACTCCACTGACTGAAGCAGAGGGGAGCTGTGACTGTCAAGAGTTGGGGAATGCGATGGGACAACAGGTGATAGACAACCAGCAGGCGCCCGGCTATGTTTATTGACAACCTAGAATATCAGGACCCCAGGTAGGCTTTCCAGACTTACAGCAGAGTCTCACTGGGAACTCTCAATCTTCAGGATACCCAGGTCTTTGTTCAGATCCCCTGAAGGGGCCCTGATGGGTCCAGGCATTTAGACTTGATCCCTCTGGTTGCAGGGTACAGCCCACCAATCAATGAGCAAGCTGAACTTTCATGGGGTCAAAATGAAGAAGAGGCACACCACCACTTCCCACTTCCGGTTGTCCCTTATCTCCCAGGCACTGTTGCTCAGATGAGTCACCGCAGCTGGGCAAGTGGCACTCCGTTCCTCACTCACTTTCCCATGTCCCCAGGAAACAGGCACACGGAGCCAGGGCTCCATCCTCCTCTGGCTCGTGGGTGGGCGCTGGGGCTGGAGATGCCTCTCTGCCCAGCCAGGCCTGCTGTGTGTCTTCTTTGAAGGACTCTCTACATGGACTTGTGTTGCAGGCACAATCGAGAACATTTCCCTGCGCCACAGAGCCCTTCTCAGCCTCGAAGCAGCTTGGCCAGAGTCCAAAAAGTGCAGACTGCAGCAGGCTGTCACAGCTCCACCCGCTTTTCAGAGGGCTCACCCATCACACTGGCCACTAGACGCCCAGTGACAGCAGCAGCCCTGGGCTTGAGTACATCCTTTGCCCGGTTCACTTACTAGTGACTGCGTTAATAAAGCCCAGGGGCCTTCACCTCTCCAGAGCGATGCCGGACTTTTCCTTCTCTTGGTTATTATCAAATACATGAAAGCAACTCAAGAAAGTCAGCCTTTATTGCAGAGCTCAGAGTTCACAGGGTTAGTTCATCGTGGCAGGGCAGACATGGCAGCAGGTGAGGAAGGTCAGCTGGTCACTCAGGAAGCCGCTCAGGCAGGAAATGACAGTGGGCTGGACTAGCTACAAGGCAGAGCCCTCAGAATGGCTCAGTGAGCAAAGATGCTTGCTACCAAGCCTGATGACCTGAGTACAACCCTCAGGGCTGATAGAATGGAAAAAGAGAACCAACTCTCACACATTGTCCTCAGTCCTTCACACTCATGCTGTGGCATGTACACACACACACACAAAACCATACAAACACACACACATACACACAAGCATACACACATACACACAAGCATACACACACACAAGCATATACACACACGTACACACAAGCATACACACACGCAGTGACCCACTTCTTCTAACATGCCTTTGTTTCTTAAAAGTGCCACAGCCATCCCAACAGCTCCATCAGCTGCGGGTCGAGTGTTCAAACACAGGAGCCTACAGGGAACATTTCACACTCAAACTACAACAGATCTCTTGGCCAGGCCACCTTTCCACATAGTGAGGGTGGGAAGGATCTAAATGGTGGTAGATTTGCCATTTTACCAAACTGCAAATGGCACAGAATTGACTCAAGTATGAAGACTCAGCCATTGGCCTAAAGGTCTAAGTTCTGATCCTGCTCCAGCCCCTTATGTGAGCCTCTACTATCCACATCAGAGTGTCCTGGAGACTTTGGGGTGGGGAGGCACCTCCCACACATCTCTCTCAGAAGCCCTCAGCTCCTCCTGCTACCATAGCAAGAATCCTAGATACGCTATCTCTTCTTTAAGCTCATCATGGTAGAGCATGCATGTCATCCCAGCACTGAGACAGGAGGATTGCTTCCATCTGGAGATCAGCAGGGGCTACACAGTGTGTTCAAGACCAGCTTGAGCGGGCACAGTAAGTTGAAGGCCAGTTTTTAACAAATAAATAAATAAATAAATAAATAAATAAATAAATAAAACCTCCTTTGAGCTCTGATCTCATCCATTCTGTATAATCTCTAAGGCCTGTGCTATGTCTCAGAAAATAACTTGAGGGCTTCTTACCACTAAGAAGTTGGTGGCCTTATGCAGAGTCACATGCCCAGTTAGTTGTCAGCCCAGTCTGGAATCGTGGCAGTAACAGCCCTAGTGGTCAATTTCCTACTTGAGTTATAGTATTCAACTGAGTCCCAGCATGCATCTAGCTTAGAAACCCCAGCCCAGCCCAGCCCAGCCCAGCCTCGATCCCCCTCAGATCTCAATCTGGAGGACAGTAGCATCTTTTTCAACCTCCCACAAGGCCAGCAGCTGAGGGTTCTGTGTAAGAGTCCCCTCTGCAGCCTCCAGGAAAGGGCTGAAGCCAGCTGGGACTTCAGCATCTGGGGTCCTGCCCACAGCCAAGGAAAGACCCTGGCGAGCTACAGGAGGACCGGAGCCGCCTCGGGCTGCTCCTGCCTTCCTGCTGTTGTCCCCCTCCCTCTCCCAGCAGCATGTGGGGCACACATGTCTGCCAGGGAGCGTCTGCGAGCTAGCAGGGGCTGCTGCTGCGCAAACACATCTTAAGACTTCTTTTTCTTTTTTTCAACCTGGAAACTGTCATTTATAATCTGATTTTTATCTTTATAGGGCTTTGGCGCCCGGAGGTATCAGGCTTCTATATTATCTTGTTTCACTCAAGCCTGCAGCACCAGCTTGACATGCTGTTTAATCTTCGCACATCAAAGGCGAGGGCCTTGCTACACTCGTTACTATTGTTACCAGGGCTCAGACCCATCCCTAATCCCAGGGAACTGCAGCTCCCCCTGGGGAACTCAGCCTCCTCCCACCTCAAGTCTGCAAGACACAGCAAAGCCATTACCTTGAAAAATAATAATTAAATAGCAGAATATAAAAGCCAGTGGGGGGGGAGAGGGAGGAGGAGCAAAGAACAACATTTCTGTTGCTTTCCAAAGCGTTTCATTATGTAAATGGAGTCAGAGCCAGGGCACTTGCAGGGTGTCCCCTTGTCAGTGGCCTTTCCCAGTTTACAATGTTAATAGAAGCAGAGGCTTCTATTTATGTAAAATCTCTACTCCAAGAAGAACAGAATATCCTAGAAGATATGGAAGGACAGAAAGGTGTGGTGGCCAGTAGACTATTAGGACTGATGCAGAGGGAGACAGCTGCTCCAACCAGCCTTAGCCCAACGTGGGGCCACTTTGTGGAAAACTCAGTCTACCATGGCCAATAGCCCCATCAAGAACCCACAGGGGCAGGGGGAAAGTCCTGCTCTAGACTCCCTGGAGGCTCTTGGTGCTTCTGCCACTGTCTCTACTTCCTTTATATGTAGGGGAGGGTCCATCTCCAAACTCCTGTGGTGTGACCCAAGCCCAGCTGGTCAAGTGTCCCCAACCTTCCTGGGTGTTGTCCATTGGGGTCATATCCATCTGCAAGACGTCACAGGTGAGAGCTGGTGAGATGGTCCTATTATTCCTTTAAAAAACGGCGGCGGGGCGGCGTGGGTGTGTGGACAAACACAGGATAGACGGGACGCAAAGGAAGAGACAGACACGCTGCTCCCACGTGGGTGCGTTTTAATGGGGAGAGGGGAACACAGTAAGGGGTGGGACGTGCGACACACAAGGGTAGGGGGGAAAAGGGCCAAGAGAGAGCGAAACCTCGTGGACGCTCGCTTTTAACGGGGGGCGCAAGGTTATCTGGGAGGAATGGTCTTCACCTGGGCGCGGCCAGCGCGCACACAGGTGACGGTAATCCAGGAGAAGTCTGGGAGCTGTAGTTTCCAAGGAATAACA
>NW_026067927.1:31839218-32015902 GCF_014885135.2 Alexandromys fortis | reverse complement strand
TTCTTTCTCCCCCTTCCTTAATAAATACTTATGACTATTTTCTGTGTTTACGTGTCTGTTACCTGCCGCCACAGTGGGCTAAGGAAGCGTGCCCTCCTGTAGCCGCTTTCCCATGGCGGGCTCCGCCAGCCAGCCCGGGGGATCGTTTGTAGCCGCTTTCCCATGGCGGGCTCCGCCAGCCCGCCCGGGGACCGTTTGTAGCCTCTCTCTAATCGTTTTTTAAGAATAACAGGTCCTATTCTGTGAAGGTGTTTGCTGCCAACCCTTATAACCTGAGTTCCATTCTAGAGAGAGACTTGGTGGAAGGAAAGAACTGCTGGCTCCTGGAAGTTGTCCCCTGTCTCCCACATGCACCGTGGCACACTTGGGTGCACACGTACACGTACACACACTCATTGGAAAATATAAGTAGGAATTAAGGTGAGAAACATTTGTCGCTGAGTGGAACATTCACAATAACTAACTACCCAGAAGTCCAGCAGGGTCCTTTGTCGTATGAGCCCCACCCCACAGGGCAGAGTGGTACAGCCAAAACCCAGAGGGATATGGCTCTGAAGGCTCCACTTCAGAGGCGACACAGGGTCCTGACCGGGTAGGAACATGACAGCCTGTGTCTGATGATGCCCCTCACCGGGGAAATGTGTAGGGTGGGAGGCAGAAGAATCTGCATCCCGCAAGGTAGATGGGACTCTAGAAGCTAGACAGGGAGTCATGGTGAATCAGCAGAATGGAGACTTATGCTCCCAAAACAGCCCCAGACAGACAGGACGAGAACGCGACCAGCTGTTGAAGCCCCTTAAAGCAGCGTTTGCGGCCAGAAGCGCTTGATATTTATCATTCTTAAGAGTGAAGAACGGTCCAGGAACTGGCCACCTCTTGGCACCCACCCGTCCTGAAGAAGATTCCAGTCCACAGTAGGGAGAAGCCTTGCTTCCGTTTCCATGACAACTCTCTCAACACAGACGTTAGCTTGATTTCAGGTGCTGTGACTAACACCATGATCTGCTTGTGGCTAAAGTTCAATAAATAAATGCTTGTTGTGCAAACGAGTGTATTCTCCTGGGAGCAAAAGCCTGGATCACAGAACACCGCTTCCCAGTGGCACACTTCTGGGGATATGTGTTACTCTGGGAGTTTTTAATTACTGCAATGAAATAGCTTAACCAGCCTACTTGATTTATAAAGGGGGGGTGGGATTGGCTCACCATTCTGAAGGATGAAGGGTCCATGTCTGGTGATAATGCTGGCAGCATTCTGAGGTAACACAGAGCATCAACTCAGCAGGACACAGAACATCATCGGGCTTGTCCTCCCTTCCTTACAAAGCCACCAGGATTCAGTCATAGGCTTCCACCTTATTGATTTTTATTAAATGTTGCTGCAATCTTTCTATTTCTTTACCGCTGTTCATTTTTTCTGTGCCTAATATATAAATTAAGCTTTATCATATGTTTATATATAGGAAAAAGAGTATACACAGGATTCCTTACTATGTATGTCTTCAAGGCTAGCACTGGTGGGCCTTGGGTGGTGTTCCCGAGCCTGGGGCTGACTGTATGATGTTGTTAAGGCATAATTGTTTAAACTTCTGTGTATATTATTAAACTCCCATAGCACTACTCCCAGGTCCTGCTGGGATGAGTGTGTTTGTAGAGGGTGTTTTGCCCAAGCATCATCCAGAGGCACCGGTGCATGGTGATGGTAAACAGTAGGCTATTGGGCTAATTTCTGTTTGAGGATTCTCCAAAGACCTGCCTACCATCCACAGCAGGGTGTGGCCATCCCTACCTTGGATTCTTTCCAAGGGTCCTGGAGTGGAACAGACCCAGTACTGAGCCCAAAGGTGTAGCTAAACTTTGGGTAGCACAAGAGGACCTACAGCCTTCCCCAAGGGCTCCGCCCTCTACCCTCTGCATCTTCTTCTAGAGTTATAGTTCAAATATCTTCCTTGTGTCCAAGTCACCAACCCTGGTCTTCTTCCACGGAACCCAGTCAGGATGCAAAGGACCACCAGTCCATGAGTTTCTTGGTCTGCAAAGATGCTCACAAAGACCAGCGGGTGCATCCTTGCTGGTCTTTGTTTTCCCAGGATGATCTTTTAAATGATGAAAACTCTATTCTGTTATCTGTGAGCCCTGAATGCCACCTTAAGATGCACGCTCAAAACCATTGGCTACAGAGACTCTGGGCAACATTTCCACACCCAAACTCACAGCAGACTGATTTAAAGTCATCAAGATGTGGAAACAACCTGAGTGTCCATCGGCAAAGGAATGGGAAGGGAAAGGCCTACTGTGGGATACTGTCCAGCCTCTCAGAGGAAGGGAATTCTAACACCAGTACAGCATCCATGCCGAGTGAATTAAGTCAGTCACAGCAAGAGGATGCTGTATGATCCCACTCACAAGAGGTCCCTAGGCCAGTTAAGAGTGGGGAGACAGCAAAGGAAGGAGGTGACAGGGGCTGGAGGGAATGGAAATGCATCTTTAGGGTTTAATGACCGCGGAGCTTCAGTATGGGAGGGTGCGAAGGTTCTAGAGGATAACTGTGGGGATGGCCACTCTGCAGTGCAGACACACTTAATACAGCCATCTTACCCTTATACACGGTGAAAATGGTCAATTCTGTATCACACATACACACGTATAGTTTGTAAGTTAAAAAAAAAAAAAAAAAAAAAAAAACACTGGGTCAAAGGAAGCAGCCCATGTCTACGCTCCCTAAAGGAACAGAAGCAATAGAATGAATATATGTTACAGAGGCGTTTATTAATTTCCAGGTTAGGGACTGGGTAGTCCATGCTGGAAAGGCTGAGAACCTGGCAACTGCTTAGTCTACAGGGCTGGACTTCTCAGTTGTCCCCGTCTGACACGAGAGGATTCCTGAAGAGCCACCGGTCTTTAGTCCCCATTGGAAGGCCTAAGACAAGTGACTGAAGTGGCAGGGGCATCAGGCCAGATGCCCTCATCAGCAAGGAGTGGGCAGCCCTAGGCGTTCTTCCTGCGTTTGCATTTGGTGAACACGTAGGTCAGAACCCGAGAGAGTGAGTCACAATCCCAGTGAAGCAGCCGAGGTAGCAGGTCAGGGACCGGTCAACGCCTGTGCCAGCAGTACTCTTGGCCAGGGGTATGACTGATGCTCCAGGTTCACCGCCACAAAGGGCAGGAACTGTCACACCCAGGAGAGTAGAAAAGCACAAGGGCCCCATGGTGACCACACTTGTGGCTGCCACCTGGGCCACCAAGTCTCCTCTGTACCTACGTTCAGCAGGTACTATCGCTTTGACTTTGCTCAGTTTTAAGGTTTGAAAGTCTGTCTGTTGTTTATTGGAGGACATGGTTCGCTTTATAACTCAATTAAAGGCCAGGATCACAGCCTGGACTTCATGTGTGCTGTTTCTCTGTGACTGGGTCTTAGTTGAGATTCCACGGAAGCCCTTGGAGCTGCGACTCTGAGTGTGGCACACGCAGGCAGGAAAGCAGCCCTGGTACCGAGAGGCTCATTTGTATACAGTCCTCTGCAGAGCTTCCCTGGAGGCATGGAGTGTGGGTAGGGACCCGGGTTATTGATGGCTTCCCTCCAGGGGTCTGCATCTTGGCACCAGGACTGGAATTATTTACAAGGCAATGGTTCTCAAATCTGAAGGGTTTGATTGGCTAGACTGACCCTGAAATTTCAGTTGTATTTGGGGACCAGGATACCTGATCCACTGTTGAGGGTTACTACAACTCATTCTAGGATTAACCTTTGGGACCTCTGGCCAAGTCAACTGAAGACCTTGACTAGGAGACTAACTGCCGGGCTGGACACTGGTCCACTCGCTGGTCACCATCACAGCCTGGCACAGAGGATGAGTGCTTCTACCTGTGCTCTGAACCCGTGCCCATTATTGAACTGGGAAGCAAGACAAGGCAGCTGTGAGAACTGAATTAAGAAAAAGAGTGTTTGGAAGGGACCTTGAGCAGTGACAATGGTGTAACACTCACCCCTGGTATAGCCCTGAGACAGAAAAGGAGACTCTGTGGCCCTCAAAGAAGACCCATCAGCTTGGCCAAGAGGAGCCACCGGTCTATGAGACCTGAGATGGCTACTCGTCCTTGTCAGCCTGAAAGGCCTGGAGTCCTGGATTGAATAAAAGGAAGAAATGGGGAGAGCTAACTAGGGGAATAGCAGCATCCTTCTGCTTCCCGACTACAGATGCACTAAGACCAGCTGCTTACACTCTCGCCTTCCTATACCCTTAAACCATGAGCCAAAGTAAACCTTAAGTCCCTTAAATTGCTTTTATTAGGCATTCTGTTACAGCAACAGGAGGCAACTAATACCAACCCAAACCGCAGGCAGATGTGTCCCTAGGCATGTCAAGGGTTGTTTCACAAGAACTAGAGCCCCATGGGATTTGCTAGCCTAATGCTGCGACCCTTTACTACAGTTCCCCATGTTGTGGTGACCCCCAACCGTAAAATCATTTTCATTGCTACTTTATAGCTGTAAATTTGCCACCATCATGAATCATAATGCAAATACCTGTATTTTCCAATGTTCTTGGATGACCCCTGTTGAAAGAGTCATTTGACCCCCCCCCAAAGGGGTTGCAACCCACAGGTTGAGAACCTCTGTGCTAGAATGTGGCATGGGTGCTCATATTTTGAAAATAAACAAAATTTAAGAAGTAAAGAGAGGCAAGGTTTATGCAGTCGGCCTGTTGGAGTGCGCCCCGCCCACCTTCTCTGAGTCTCCGAAGTTCTCTGGAGCAGATGGAGGCTCCAGGAAGAGGGAAACGGATCTTAAAATTAGAGTCTGATGGAGCCACCAGAAGCCCAGACAGAGCACAACTGAAGAGACACCAGTGGTGAGAGAGAGGCTGAGCTGGCAGCCCCCTGGCTGGAGGACCGGGGTCCCCTGCTCCAGTCAGCTCATTGGGCAGCAGAGGTCTCACATGCCCCTCACCCAAACCCCACTGCTACCAAAATGCTGCTCTCTCAAAACAGAGCACAGAGGGAGGCTTATCAAAGAGCACCATCTCACAGCAGGGGTGATGCTGCTGGCCCAGAGTGGCCCCTTCAGGAAGCACTGACCCAGCTGAAGTCACCATTGACCCAAGGCCTCTCCCACTGCCTCCGGAGGACTTCCCAGGAAGACTGTTCGGGGTGACTGGGCACGGGGGTTGCTGGGATAGCCACTTTCCCTGCTGGTCTACAGCCAGCTTTCAGTTTGTGAGTGCTCCAGGGAACAGAGGGCAGACAGCCACTTGATATGTGAGTGACGAGAGCCACCACAGCCCTGAAGACTGGTTTCGCATCTGCTAAGACAGTCCCTACCCTGCTGTGGTCTCAGGAATTCTCAAGAGTTCCCGAGCCTTGCCCTCAACTCTCACTGACCCCTAGGCCCAAGCTGTCTCTCTAGGTTGGATGGCTTTTCTTTTCCTTTTTCCCTTCTCTTCCTTCCTTTCTTCCTTCTTTCTTTCCTTCCTATCTTTTATTCTTTCTTTCTCATCAAGAAATGTGAGTTCAGTTCCAAAACCCACATAAAAAAAAAAAAACTCCAGGTATGATGGTACACCCCTGGGGTGGTGGAGACAGGCAGGTCCCTGGAGCTGACTGGCTAGCCAGTCTAGCAGAATCAGAGAGTTCCAAGCCAATGAGAGACTCTGTCTCAAAAATTAATAAAAATGGGCTGTGCCTGAGGATCTAGAGTGAAGGTTCTGTACCCCACAAGCACGCAGATACATATATACATGTACATACACAAACAAGCTTGCAAACATGCACACACAAACACACAAAAACTAGCTTGAAGACACAAACACATACACAAGTATGCAGACTTGCACACACATACAAACACACACACGAACAAGCACGCAACATGCATTCACACATGCATAAACAAGCATGAAGACATGAACACACGCAAGCATGCAGACACCTGCACGCACACACACTTGTAGATGAATACACACTTGTAGATGCACACCCAGAAACAGCATAACAGAAAAGCATTCATGTCAGCTCGCGATTTCAGAGATTTCAGTCCAGTATGGTAGAGCAGGAATGTCAACAGGAAAGCTCCACCCACAGCCCTGGGAACATGACCAGCTGTCCCCATCCAAATGGACCCAGAAGCAGAGAGGCCGAACAGGAAACAGGCAGGTATCACCTTCAAAAGCAACCGCTAGTGACCCGCCTCTGCCAGGCAGGCCCACCTCCTGAATTATCACACCTTCCCAAACAGCTGCCCCCACAGCTGAGGGCAGAGGAGCCAAAGTGGTGGGGGACACACCAGATCCAAGCTCTGACGTGCCTTTGTTTTGAAACAGCTTTTGAAGGAACAAAGTCATTATCAGAAAGTGGACCCCACCAGAGCCAGTCCCACGAGACCAAACTGGCTTTCGTGTATCAGAGCAAATTTTCCCTTCAAAGGTCTCCAGGAGGCCCTCCTTCCTCCAGCCTTCACCCTCTTCTGCTTCTAAAAGATTTTCTCATCATCTCCCTAGCCGCCTCCATTTCCATCCCGGGTGCCATCTTTGAAACAAGCCCAATTTCATCCGGGAACACTCTCTTTCCCGTGAGCGGAAGAGCTTACGTCACCTGGTTTCGACGTGTGGGTTATTTACATTTTCCCTATCACAAAACACCTGAGAAGAAGCAATTAAAGGAGAGGAGGGCTTGTTTTGGCTCACGTTTTGAGGAGGTACAATCCGTCCCAGGAGCGGGCTGTGGAGGCACGAGTAGAAGACGCAGCTCACGTGGCTCTTGCAGTCAGAAAGCTAACAGTGAAAGGAAGTTGGGCTGAGCTCTAAACCTCAAAGCCCACCCTCTGAGAACCACCTCCTCCAACAAGCCACCCCCTCCCAGGTGTTCTAGAACCTTCCCAAAGAGCACCACCAACCAGAAATCAAGTGTTCAAACACGTGAGCCTGTGGGAGATGGTTCTTATTCAAACCACAATGTGTGCACACCACCTGGCCTAGAACCTTCCGTGAACATCAGAGAGAGGAGAGGAGGAGGAAGGAGAGCCCGTTCCTACCAGCCACATATCTCTGACTAACACTTTGCAGGCTGTGTTCTCCAAGGGAATTCCTCAGTGGGCTGGGAGCCACAAAAGGGGCAGAGTGCTGACCCCATCATACGCTGGCAGCCACTTCCGTCTGCCCCTGTCTTCCCAGGTGCAGGTGGGCACAAGCTCCAATAGTGTGGGAATGGGCCCCTTTCCTTTAGAAGCCCAACCTTGAAGCCCTCCTGGAAAGATATCAAGGCTTCTGGTGTCTGCCCGTTAGCCCCCAGCTGGTCGGTTTGAACGCCGCTTTGAGGATCAAAGGTATTCTAGAAGGTTACAAGACTCGAAGATCAAGGAGATTCACCTGTTCATCAAAGGAGCTGGGAGGGCCTTTCCCGGGAGGTTCAGGCCCTGTGGTGTTAACCACGGGGAGTTCTGCTTTAGGATGAATGCCCTACACATGGCCAGGGAGCAAGAGCGGCTGGAGGGTCTGGGCCCCCACGCACTCAGTGCGTGCCTGGAAGGCATCCAAGGGGAACCCAGGAGAAGGACTGGGTACTGGGGTTGGAAGACGTTACCACAACCTTGTGTGGCTGCAGAGAAATTAGAAGAAAGACACCAAGGAGGAAAGGACGGAAGGTCAGGCCAGAGACAGAAGACAGCCACATCCTTAGAGACAGACAGCAGCGCTGTACGGATAGCGTGTGTGCACGGGCTATGCTGGCTCCTGTGCAGGGAAAGTCTGCCTAGTTCCGAAAAACTGCTGACACCATGCTATCAAATAACCACAACTCCTTGCATGTATGCATCTTTTTAGATAGTGGTAGAGAGAGATGGGGACTTGGGTCTCCTTCCCATGAAACACTGGGCTCATAAGAACAAACCATTTTCAAATACTACCCACCTATTCCCAAGCCAGCCAGCCTTCCTCCAGGCCAGAATTTCTTCCTGTGGACAACCTTGGTATGTGGGTTTTGGGGAACTCAATTCATACAATCCTTTGCCTCCTGAGTCAGGCCAGTAGTGTTTTTGACTTCATGGTGATCCAGCAGCCATGCCTGGCTTTCAGAATCACAGAGGTGCTTCCTTCCCTCCCTCCCTCCCTCCCTCCTTCCCTCCTTCCTTCCCTCCCTCCCTTCGGAGGTTCAGACAGCAGATGCATGTTAAGCAGGAGTCATATCTTACACCTTCTGGTAGGCACAGTTTGCTAAATGCTTGTGTATCCACGGTTATCTCTTGGTCTAAGGGGGGCTTCTGCAGCATCAGGCTGCAGAAATATCATCACTTCCCAAAGTAGGAAGGAAAAGGCAATATCCCCCCCCCCCCGCCCGAGTCATCCTTCTCATAAAGCCCAGGTAGCAGCAGGATTGGCTGGGAAATGCCCTCCCTGAGGGAAAGACAGCCACATGGGCTGACACCGCTGCGTGCATTTGAAACAATCTCACTTCCCTTCCCCCATCCTTCATGGAAAGGATTGAGGGAAATTCCCAGCCAACTATAGAGTTGCTGAATAGGAGGGGCTCATTCTCTATAGTCATTGGGCAGAAGAAATTGCCCAGTCAGTAACATGCTTGCCCTGAAATCATGAAGATCTGACCCCCAAAGTCCATGTAAAAAAAAAAAAATCTGATGGTACCTGCTTGCAGCCCCAGTTCTGGGGAAGCAGAAACAGGCAGGTCCCTGGGGCTTGCTGGCCAGTCACACTAGTCTACTTGGAGAGTTCCAGTCCAGTGTGAGATTCCACTACAACATAAATAAATAATATCCTGCTGGCAAGATGCTTCAGCAGGTAAAAGTAGAAGTGTTTGCTGCCAATCCTGATGACCAGAGTTCAATCCCAGTACCCTCGAAATAGAGGGAGAGACCTGTCTCTCAGAAGGTGCTGCCCCCTGACTTCCATATGCAATTCAGGCTATGACATCACACACACACACACACACACACACACACACACACACACATTTATTTTAAATGCCAACATGCACACATATACAAATAAGTAAATAAAATACTCAAAAGTTTAATACGCACCAGCATGCACATGTGTGCACACACGAAGAAAAATCCAAACAAGTCACCAAGCTGTTGACGTGAAAGGACTACTTTATCTTTTCTAAAGCATGTCAGATCAGGCTCCAAGCCCCCACCCACTCGCCAAGGGGGGAGATTGGTTTCAGTCGTATCTTGTGGTTCCTTCTTAACCTCTCGCAGTGTTTGATGCTCACAGTGTCCGAGAAAATGAGGTACCAAGCCACACTTGGTTTCCCTTCAAAGTAACACAGCCCCTCCTAGTCCCCACCAGCTAGCCTGCAATCAGAGCTGGCAGGCCTCCTGGAACTCCCAGAACCTCCTGGGCTCTCTCCTAGATCCTGACAACACCCTCTGCCTTTCTGCCCAGCAGTGTAAGGAAATGCTCGTGACTCGCTGACAGATGAGCCCAGAGTGTGTGCACAAACCCTCCACTGTGCTTCATGCTCATCCTGGTCTTCAAAGCAGCAGTCATGGCCGTTCCCTCCTCCCTCCTCCATCTTCCATCCTCGGCACTTCTAAATATATACGCTGGCAATCTACAACTCATTCCTTTTAGGCAAAATAAAATTACCCTTAGCTTTCCCAAAAGCTGGGCTATGTAAGTGATCTCTTCAAATAACCAGTTGCTCATTCCCTCCCTGATTCACTACACGAACGTGTCAAACTAACCAAGCTTGTTCCTCATATTTATGAGTCACACATGTGGACCAGAAAGATCCCGGGGGATTGGAAGGGCCAGCTCTGAAGATTCTTTGATGGTTAGGGAAAGTGGCTTCCATAGATGGTAGTTCAAACATTTGGAGATAAAAGCACACGTGGACCAGCTCCAAGCCAAATGCCTTGCTCAGTTTCTCTGATTCCTTATAGCCAACATGTAATAGGATGCCCGGAATAGTCTAGAAAACCTCTGCATTGAGTTAAAGGGAAATGATAGACTGTTAGCGTTTCCTGGCCATGAAAAAAAATATTCGAGAATTCAACAGAGTAGGAGAAGTTTATTTTGACACCTGCTTTCAGAGGCTTCAGCTCATAGTCGGTTGACCCTGCTGTGCCAGGGCCTGTGGTTAGAAAGATACCTCACACCCAGTTCATAGGAGAGCACAGCTGATCTCCTCGGGACAGTCAATAAACAAAGGGGAGGTCAAGAAGGCACTCCCCATATCTCCTGCGGGGTCACACCCCCTGGGATCTAAAATCACCCATGAGGCTTTGTCTCCTGAACACTTCCAAAGGGACTGCCAACCTTTCAAAGGGACTGTGAGCAGAGGAACAAGCCCTCACCATGCGATCCTCTGCAGAACATTCAAGATGCAGCCATTACAGAGTCAGTACTGTCTCTCAGGGGTGCGACTGGAAGCTGAGTTCTCACAGGGCTAGAGTCAAGCCTGCAGCATCCATAGTGAGGCTTGCCCGCGTACAGCATCAGCTCCGCCCTGCTTGTGCTGGGCTTCCCACAGCATCTCACGAAGACCCAGGTGAGTCATGTCTAACAGTGTGGTCAGCTGGACTGCTCCTGGTCACCGATCCATTTCACGGGCCAGATTAAAAGTTGCTTCCAGGGTTGGGAAGACGGCCTGTTGGGCAAAGCATGAGCTTTGCAAGCACAAGCACTTGAGTTAAAACGCCAGAGCCCACGTGAAAAAGCTAAGGGTGGTGATGGCCACCTGTGATCCCAGTGCTGGGAGGAGGAGACAGGAGGCTCTCTACAGTTCCTGGGTCCATCGACCCTAGCCCAACCAGCAAGTTTCAGGCCAGTGAGAAACCCTGTCTCAAAACAGTGTCCTGAGGAATTATACCTGAGGCGGTGCTCCGGCCTACACACACACATGCACACACACTCACCCGCACGGAGGCTTCCCCTGTACCTCCAACCTAAGAGTCAGAGTGTGTGCAAAGGCAGAGACAGTCGTGTGCTCGCCATGGTTCTGTCTGCTGGATGTGTTTTTGTGTTCCTCATGTTGACACTTCACAGGTCCCAGGCAGTAGCAATCCTCTGAGTCACAGACAGCTTAATAGAGTCCCCAGTAGACATGGGGCTCATTAATTGGTGCCTCGAGGACATCCACAGATTTATAATTAATATCCCAGACCTTCCTTTCCCCAGGGGAATGGTAGGTGGTGCTGCCGGTAGGTTTGTGTTCAGACCCACAGAGTGGAAGTCAGCCATGTGCACTGGGAAGCCAGACTGGCTTGCACAGACGGCTTAAAACTAAGGATGTTCACTTTAAAACACTTGGCAGTTTCAAGTTGAAACGTGATTGAGTTCATAAAGCTATGATATGCGCTTTTTCGAACACAATGACTGAAGTCTAAGTCATTGATTTTCACTAAGTATTTCTTCCCACTAAACAAAATCATATCCCATTTATTTCTCTGAGTGGAGAACAAAATCAAGCATCCCTTCATAAGTCTTGACTCCAGAAGAAGTAGGAGGGGCCCCACCAGGTCGACCACGTGTCCACCTTGGAGGCCCTTGGTTCCCTCTCTTTTTCCAGAAGTCCTTCAGCCAAGTCTTTATTGACAGCCAGACAGAGAGAAAACCCTAGAAGGTCGGAGTGACTTTCTCTATTCCTCAAGGGTTGTATCATTCTGCTTGGCTCTGAAGAAGGGAAGCAGAAACCCAACAGTCAGGGAGGGACTGTTTGGAACCAGTCCCCAATGTCCCTGAGACCAGGGACCACTGGGTTTTAACTCTAATGCTATTTGCTCAGGCAGTTTTTCCAGAGCCTTCCCCTTGGTGCTTGAGGTGATATTAGTTTCCTCAAGGCCCCTAGGTCCCCTGGTTGGCATTCCCAGAAACTCCCCCAGGAAGGAGACCCTGCCCTGTGACCACTAGTAAAGCCACCCTTCTCCCCATTCTGTGAGAAGGAGGGGCATCCCTGAACACTTGGCTTGCTAGAGTGCAGACCCAGCATGCATACCACCCGGAAAAGGAACACAAAGAAAGTGATGAGGCCCCTAAAGTACGTGAAGCCCTAAACTAATAGGAAATGGTTGATAAAATAAACGCTGATGTGGCATCTCGGACAGAAATGAAAACAGACATGAGTAAGAAGAGAGCATTGAGAACTAAGGGGTAGGCATAGAAGGGCAACGATAGAAGGTGGCATGATAGGTGTACCCCACAGCTAGAACCGGGGTGCATGCCAGAGGGCCAGCAGAAATGACTGCGTGCAAAGCCAGTCGGCTACTACTACTTGATGGGATGTACTCACTTACAAGAGTATCAACCAGTCACGCACTGACTGTGGCACACACACACACACACACACACACACACACACACACACAAAGCAATGTGCCCTCCCCCCGAGTCATCATGTCACCCTTCCTTCTGACCTCTCTCCACCTTGAGGCTCAGAGCACTAGATCTTTTAAGTTTTTCCACGCCTCATTTCTCCGTCTCGTCAATCAGGAGCCTAGGACTCCATGAGGGGTAGCTTGGCTGAGGGTCCTTATTCTCCCATGTTAATGTGTTTCTGCTGTTTCCTTCTTTTTAAAGGATAGATGCTATGCTTAAATGTCCCTCTGTGATCTTTCTTGCACCAAGCCCCATGAACCAAAGGGGTGGCTTCCTTTGCTCTCCGCCCCTGCATGACCACTGCTTCTCTTGCTGATGACAACACTTCCTTCCTCCAGCCTCAATCTTCACCCTAGCCTGGCCTTAATGTGGAAGACTGGAAAATCATCTCAAGGGTGCTACGGGAAATAGATACCAACTTCTGAACCTTTTAATGGGAGGAAGTAGTATGTACACACCCCCTTACTAGAGGAACCCCGAGGGTTTGCTGAGCCCCTCAGACCTGGAGTCCTATCCGCAGGAGAGAGGCTTTGACTGCAGAGTCTGGCCTGCTATGCCCTCCTCTGAGTCATGAACTCTCCCCAGAGTCACACCCCGCAAGTGGATCACTGTGTATTTTCCTGGGGCTTCCATGTGTCATTCACTTTCTGTATGTGTGCTTGTGTGCATGTGGAGGCCGGAGATCAAACTTCACTGTCCTTCCTCAATCGCCCTACACCTTATCTCTCAAGACAGGATGTCTCCCCGAACCTGGAGCTCGCTGACTAGTCTAGGCAAGCCCCAGAGCTCCTTCTACCTCAGCAGCGGGATTACAAGCCTGCCAGCATAGCCAACTTTTTGTAGAGGTTCTAGGGAATAAACTCAGACTCTCCTGTTTGCAAGGCAAATACTTTACCCACGAAACTCTCACCATGCCCTGCACCACTCAGGAAGCCCAAGAGTGAACTGAGCTTGTGACTCTGGGCTTTAGTCACTAGTACCCATGGAAGCCACCTTGGCAAGCAGGTGCTGGTGCTAAGTTAGGTCCAGTGACTGTCCATCACCCCTTCAGTGTTTACAGAGCTACCTGGGGAGGCTCCCAGCCAATCAGGACTCAGTGAGTGGCAGTCTATGTCCTGGGGTCACCACCAGCCACCTTCATCCTGCCTAAAGCTGACCTTCAGGGCGCTCAGCAGGCTCGTGTCAGCCCCTTGGGCTTTATGCCACACGGCTGGACCTACCAGCTTCTGCTTTCGTACCGGAGAACGTCAGAGAACAATTTATTCACAGTGATGCTTAGAAGTGGCTTCTTCCAGTGTCGTTCTTCTGCCCGCCCCCTCGGTGCTGCAAACACATACAGCACACCACATACAGCACACCACACACACCACACCACACACAGACACACACACCACATCTCGCTACACACAACACACAGACACTGCAAACACCACAAAAAACAAACCATACAGACACACAACACACATCACACCTCACTACACACAACACACATATACTGTACACAACACACACACACAACACACCATGCAGGCCACACCTTACTACACACAACACAATACACTGCACACACCATACACAGACACTCACATCACACATCACTACACACAGCACACATACACTGTACACGACACACACACACACCACATACACCATACCACAATACATCACAATACAATACACCATATCGCACAGCTGAATACGCCACACCACACACATATGCTGCACTAAACCACACACACACACACCACAAACACACACATCACTCCCCCCCACACACAGTGATTCTACTAACACAACACATCTAAAATAGCAAAGCTTAAACCAAAGGTGAAGTGGGAGAAGCACTTGTCCCCCTTCTCTCTACTCTTCCTTTCCCCAGAAATTCCCTATGAAACCACAAATCAGAGGAAAGATTCATGAATGAATGCCGTGTGTGTGTTATATATATGCACATTTTCATGTGTGTGCATGTGTATATGTGCCGGAAGGAAGGCACGCATGTGCACATGCATGTGGAGGCCAAAGGTCAACATCAGCCTTTATGGCTCTGTCTGTTTGCAGATAGGCTCTCTCACTGAACCTTGAACCACCAATTCAACAAGTCAGAGGCATGTTTCAGTCTCTGTCTCCCCAATTCTCCTGCTTCTTCTTAATCTTATACACAACCCATGCTTTTTGCCATGACTTGTGGGTGCCCATGAATTAGGCCTGCTTCTCACCCCCACAGCCTGCCCTGGTACCCTAAACCAGACTCTCTCCACCTGCATTCCTGGGTCTTATTGCATGGGCTATATAAGCAAATGTCCAGTCACTCCAGATAGACCACCAACTACAGCCCAAAGAACCAGTTCCGCCAAAGTCTAACCTGATGACCAGTAAGCTGTTGGGGGTTTCTTGCAGGAGGTTGTGATTCGGAGGAAGGGGCATCACTGAGCAGCCCACCTTGGCATAGGTGATAACTCAGAAAAGCCCCATTCCTGGAGCTGTCTGCACACTTGGCTCCCTGGGGAGCCTCTTCCCCCAGAAGTTGATGCTGATCATATGGTCTTGCAGGGGCTTTGTGAATCCTGTAACTTCCAGGAGCTTCCTGTGCTAAGTTTCCTTAGTTCCTGGGTCTTTAAGAGCCTTCCCCTTCCTGCCAGGGAGAAATTAGGTCCACAACCGCTCCTCACAGATGTCCAGACTTTCCCACCCCAGACTGCTCTTTGTGCTTAGAGAGTTCCTTCTATGGTGGCAATATCTGCAGCCCCTTCTCAGACTGACCCTGCAGATCCACCAGCCTCAGCCTAGACCCCCTTCTTGTCCTTGTGAGGAGGATCTGACTCTTGTACCCTTTCCATCTCAATCCTTATTAAGTCATACTTTTTTCCTGGTGTTATAATTTCTACCCACACTCTCTCAAGAGACTCTCAGCCTCCCCCCCCCACACACACACACACCCATGCTTGTGTCTGCATTCAGTAGCTGCTCAGTACTCACCGGGGGAGTGAATACGCCAGAGATCTTATGATGAGCTTTCCCACCTGACTTTACTCTGCTAAGCCATTGATCATTAACCAATTAAAAACAGCACAGATACAGACGGACATCCCACATCAGACTGTGCTCGTATACTACCTCCCATGCTAAGGAATGGATATGATCTTGTTCACTGAGGAGTTCCAGAGAAAGGGAAGTGTTTGTGGTAATTGTCCAGGGCTTCCCAGACAGACCTCGGCTCATGCAGAAGTGGGAGCAGGACAGACAGCTCTCAGTCCCTCTCTGAGCACCATGACAGCCCTCACTGCAGGGAGTGTAAATAATAATTGAGTTGCTGCTGTGTCAACAGGGTGGGGTTCTGTCTTATTCCGTTCATGACTGACTCTCATTACTGAGCCACTTGGACACCCAGTGAAGTAAGGAGAGATGAGAAGGACTAATGGTAACTGTTAGAACAGCAAACACATGATGTTTCTCTAAGGGAAGCATACCCCAGAGAGCCTGTGAAAGGGAGGTGTAAGGAACCAAGCGTTTAAAGGGGTTGAAATGTGTGTATTTGTGTGTGTGTGTGTGTGCATGCACACATAGTAAGCCAGAGGTCAGTCTTACCTGTTACCCTCAGGAATACCATCCACTTCCATTTAGACAGGTTGTTTCCCTGGCCGGTAGTTCTCCTGGTTGACCTGTCTCTCTCCCCAGCACTGGATTTACAAGTACACACCACCATACCAACGTTTATTGTTTTTATGTGGATCCTCAGCATCCAGCTGAGGTCCTCATGCTTGCAAGGCAAGTACTTTATCCCCATTCTCAGCCCAAACATTTGGGGTTTGACTGAGGACAGACATCAGCCCCAAATGGAAATTGCCAGAATCTTTCAAGAGTACACCTAGGCTCAGGGCAGTTCCAGAAAAGACCTCAAGGCCAGAAAACACTCCAATGGGGCCTCTGGACTCTTGTGTAGCTGGTGGTAGTGTCGTCCAGGAGCAGTGAGCTCCTTCAGGTTGGAGCTGGAGGAGAGAACTGTGCCCAGGATCCTCTTGCAAGTCTATTCCCACTGAAGTTTGAAGCTTGACTTGTAACTGTCGGCACACGACTCGGTGAAAACTGTGCTCCTGTGGCCATTGTCTCTAAGTCAGAGTTTCTCTCACTGTGATTAAACACTGTGATCCAAAGCAATACGGGAGGAAACAGGTTTATTTCACTTATAGCTTATCACTGAAGGAAACCAGGCTAGGGACTTGGGGGCAGGAGGCAAAGCTGAAGCCATGGAGAAATGCCGCTTACTGGCTTGTTCCTCACGGCTGGCTCAGCCTGCTTTCTTATATACCTCAGGAACACCTGCGCGCGCGGGGGTTGCTCCACCCACAATGGTGTTGACCCACCCACATCAACCACTAATCAAGAAAATGTCCCACAGGCCTGTCGAGCTGGTGGGGTATTTTCTCCACTGATGTTCTTTCTAGCCTATGTAAAGCTGACATAAAGCCAGCACAGTCTTTGTTCTTTCTGCTTTTTTTGTTATTATTTTTTCTTATTTACCTTTTTGGGTAGATATCTAGCTTTTCACGAGCAGCAGTTCACCTTGGTACTTCAGTGAGGGTCAAGACAGGAAGACAGTGCAGTTGGCAAAGTGTCTGCCTTGCAAACATGAGAACCTGAGTTCCACCCAGAACCTATTTAAAAAAAAATAGAAAAAAGGTTTTAACATAGAGAACCTGAGGCCATTCTGCAAAGGCCATGGTGAGCTTGGGCGAGGGTGGGGCTCCTGATTTGGGTCTGGTCCATTGTCCTCAGCTAACCCAGGTACTGCCTACTTCAATGGAATGCCTCTCGTTTTCCATGAATGTCCCACACAATGGCATCTGTCGTTCAAACCCTTGACACACCACAAAAGAACACTTCCCAGCATCCTTAGCAGTCAGATGGCGCTGTGTGAATATTCAGAGAATATTCAGAGAAGTGGGGTGTAGGCGCTTCATGACCCTGGAGAACATAGCAGCCCCACTCCGGCACAGCCAGCCTCTGTAATCGGAAGTTAACAGGACAGACCATGGAGTTCCAGCATGCCATGAGAATCCAGTGACCCTGATCAACACCTCTGAGGATTCCCCCAACTCTGAGTTGATTGGTCAAGGCACCAGAGAAAGAGAAGGAAAAAGAGATTTCCTGGAGTGGGGGGGAGCAGAAGCTGGATAGTTCTATGCTGCGGGTGTGGGCCCACTGAGCAAAGGACACCATTGAAAACGTTCGAATCACACACCCAATTCTTGAAGCTGATCCCGTGACCAAAGAACCAGGCACAGTGCAGGAATACTCAGCTCCTCTGATCTTGGGGACAAGAAAGGGGTGGGAGGACATCTTAGTGTGGGTCAAGTGCTTAGGAATCTGAAAGGGCTGGTCTGGTTCTGTGCCTGCTTCACTCTGTGGGACAAGAAGGGATGCAGACAGCAGACGGGCCCAGGACCATCTCTCCGTCTGTCTGTTTGTCTGTCTGGGCCTATTCCAGGGCTCTGTCCCCATGAAACCCAGCTCAAGGAAGGTGTGGAACTAAGCTTGTTGTAGTTGGCAAAACTCCACCAACCGGCAACAGAATGTCCTCACCTCACCTCAGCCCGGTCCTCTTGACATTTAGACTATAGATTTGTCTGAAATCACACATGTGCATGAATGTGCATGCACATGTGTGCACAGACACACACACAAACCATACACACTGATCCAGTCCAGCAGGAGGGAGGTATAGTGAGCCAGCTGCTTTTGCCTGTGGTCCTAACCAACCCACGTAACTCTGAACTGTAGAAAGCTCATTCTAGACAGAAAAGACAACACCTAGAAGGGACAGATCAGAGCCATCAGAGCCTCCCCACGTCCTGGGGAATCCTGGCTCCACAGCTGAGGTGATCTAAGAGCTTACAGCTGAAAGCGAACCCTCTCCAGCATGCCCAGTAGCACAATGCGACCCCATGCAGATGGTGCATTCATGGGGCTCTTCAGTGTGGGCCCCTGGCAAATGCTGCTGCTGCTGCTGCTGCCAACTGAATCTCTGGATAAGAAAACACCAGAGAGCAGTGACACCAACAGGAACCTGACCTGTCTTTAGCAATGTCCTGGCCCACTATGGACAAGCCAGCACAATTTCCGGGGGGAACTTCCTCCCACACCTTTCTCACTCTCTGTGAAGGAAGTCCCGAAGCAGCAATGCCTTTGACAGAAAACACACACATACACATGCACACATACACACACACACATACACACACACACACAGATTAATTGTACTTTTGTTGAGTTTTCATTGAGGCTTTAAAATAAAATAAATTAGTCATAATTTTAAATTCGACATGCAACATTGATTTTCATAATTGATGGTCACAAATCAGCCAAAACCATGGCTGAGAAACCAACTCACCATTCCACCTTTTGACTCCGCAAGTACGGAGCACCCAGGACCTTGAAGGGGCCCCTGGGAGCACATGTCTGAGCTGGGGTAGCCAGGTTTGCCACTTCCAAATGTCATGTGCCATCTGTCCGACTGCCCCCTCTGACTGGGTTTCCTCTCCCTGTCTGCTGGATACTGCAGCCGGATTCCAGGAACTGTGCTCTTCCAGGGACCCCTGCTGTGGGATTCCCATTGCCTCTGAAGCCACCTGCAGGGGCACAGCAGGTTGGAGAGTCCCTGGGAGTTCCACACTGCTCTGATCTCCTTACAAGGATCCTCGCCACATACTGGGACCACTTATTTTTAAACTGTGTGTCCACACATGGCTTCATGGTGCCACCAACATTTAACCCACTCAGAGACCGTTTGCCCCTCAATCTTGAATCTAGACAGTTTGTACAAGGACAGTTGAGAAGAAAGAGTGGCCACAGGGTTGCCACAGTGTAGCCTCTTGCTATTGTCTGAGGAGCAGGAGAAAACCCAGCTGCCATATTATGAGGAAGCCCAAGCTGCAGGTGTGGGAAGGAAGTAAAGTCCCAGCCACTACCCACTAAGAAGTCAGACTGGTGAGTGACCCTGTATTAGATGTCCCAGCCCAGGCCCTAGACACTGTAGACCAAAGAGGAGCTGCCCTGCTGTGTGATCTCAAAGTTTCTGGTCCACAGGATTTGTAAGCTTACTTTGTCTCATACTAGGTTTCCAGGAAGCTCACCACCACCCCACATTGCCAACAATCTATGCCCACAGCAGGGACACAGCATACTCGGGATTGGCAAGAAATTTTTTCAGTGGCCATAGGTCTTGGGTCTCAGCCCTGCCTGCCTTAGTCTTGCAGCAACCTTGAGAGTGTTTGTCGGAAAATTTCAGGCATGAACCAGGCAGTAGTGATGCAAATCACTCAAGGGGGTTCCTGAGTGCTGTGCTGAGTCATGATGGAAATGTGCTGTGCCCAAAGTGCGAAGGACTCTCTCCACGCAGGTGAGCAGAGTTCGGGAATCCCAGCAGCCAGCAGGCCAGAGTATAGCACCAGCTCCTTAGAGCCGAAGTTGGACGCTGCCCAGCTCTCTAGCACCGGTGTGCCCCTCCCGCTGACTCACTAGCTTCATGGCACCCTTCCAGCTCGGAGCCTACCCAGGGTCTCTAAGACCTGCTGACTTCAGCTTCAGATGTCTGTATATTCTTACAGCCTGGAGAATGGTCTGCAGTAGTCAGAATTTTGGTTTTGAATAAGCAAATTTATTAAATATTTAGCAAGTCGAAGCAAAAGAATGAGTAGCAGATAGATAGATAGATAGATAGATAGATAGATAGATAGATAGATAGATAGATAGATAGATGATAAAGATCAAATACCTCCAAATCATATGCTCAAAACATTTAGCAGACAGCCGGGCGGTGGTGGCGCACACCTTTAATCCCAGCACTCGGGAGGCAGAGGCAGGCAGATCTCCGAGTTCGAGGCCAACCTGGTCTACAGAGCTAGTTTCAGGATAGGCTCCAAAGCTACAGAGAAACCCTGTCTCCAAAAAAAAAAAAAAAAAAAAAAAAGAACAAAACCCATCCAGCAGACATCATCAACTAGGGAAGACCATTGTAGGCAGCCAACTAAAATCCCCAGTAGAAAGAGCTCCAGCCAGAGTAGAGTAGATTGCCCCCCCCCCATGAGTCCAAATGAAAGAAGAAATAGCAACAGATAGAGATGGCATTATTCAATCAGGCATTCGCAGCTTTCAGCAGAAGCTGGCTGGGGAAGCTGAGGCAGTCAGAAGGTGTTTCTGGGTTGAGTTTTCTTTCTCTCTGACTGAGCTTCCCACAGGTTTCTTCTTTTACATCATGTGGTGCAATGAGAGCCCCTGTTGGGAATGGGTTTACCTTTTGAGTGGTTTTAAAGACCTGATGTTTCTACTCTTGGGTACTTTTGCTGCTATTTCCTTCCTGTCACAGAGTTGGGGGGCCTCTCACCCCCACATAGGAGGCCTAGGATCCTGGCCACTATCAAACAAACGTGCTTGGGTCTGAGATGGGAGGCAGGGGGTGACCCTGCTTTCAGAGCCAGCTTTTCAGTGATGTCAAACAACACAAAACAATTTACCAATATAAAGCACATGCGCCGGGGGTCCCGCAGCCCTCCCCTTTGTGGCCCAGGCTACCCACAGCCCAGCTGTGGGGGGAGCAGCTGCCATCAGCCAGGGGTGACAATGGACTTGCTGTGGGGGCCCAATCTCACTTGACTCTGGAAGCCACATCTGGTGCCCACCCTACTTCCAGAGACCTCCCCCAACAGCAGCTGCTTGACAACTGGGCTTCAGCCACCTTCACCACACAGATGGCCCAATGACAGGTGCCATGCAGGCTCCTTTCCCAGACTGCCCGAGCAAAGCTGGCCTGTGGCTCAGCATTCCGCGGACTCTGGAGCCACTCTGATAGATGGCACTGTTCTGTCCAGCCTGCCTCCACCTCCGTCCCCACCCCTAGCCTTGACCTTAGCATCCAAGCCAACAGGCCACCAGGGACGTGGGCTGGAAGATGGATGGGAGGATATGGGCCTGACTTGAAGTCTGACTACCTGGCCTTGAATCCTGTGTGGCCTCCAAAAAGCAACCATGTGAGCTTTAGTCTGCTTGCATATAGGCTGCTCGGACCCTACTGCTGTAAGAATGCAGGATGGCTTGGACAGACTTCCACCAAGGCCCAGTGAACAACAGTGAGTGTATGCCCACAGTGTGTATGTGTGTGTATTCCCACAGTGTGCTTGTATGCCCACAGAGTGTGTGCGCTCAATCATACATGCCCACAATGTGTATGTATGCCCACAGTGTGTGTGTATGCCCACAGTGTGTGTGTGTGCCCACAGTGTGTGTGTATTCCCACAGTGTGTTTGTGTGCCCACAGTGTGTGTGCTCAATCATACATGCCCACAGTGTGTGTATGCCCACAGCGTGTGTATGCCCATAGTGTGTGTGTGTGCCCACAGTGTGTGTGTGCTCGATCATACATGCCCACAAGGTATGTATATATGTGTGCCCACAGGGGTGTGTATGTGTGCATACACACAGGATGTGTGTGCTTGCACATGCATACATGTCCATGACTCTCCCTGGCACAGAGCCCATTGACAAGTGTGTGTGCACGCACACACACACACACATACACACATAAACACCCTATAGATCTACACACACATACACCTTGTGGTCCTACACACACATACCCCACACACACACACACACACACACACACACTTTTTCTCAAACAAACCAGCACTTTGGAGAAGATTCCACCCACTTTTCAAGAACTCTTTGCTTTGGCCAATCATCTCACTGTCTTTTACTTTTCCACGTTAACACACTCAGCTGTGTGCCCCAAACAAGTTGAGAATGTTTCTCTGATCCTCCTCCCTTCTTCTATCACCCACCCTGGGTTAATTTCCCAGACCCTTCCTGAGGCTCTGTGGGCTTCTGTCCTGGATAAGCACAGACTCTGAACACCGACTTATCCGGCAAGAACAAGGTGAGTACGTCAGCCCCAGAACACACTGGGAAAGCAAGAAGAAATTCCCAGGAGGCCACCCTGAAAGCAGTCCAGGAACACCATGCCCTGCTAATTGTAGGACAGTTCAGCATACAGTGACAGACCTCGATATCTCTTTACCACTACAGGGTGTTTAAAGGGTGATGCCTGCAGGTCCCAGCCCTAGCTCAGACAACCCAGCACCATCAAGAACAGTGCACAAAGAAAGAAGCAGGCAGAGGCTGGAAGCCTGCACACAGAACACCAAAGATACAATGTGTCTTCCAGCTGGACTCCTGCAGAGGCACAGGGACCATGATAGAACATCAGTTGTAACATGAGGACCTGATTGTCGCCCTGGACACCAGGCTAGCTTAGCCCCAAAATAATCACACAGAGTTCTACATTAATCATAAACTGATTGGCCCATTAGCTCAGACTTTGTATTAGCTCTTATAACTTATATTAACCCATTATTCTTATTTATGTTAGCCACATGGCTCAATACCTTTTTCAGTGGGGTAGGTAAGAACCTGCTTCTTAGGTGATATGGGCAGCACTGGGGAGGAATGGGCTTCCTCCTTCCCAGCATTCTCCTGTTCTCATTGCCCCACCTTTACTTCCTGTCTGGTTGTCCCACCTATACTTCCTGACTGGCCAATCAGCATTTATTTAAAACATGATTGACAGAATACAGACAATTCTCTTGCACCAACCAGTCCTCAAACACTCAAACACAGGTGTCTGCTGTGCTGCTAATGACCCCCTGAGGGTCTATGGCTCCTGCAATGCAATTTGTGAATGAACTCAAATGGTCACAGCTTGACTCTTGCTTCTGTGACCTCTTGCTTCATATGAAATCTCCACTTAATCCTGACTTCTGCACTCCCCTCCCTGTTGTCCCATATTTTTAACTGATTTTTCTCATGCCATGTAAAATGTCTATAAAAACCAATTTAGCAGAGGAATGACTTAGTTTGGCTTATGATTGAAAGGGATGCAGACCATCGTGGTGACAGAAGCTTTATGGCAGGCACTCAGCACCACTTTCCTGGGTCTCCCGTTAATTGATACCAGACAGACTCTCCAAGTCTGCTTCCCATGATCATCTGCCCATCTGATATTGTCTGCCTGATCCGTCTGTCTGTCTGTCCACATACACATGCACACGTGCACACACACAGCAGATTGGCAAGCCCCACAGTGGGTATGTGGGTATCATAAGTGAGGATCTGAGTCCCGGGGCACCCACTGGGGTTTCCCAGTGCACCTATTGATATATTAAGTACCTGTGTCTGTGACTGCAATAAACTGGACCAAGGACAGATGAGTAGAATCAGAAAAAGAGGGAGTGCAGACTGGCTCAATGGTTAAGAGTGACGAGGGACAGCTCTGCAGTTAAGAACACTCACAGCCTGTGCAGAAAAGCAGAGGCTGGTTTTCAGCAGCCACATCAAGTGGCTCTGGGGAATCTGACGCCCTCTTCTGGCCTCCACAGGTACCTGCACTCATGTGCACACCCCCAGACACACATCATTTTAAAAATAAAGTAAAATAAGAAGCAGAGAGACCATCTGCTAAGACAGGAGGATTGGACAGGAGTGGGCCAGTGGGCCAAAGGTAAAGCATGGGACTACATGCCGCTGGACCCTTTCTAGGACATTACACAGCTCCTGCCTCTCACAGGCTTGTCTCACCCATGCAGTTTGTTGGTGATGCTAAGGTGAGGAAGAACTTCCACTCTTTCTCTGCAAACTGGCCTAAGTGTGCTCCATTTGGCACATGAAGCCAGGTGAGGGAAGGGCTTCCTTCGTATGCTAATCTTGATCCAGCTTTCTCCTGCCACAAGGGGATGCAGGGCTCTGACCTCAGCTGCTCCAGCATGGAGCCCTCCTCCTCCTCCTCCTTTTCTGCCTCCCGCTTCTCCTGTGGCCAGCTGCAAGGCAGGCAACTGTTGAAAGTGACCTAGAAAAGCAACTGTGGCCTAGGCAGGAAAGGCAGGAAGGAGATGGGAAGACAGTACAGGTTCTGAGCAAACAGTCAGTCTGTCCTCGGTCCCCTCCAGCAGCAGGGGTGGACCCACCTTCTGTGTGTCAGCTCTCTGCTAAGGCCTAGGGCAGCCCATGGCTCCAACATTGAACCCTGCCACCTGGAGCCCTCCAGCCTTCCTTGACTTCTTTGCCAGGAACCTAGAATCTCACTGCTAGAGGTCTTGCCCATTCCAGAGACCAACTTTCCCTGTAGCCACTGCCTCTATATCCCTTTCTCAAACAACCACCAGGAAAACAATAAAATCGCATTGTGTTTGGGGTAACGCCGGGTCACATTTCAGCCCGCTGGTCCGAGAACCTGTTTTAGTCTAAGTGAGCCTAAGGAGTCTGGCAGCTGGCCAGCAGAGTGACCTTGGGGACAGCAAGCACTCCTCGCTATAATTTAAGACCTGAATTTGCACACTGGTCCCACCCACAGCACTGGGTGTTTTTCAACGGTCTCTGAGGGTTCTTGAATGCAAGTGGCCTGCAGGGAAGGCGTGGGGATCTGTGTCCACAGGAGCCAAGTCTCTGCACAGCTGGCGTGCACTGATAAGAGCATTCATTACCAGGGAAGGGCTGGTCCCCTGGGGGCGTGGCTCTCCTTCCATCCCCTGGCTTCTTGATACTTTGTCCGCTGCCATCACCACGAAGTACAGTGTGACCTGGCACATTCCAGCGTGTGGCCTGGAGCCACCCAGCCCTTCGCATTGGCAGAGAAAGGGCTGGGCCACACAGCTGCTAAAAATGGCTGTTTCAGCCTTCCTACCCCAAAGAGTATGCACGGACATTCCTGCCATAGTTGAGGAAGATCCAGCCCAGCTCCACTTTGTGGCAGCTGCTCCCTAGGGCTCCGCAAGACTGCAGTAGCTCCGCCCAGGCCTCCCTGCATTCCGCACACTCCAGTTCCGAAGCCTTCCTGTGCAGGAGCTGCAAGCCCACCGGGCAGAGGGCGCTCAGAGCTCCCTGGTCCTGCAGGGGTCAGGGGCAGGCATGTCATGGGCACGTCTCCTCCCAGAGAGACTTAATAAGCCACCAAATGCCAGTCTCCCTGCTGAGGTAGGGAAACTGGACCTGAGAATGCTGATACCTTGCTGCTCTCTTTCAAAGCCCAGCAGGGTCTGTCTTCAGGATTCCCAGCTCCTGAATGAGTTATCTTCTGTCATCTCAAGCGGCCGCTTTGAAAGGTGAAAATGTAAAATACACGAGCAGGCTTTCGACCTTGGGTGAGCCCAAAAATCTGCCTATGCATCTCTAGACACACAGACAAGTGGTCTCTAGGGAGCAGGAAGCTCAACTGAGTCTCCAGCCCACGCCCTGGCCCAGCCTTGCGGTAGAACTGGAGTCAGGCGCCATTGAAGAGGAGTTGGCGGCCTTCCCAGCTTGGGAAAAGAGGGCTGCATTGGGTGAGTCCCACAGACCAGGGTGCCCCTGGGGCTTGTAGACCAGAGCAGAGTTAGGAGCCCCGCCAAGCCTCCTCTCCAACGACACCAAAATTATCCTGTCGCTCCTAGCGCCGCAGTAAACATTACAAAACTCTTTGAAGTTCAAACCGTGCCTGCCCACAGAAGGGGTTCCCCAGCCAAACTGTCTTACAGGGCAATTAAGATGTTGTCTGCAGGTATCAGGCTGTCTGCAGGGTTTGCTGGGGCTCAAGAAGGGTCTGCCAGAAGGCCAGACACAGCCAGGCGGTGGCCACAGGCCTGGAGTAGGGGCTGCAGTTGAAAGAAATGAGCCCAGGGGGACACCAGAGCCTGTGATGGGGGCCTTCACCATCTACTTCCTGCCTGCACCTTGGTCTTAGGCCCCATACCTGAGCTCCGGCTGTATTTGTGGACGGTGCGTGCCTTAGCTCTGGGTGAAATTGTAAGAGCGGCTTTTTCAGTTTGCTTTTTATCAGAGAGCTGAGAAAGGACTTGAAAGCTGTATCTTGGGCCTTTCAAAAAAAACCTGCAAGACCAGAGAGGGAAGAAGACCACCCCAGCCCTGAAAGGGAGGCGGCATGTGTCAGCCCTCCCTGGGCCCTGGCTAGGCTGCCAGCTAGCTTCAGGGAGCACCGGGAGCCCTGCTTGGGGGTTGGGCTGTGGTTTCATTTGGATCCTATCAGGAGCCTATGTCTGAAAACCAAAGTAGAGTTTCTCCTGCCCTGCAACAAAGCACATGCTGGTCACATAGCACCTGAGTCCTCCCTGCCCGAGAGCACTGTCTTCCTGGGAACTCCCTATGTGAGTGGTGCCCCTGGCCTAGGCAGGTATCCATGCTGCCCAATGGATGCAAACAAGGACATGGAAGAAATTTCAGAAGCTGCAGAGCAGAGCAACGTACAGACTGACCCACCTCCAGATGGGTCCATTCGTGGTTGCAGAAAAAGCCACCAGCCCAAAAGAAGAGTGCCTGGGCTCCCTGGACCTGAGACAAATGGGAAACTTCCTCAGGGACTCAGTACGGTTACTCAAGGAACCAGCACCCTTGCAGGCTGTTTGGGAAAAGCTGTATTTGTATGTTTGGTTATTTGTGGTCACTGCCAGGCCAGGTTCCTGCAGCTCATGACTGCAGGGAACCATGCAGACCCGGATGACATGTTCACACCTGACCACAATCAGAGAGTGTCCTGTTCAGGACACTTAGTCCAGGCACCTGCAGAGTGTGGGCTTCACTAAGAGTACTACACCCTAACCCAGAGGAGCTCCCACACACTGAGCTGATGGCCATCTTGGCCAGCAGCCTAGCTGATTCTTTATACTAAAATATATATGATATACACTAGCTAGTTATTTTATGGTTTTGTGTATGTCTGTGAGTGTGTGTGTGCATGTTCGTGTGGGTATGTATATGTGGGTGTGTGCAAGGAAAGGCCAGAAGTCAATGTTGGGTACATGCCTCAATATTCATAGAGACAGTATCTCTCACTGAACCTGCAGTTCATCAGCTAAACAAAATGGGCTGACCAGTAAGCTACAGGCCATTCTGTCTCCCCAGTGCTTGGACGGCAGACATGCACCACTGTGCCCACTGTTTTATGTGCACCCTGGCATCTGAACTCATATTTTTATTATGAAGCAAGCAATTTACCAGCTGAGTCACGTCTGCACCCACTCTGCCCTCTCACCATTTCTAAGTACACACATCATCAGCTCCAAAGGTTCTGCAGTCGTCACCGTCACCCACCAGAGCTGTGTTCCCCAAACCGAAGCCCTGGTGGCATTAAACACTGGTCCCCCTCCCCCACCCACCCTGCCGACTTCTCCACTTTCTGTCTACAGATTTAACTACCTTTAAAACATCGTGGGGTGGAAACAGATGGAATTCCCTTTTGGGCTGTTTTCTAAGGAGAAAGGAGCTTTGTGAAGGCAGTGCCATCAAGTTGGGCAGTCATTTTAGGCTGCTTTCTTTATTTTTTCCATTAATATACACAATAAAAGCAATAACTCCAGCTCTTTGAGTTGTAAAGTCTGTGTAGAATGGTACGACTCCCCCTAAAGTTAGTTCATAGAAAGTTTCATGCACTCTCCCCCAAGCAGCACCCCCCCCCCCCCCCCCCCCCCCCCCCCCCCCCCGCAGCATTAAGCCTTTATATTCCCATATCCACACAACTGCTTCATCTACCAGCTCACTCTTCCGGCTTTTGTTTGGTCTCCGGAGAATGTCTGCTGAAGACTTACCACGGCTCAATGTTACCATCTTCCTGCTTTTGCCTGCAGTGTAATTCAGTGAGAACTGTACTTGATATTTTGAAACTGGGTCTTTGCCCTCCTTGGCCATATGCAGTGTGATTTGGGGGTGATAGGCAGGGCAATAGTATAGACTGTAGCTTCCAGACTATTCCATCATCACCAGGAAACAGGACAGACAGACAAGGACAGGACAGACACACACTACATCCACCCAGTTGTGTGAGACATTTGGTGCTTTGTTGCAAACAGGCTTTGTTGGCCATGGCTTTGCCATACACCACCGGGCTGGTGGAAATGTTCTGAGCATGTTGGGGGGTAAAAGCCACAGTATCTGGCAAGTTACTAACTCTCAATGTCTGCTCCAACCCGTTTCATTCGCTGGCATCAAAGGACAGCTAGCTACATTTTAAACTGTGTAGCTTCGGAGACCGACTTTGCCCTCAGTCTAATGCTGTTGGGAGGCCCCTAAAGCACGTGTATAACAGTAGCTAGGTCCTTCATGCCATCTCTCAGTAGCACCCCTTTGTTCTTGCACGGGATCTGTCTTGTTCTCTCTGTCCATCTGTGTCTCACCTGCATTCTCAAGTTTCTCCCCCGTTGGTTGTATGCCAAAACTTTTTTGTGGATGAATAATATTCCAGTGTATGTTCTTAAGGTATCCAGGGCTCATTCACCCCATGCAGTAAAGCCTAAGGTTGAAGATAGGATGGTTGTTAAGGGAAAAGTGAATCCTCCCTGTTGTGGGATGTTTGTACACGGCAAGAATATGTGATGCTGTGATTGCTGTAGTAAAAAGCTGAATGGCCAATGGCTAGGCAGGAGGTATGGGTGGGACTTCCGGGCACAGAGAGGACTCTGGGAAGAAGAAAGGCAAAGATGCCAGGAGAACAAGCGGGATGTGCAGGAGGAGAGGTAACAGCCACAAGCCACGTGGAAGAACACAGATGAACAGAAACAGGTTAATTTAAGCTATGAGAATTAGTTAGAAACAAGCCTAAGCTATAGGCCAAGATTTCATCATTAATAAGAAGTCTCCATGTCATTATTTGGGAGCTGGTGGGACAGAGAAAGAATTGTTACACCTCACAGATCCTCAGTGGCAAGAGGCCATGCTGTGCTGGCCCTGAAGGAAGCCCTGGGGAAAGGTCAGGAGGCAGGAGTGAAGCAAACAGCAACAAGATTCATGATTGTGGCCTCCTTGGGAAGGAACCAGTCAGACAGGGTGAGCAGGATCTGGGGCAGAGCTGTCCTTGTTGTCGTCCACCTGGTCCTGCTAAGGAGAGCAGCTGTACAGTGGCTTGGTGTGTGGAAGCCTGAGACAGGAGGTTCTAGGGGAGACAAGGATTGAATGGTTGGAAAGAGGCCCCTTCCTAGGAAGTAGCTATGTGCTGCAGGATCAGTGAGGCCTCACACCACAAAGTCTCAGAAGACAGGAAATGCGGTTGACACACACACGCAGGCAGCTTTTTTTTTTTCTTTAATTCATTCATTCACTGACAAGGTCTTAGTCTGTGTCTGCCTTTCAGCTACTGCAGTAAATGCTGTTGCTAACTAGAATATGCAGGCATTGGCCCCAGTTCTGAGCAGCCTTTGTATTCTTAAATGTTTGTGTTTGTGTGTGTAAGAGGGAGAGTGCATGTCGGTGCAAATGCACAAGTGTTGGGAAGCCTGAGAGGACCCTCTGGTGTCCTCAGTATCTTCTCTAGGCCTGAGGGGACCCTCTGGTGTCCTCAGCATCTTCTCTAGGCCTGAAGGGACCTTCTGGTGTCCTCAGCATCTTCTCTAGGCCTGAGGGGACCCTCTGGTGTCCTCATCTTAAAGACAGGTTCTCTTACTGGCTCAGAATTGACCAAATAAGCCAGGCTTGCTGACCAGAGATGCCCAGGGAGCCTCCAACCCATCTCTGTCCTACAGTACTGTGATTCAGGATTCTGCCATGACACCTGGCTGCTTTATAAGAGGGTCTGGGGGCCAAATACAGCCCCTCAAATAGTTTACTGCCTAAGATGTCTCCCCTGCCCCAGCCTTCATTTTTAAATAAATAAATATTTCTTAGAACCCAGGTTTTGTTCATTTGTTTGTTTAAAGAAATAAGAAATCAGGACAATAACCCCACATATAACCCCCCATCTATCCCTAAGGTTGAATCACGAAATGGCTTCATTTAGTTGAGTGTTTCGCTCTCTGCATCTTTCCCTCCAGCATTGCTGGCCAGAAAAATCACAAGTCCAGACATCTGGTCCCTACAGCAGCAAACAACCCCAATCCAGCTTCGTGCGAAGGGACAGGCAGTGACCCACAATCAAGGGTCCTTGGTGCCCTCTGTCAACACATAAGATACTTCACAAGCCCCTGAGTTTCCCACCCCTCTCCCGACAAACCCCAGCTCACATCCCCTTCTCCCCACGACTCCCAACTTGCGAACCCCCTTCTCCAAGGCCTGAATCTGTGTCTCAGTCACCTTCCTTCCCTAGACTTGGAGCCATCAGTATTGCTGTGTCTCCCAAAGCCAGGGGACTGGAGCAGTCCACGGTTCTTCCGAGAAAAGGAAAGCCCTCACCTCTACTAGAACCCAGTATTTTAGACTTTGTGTTGTCTATTTCAGATTGTTGGAGAGAAAAGAGCCGGCACACGTACGAGGACAGGTGATAACCATCTTTGCGACCTGGAGAGGGAGGCCGTGTGACTCATTACTGGCCCACTGACATACAGCTGTGGCCTGCCTAACGCTACTGGAAGGTGGAGGTCAGCAGGAAGCCCGCCCCACTCCCTCCACACCTCACTCAGCCTGAGGCTGACTCATGGGAACTCCCAAGTGGCTCTGAGAAGAGGAAACGGTGTGAGGCCACTTTGGAGATGCTGGAGGAGAGAGGGGGAAATGTGCGCACCCAGTGGCCTGCAAACAAAGAATCAAACCCCTGTGGTGGAATAAAGTCAGAAGTCTGGGGCTCCCCTGGGGCCCCTTGACTGCCCTCACCCTGCCCTGTTCTTCCTTTAGACTTATGTGCACTGCATTCTCTCTTTTCTGAAACCTGCGTGCAAGAGTACCCACCTGAGCGCACACAAAATGAGGGGAAGAGGGAAGTGAGAAACGCTCTAACAACGGTTTCTGAAAGTGAGAGACAGCTCAGATGGTACAGCGCCTGAAGGACTGTGCTCCATCCCCAGAACCCACTTTACAAAAAAGTAAAAATAAATAAAAAAAAAAATTAAAAGCCAGGCGTGATGGTATGCACCCATGCTCTTGGCACTGGGGAGACAGAGACGAAGAGGAGACTCCCTGGGTCTCTCCCATCAGTCTAGTCTACTTGGTGAATTCTGAGCCAGTGAGAGACCCCGTCTCTAAGAAAAAGTGAAGGCATTTGAGGAACAGCTCCAGAGGTTCTGCTTGGACCTCCACATACTTGAGCACTTACATAAACATGCAAGCTTGCCCGCGCGTGTGCATATGCACACACGCGTACCATGCACCTATGCAAACTGGGACAGCACCTACCAGAGGGCAGCACCTTTGGACTAGTTGTGTACACAGCACCCATCCAGGAGGCCTCAGTGAGGAGTTCCTGGGGAGTGTGGAGAGGCTTAAATACAGCAGATGCTAGAATACGTCAGTCGTCTCGAGGAGACTTCTGAACCAGCGCAGAGGGGTGAGGATCCTAAGGCACTGAACAGCAAGTATGAGGAAGGGCCCAGAGGTGGGGAGGGGAAGCAGGGCATTTAGGGTTGCAAGAGGCCGAGTGACAAGAATCCTTAATGGAAAGGAGACCAGTCCAGCAAGAGCCAGAACCAGGAACATAGTTCTGAGGGACCATCCTGTGGCATTTGGATTTCATCCAGGTGGGTCAGCACCTGTCTTGCATAAGTAGGAAGACCTGCACAAACTGGTCCTAGCAACACCTGTGAGGACCCAGCAGCTGCTTGTCAACCAGGGAATGGTGCAAAATGCAGACAGGCTACAGGGTCACTCTCTACCCACAGCCCAGGCTTGAAGCACAGAGATCCGCCTTACTTAGGCTCCAAATGAGTCTTCTGGAGAGGGTAACCAACAGCTGACAGGAGAGTCACAGCCACTGGTCAGACCAGATGTCACACTCCCAGCAGCTTGTGTCTGACTGGACCCCCAAAGGAGGACAGAGTAACAAAGCAAACCTGGGGCACAGAGCAGAAGTGGACTGTGGTCTGGACAGGTAACAACAGTTCAGCACACAGCAAAGTCCCAGAGGGAAGCAGAGAAGCATCCGCTGCCTCGCAGAAGCTCCCTAGAAATGAGACCAAGGACTGGACCATGCAGAGGAGTGGTGACTCCAGACCTGTCCTGACTATTCACAAACCTGTAGTTGCAATGCCGCACTCTGGACATGCCTGGAGGGATAGCTGCACCTCTGCATGCTGGGCATGCCTGGAGGAAGCTTGATTGAAAATGGCAGAGCCACTTAGCAGCTCTGATATAAAGTGATAAACCCAGAGCAGGGGAGATGATGTCAGGAACGTGCTCCTGTACGAGCAGAAGGACCAGAATTTGACACAAGCCCAAGCGAAAAGGCTGGGTGTAGTGACAGCGACTTGTAACTTCTAGGGAGGTGGAGACAGTCAAACCCCTAGGTGCTGGCCAGCCAGCCTAGGCTGAATGCTAAGTCCCAGGTCCCAGTGAGAAAGTCTGTCTGAAAACCCCAGATGGCTGGCACATGAAGAACGACATCGAAGATTGTCCTCTGGCCTCTGCATTCACGTACAGACACACGTGTGCACACCCAAACCCACACATGCACATGCATGTGTGTGTGCATATCAACACACACATATGGACCTGGACAGCAGCATGAACAGATTAAAGTATGAACATGGCCAGGCCCTGCTCCCTTCTGCTCCACGTACCCAGCTTGGCTCTGCAACCCAGGAATTTAGAACTTACCTGCAGGCATAAGGGGCATGTGTACATTACTGCTCTGTTCCTTTAAATCTAAAGCAGCGTTGAGAAGAATACATAGAGGAGTGTTGTTCTTTTTTTTTTCTTTCCTCCTGTAAAGTTCAAGTTGAGAAAGACCTTTTGGGATGGAACAGTTGCATAAGTGCGGGATTAGCTGTCCTTGATTATAAATAAATGAATGACTGTGGGTAAAGAAAACCTGGACTGTCGGGGATCCACCCCACCCCCTTCATTAAGACTTAGCAGGAACCAGCTGTTTGCTTTACTTCAGGGCTTCATGATTCTCTGTCATTTGCTCCACAAACCTGCATCTTCTGCCAACCGACCCAGTGCCTAAGTCCAAAAGCTTAATACCACCCCGGCGTCCAGGGTTCTCCTCAGCTCTCGGGCTTCTCCACGCCCTGGAGCCCTCCAGTCATCAGCATCGGCCTCTGAGGGCCAAGCCTGCAACCAGCAGCCCGAGACAGCTGTGAGTTTGCTGACTGAGCCATTGCACAGCAGCCCTTGCCAGAGCTTTGACGCAGGGTCACAGCCAACCTAAACTCCATGTTCATAAATAAGTAAACTGAGGGAGGTCAGGCTCTTCTAACATGCAAGATGCCTAGATCCAACCCCAAGCACCTCCTGAGGAAGATGGTACAGGCGCGTACAGGCACTTGGGATTAGAGGGAGGAGGATCACAAATTCAAGTACATTCTCTGCCACATAGCAAGTTGGAGTCCAGCCTGAGCTAGGTGAAACTGTCTCAACAAACAAAAAAGGAAGGAAGTGAGCTATGGCCAGAGGTACAGGGGCCACACATCCCAAGGGTGACTAACTAAAACAGACTTACAGCCTAGGCCTAGCCAATCCCTGCTGTGGTTCAGATCCACCTCCTGATGACATCTTAGATAATGAAGACCCAGCATATAGGTTGGAGAATTAGTGCTTTGTGGATGAACATCAGAGCCTGAGTTCAACTCCCTGTCACCCACGTAAAAGCTGGGTGCAGAGGCACTGGAGAGGAGACCCGGGGACCCTTGGGGCTCACTGACCACAATATCTAACTGAAGCAAGGAGCTACAGACTCAGTGAGAAGCCTTGCGTCAGAAAATGAGGTGAAAAGAGATGATGAAGGCCACTTACGTTGCTCTCTGGCCTCAACAGGCACACACATGAACGTGCGCATATACATACAGCACACAACACACAGAAAGAGGAAGAGCAGACTCAGAAAGAGTGTGGGTTGCAGTATCTCTCACGATTAGACATTAGCAAATACTATCCTGTTGGGGGGGGGGGAACAAGAGCAACAAGGGCCAATTCAGTTCGTCTCATGAACACAATTTCTTTCCTTCATTTAGTCATTCAACAGACATCCAGGTACCCATGATGGACAAGTGCCGGGGAAGCCTCCAGCTGCCTATAGGAAGCTTGCAGACTGACAGCGAGGCAGAACGCAAACTATCTGCAGTTATGACCAAGATTGGTACAGACCAGTCTACCCAGAGTGCCAGGGAACACGGGAGATGGGATGTGAGGCTGTAGAGTCAGGAGCTAGGCCACAGGGATGTCTTGCCAGAAGCTGGTTCTTCAGCCCTGCTACCAAACTACAGTGGGGACCTGAAGGTCCAGAAGAGTTGGGGTTGCAGATAGAAGCCTGGGGGTAACCCTTCTCAGAGTCTTTTGTGCTTTTTGGAGAGAGGTACCATGCCCAGTGACCATCAGAGGGATTTGAAACCCATCCATGGGCATCAAACTCTTGTTTGGCTGCCTATACCTCCATGAATGTCCACATGCTTCATGCTCCCCAGTGCAGGCCACATGAATGTGGATAACAAGCCCCAAGCCCCTAGAACAGGCAGAGAGCAATGGCAGTTGGATGAGGATGTAGCCATCCTGGCCTCTGGCCACAGTGCGCTGGCACTGTGCACCCAGCAGGATTCTCTCCAGGCAGATCCGCTGGGAGTCATGGGAATAAAGGGAACAAGAGCTTGGCCGGTAGCAGAGCTGGTAAGAGAGTCTAGAGAAGAAGGCTATGGCATCTGAGGTGGGGTAGGAGTGGGGGCAAAGAATCCATAGGTCAGACAGCCCAATGGGACTAAAGGAAAGCATTCCTATGAGGACCATTGAAAGCAGACAGGAGCTGTTGGAGCAGCTCCTGTGCCTCCAACTTTGATGGCTCCAGAGAGTGACCCGTGTAAAGAGCTGGTGGGTTTTCACAATGAACTCTCACAAACCAGGGTCTGGGAAGTTGATGGACAGCTGCAGACCAGTGAACTAGCTAGGAGTGGATAAAATGGCTCTAGGCCTGTCTCAAGACCACCTCAGCCTTGCTTAAACTGCTCTTGAGAACAACCTAACCTGGTACCACAGGGATGGGTGGATCCTCCACAGGTCTCACTTCCCGGGACCCACCCCGTGTGACCTCTTTCCCTGAGGGTCACTGAACCTGGGACTTGCTTCTAGCAGATAGACTATGGAACCACAAGGGATACTCTCAACTGCCCTTTACTTATTTTTATTATTTTTGTGGTGGTGGTGGGGATTGAACCAGGGCCTCACACATACGGGGCAAGTGCTCTGCCCCAAAGCTATCTCGCCAGTTTAGATGTTCCAAATCAGTTGACAGGGTCATCCAGAAAGGATATGATGAGATGAGCGGCCTCAGGAGAAGACAAGATCCTTTCACACACTACTTGCAGAAAAAGACGCCATAAGGTGGGAAGGCTGTGGAGGAGCCTCTCAGGCAAGGAGCAGAGAGCACTCACAGATGGAGCCAAGAGCAGCCTACTGCGGTAACCAGGAAATCGTGAGGTCTCTACCGCACAGCCTGAAAAGCTGAACTTGGCATCGACGGTTTGAGGGAGCCTGGAAGCAGCCTCTGTAGCAGATCAGCCTCCTCCAAGCCGGGGACCTGTGTGACGGTGGCTGCTTTCCCTTCGGGCTGCACAGGTCTGCACTCCTGTATCCAGAGCATGCCACACTGTGACTGCAAGTGGGAATTTTCCACAGGTGTTCCTGTCTTCCATCAGCAAACTAAAGTGCTTACTACACTTGTGTCTGTTCATTATGGAACCATGAAACATTTTACTACCTTCAAAACCAAGTCTATTGGTCTGGGGCTACAGCTCAGTTGATTGAACGCTTGCCTAGTATGTGCAAAGTCCTGGGTTCGGTCCCTAGCACCACATAATCAAGTGTGGCGGTGCAAGTCTGTAATTTCAGACTCAGGAAGAATGTGCAGGAGGATCAGAAGTTCAAGGTTATCCTAGGCTATAAACCAAACTCAAGGCCACCTGGGCTAGGGAGACCACATCTCAAAACAAACCAACCCAGGCCTCCATTTGCTCCTTGTTCTGATCACCTGTCTGCCTCTGTCCTGCCTCAGGATCTCCTTTTAATCCCAGCACTAGAAATAGAAAAAGGTGGATCTCTGTGAGTTCAAGGCCAGTCTAGTCTACAAAGAGAGTTCCAGGACAGCCAGGGCTGATGCACAGAGAAACCTTCAAATGCAGACAGGGGTGTTACCCTGTGGACAGCACCTACCCCTAGACCCTCAGAGGAACACTGACAAAGACCCCCCTATAACCTGGTCTCCTTTCCCAAGTCCACCTCTGGCCATCTCTATTCAGGTTCAGTTCAGTGTCCCCCACCTGAAGCCACAACCAGGGCTACCTCCCAGCATCCCCACCCCTGGGTGGTGCCAATTGTAATGGAGGTAGACAGGGCCAGGGAAGGAGAAAACAGCCTCTGGAAAACACTAGATCAGCCTCTTTGTTCCAAATTCCCCATGATCTGGAAAACAAATTCCCCAGGAATGATTCACTAGGAAAGAAGAATTGCTCACATGTCGACTTCTACCTAAACCATTTGAGCAGGTCCACATGACAGCCACTGGACCTGACCTTTCTCCCCACACCAAAAGGTTGTTTCCAGCAGAGAGCCTCACTTGACCTACTGTGGGGCATACCTGCCCGTGAACAAGCCAAGCTGCCGGCAAATGAGGGCAGAGTAGCCACTCTCTGAAAGCCAGGCACGGCTACCCTATGGCTGGTGTCTGCTGGGAGCATGCCGAGAGGACAGGGGCTCCTGTCTGTACAGCAGGGACTGACACACAAGTGTTCCAGAAAGGGAGCGCGGGAGTTTTGTTCCCGTCTCAAAGAAAACCCACCCACTGTCCCCAAAGACTAAAGAGGAAAAGAGATGAAACCGCCTTTACAAAGCTTTCAGGACCAAAGTGGGATTTGTACAGCTCTGATTGTTCGGGCGGGCTGGCCCCCAGGCCCGCTGAGTCACACCGGAAGAGGCATTCTTCCTAACTCTTTGCAGACCCTACAGGCTTTGTCTGTACCCTTGCCTGTTTCCTGTGCCGCCCCCTAGTCCTTCCTCCACCTGCACACACTGGCGCTGCAGAAAGAGCTGTCACTGTGGGAGCTAACCTTAAAAATGGATTTACAAACCCTGCCTCAAAAAGAGGGAGAAGAAAGGAAAAGCCTGGAAAATTTTGCACCCAGGGACCTTTTCCCCTTCAGCTGAATGCCTGACCCAACATGGTTTCCAGACTCGTTGCTGAGAGAGGGATCCGTTCAGCCCTAAAATTGTTAGAGACAAAGGTCTTACACCCCACAGTCTGTTTCCTCAAACCCTGGCAGTCTCCCACAGCTGATCCGAGCATGCGTGGAGGGAGAGAAAGCTGAGACTGAGACCAGCCAAGCACCAAATTCTAGTGAGAGTGAGGAGACCACACCCTGCTACACTCGGATCAGCACGGCACCTTCCACCTTTGGCCGACCACCTAGGCCAGGAACTGGCAGCTGACAACACAGGCCTAGAAGAGAGAGAGAGAGAGAGAGAGAGAGAGAGAGAGAGAGAGAGAGAGAGAGAGAGAGAGAGAGAGAGAGACTGTTCTGGGGGTTCTTAGGGTGTGTGCCATCTTCTCTGTGACCCTGTATGGCTGCAGTAGTCACAAAGCATGGGACATTGCACCAAGTGGCTGCCCTGTTTGACCAGCCTGTGGAGGAATGCTTATGAGATCAGCATCAAGTTGAAAGGTCAGTCCAGACAGGGACGGCCCTGAAGGGACTTGTGGAGACACACACTAAGAAAAGTTGGGACAGCTGGCCATGGAAGACATGACACTTGGCGGGAGGTGGGGGGGTTGAGGAGCGGCTTTCTTCGGGCTCTGTAAGCATGGGGAGCAGGCACCTGAACGCAATGTCACCAGGAGAGGTGAGCGTGGGTTCAGACAAGGACGAATGAGAAAGCCAGAGCTCTGGCAGCTGTGGCCGTTAATCATCCAGAGCGAGAGGCAATTAACAGCCTTGACCCCCGACATAGAGACGTCTTCATGACGTCTGCGCTGATTCTGGTGAGCGGAGAGAAGAGCTCCTTCCTCCCAGGTCTGTATCTAGCATGTGTGCAGTGATCTCTTGTACAGATTCTGGAACCAGAACACCCACTGACCCCACTGGAAAAAAAAAAAAAAAAAACTCAGGTACCATACGTGAAGTTCCAGAGACCCAAGCATTCAGAGTCACAAGCTGAAACCTTCTTAGACCAAGACAAACGACAGCCATCAAACGCTTCAGCTGCTTGGAGGAGCCTAAGGGGCACGAATGGTTCTGTCAGTTACTAGGGAGAGCCCCTAACCTACCAGCCAAGTTTCTGATTCTGCTAGACAGAGCCTAGGCTTGCACAGCTGCAGAGAAGGGAAATACAGAGCCTACAGGCCCGCCCAGCTTCCCCTGCCAGGGCAGCTCCCAGGGGGCTGCAGAACACAAACGTGGACCGAAAACTAACTGCTGACACCCATGAAGCCCCTGACCTAAAGGGGTGTCACCACCATCCTGCTGTGGGGCCAAACTATAACTGCGTACCTGATCACAGAGTGAACAGACTCCACCTGTGAGGACTACCTTGGACTGCCCCAGGATCACAGGAAGCAGGCCACACTCGATGGGGGGGGGGGGGGGGCGGGGAACTGAGCATCTAAAATCTCCAGTCTGCTTTTCACCTCCCGCCGCTCTTCTACTCCATTAGCGCACACCCGGTAAATAAACTGTGTGCCTGCTGCCCCGACCCTGGGCTGCGGCGCGTGGGGAACTCTGCCCCAGTGACCGATAGATCCTGTCTCCTCCATGAACCAAATCTACAAAGCACAACACACAATATATACACTACACATTCGTACACATAAGTACAACACACCCCACACTACACAGACACACTCTATGCAGACGCATACCCCTCACGCTCACATACCACATACACACTGCACACTACGGAAAAACACACCCTTTACAGACACTCACAGCACACATCCACATAAAACACACAGAGACATAGACACACTGTGCATGCACACTAAACCAGCACACACCATATAGACTATGCCAGCTCACACCCCCACACACCCTGAACTGGAGTTGTCAGGAGACAGAATCGTGTGTCTCAGCACTAGCCCTGAAGCTTGAGAGACTGTTACCTTTTAAAGCAGCCAGAGTTCAGCCCTTTGTACCCCTTGATTTGGGTTGAGGACCTTTAGACAATGACAGATGTTTGTGGCTGTGTGCAGTGCCCCGGGTCAGACAGTCTCACGAGATGATGATCTGGGGACCATCCCATGGGGCATGGAGACATTAGGGTACTCCCGTGTGAGACACACATGCAGTTCCCTAAGAAAGGATCAGAAGAGACAAAAGACTAATCTTGACAGTTCAGAAGGAAAACTGTCCCCTAGCCAAGGAAGTCAGGCCTTGCTCCTAGGTGAGGTCTCTGTCCTGATGAGCCCAGAAAGCTCTCCTAGTGTTACCCGAGCCTCAGTCTTGCTCCAGCAGCCCCATCTGGCTATGTGTGACCTCTGTCCCCTCAGAATGGAAACAGAAAACCCCAGAGTCCAGGCGACATCTGATAACGTGGTGATAGCCATCGAAACTCTCCCAAGCAAGGTCCCTCCACAGACGATTCAGAAAGCCTGCTTGTCAAGCATCTCTCAGACAGCAGGGCATGGCTGTGCCATCTGACAGCCAGAGCAGGCAGTGGGAGCAGGGGCAAAGGGGCTACATGGATGCCAGAAGGGTGCGGTACCTTCTCTCACTCTCAAGGGGAGCTCTGCAGATTCCACCTGGGGCTATCCCTGCCAGCACTTTAGACAGTTTCTTTATTTTTGTCTATTTGCTTTTCAGTCTAGGGATGGAAGGCATGTTCACGCCTGGCAAGCACTGTACCCCTGGGCTAAGCTCCCAGCTGAGAGGGCCTTGATAACTGCAGACATTGCCTTGAGCAGCCCGTGGAGATGGTGGCTTTTCTTAGACAGTATCTTTTTTATCCACCTTGGTTTTGGAGTTTTCAAAACCCAGTAGCTGCTTTCCTAGCTTAACCATTCTAGGCTGGCATGAATGCAGTGTTGTGGTCTTGTCTTGTCTTGATTTGTGTGTCTGGAATGTGCATGTGCAGCTGTGTACAGTGTCCTTTGTGTACAGGGACAAGACCAGAAGAGGACTTCAGGTGCCCTGTTCAACCATGCTACGCCATATTCCCTTGAGACAGTCTCTCTCTGTGGCTAGAACTTCCATTTTTCTACTGGGCTGGTAGCCAGCAAGACCCGGCGATCCTCCTGTCTCCACCCTCACCCGATAGCATTGGCATTACAGGTATGCACAGACGTGCCCCATGCCCAGCTTTCCTATGTGTGATAGAGACCCAACCCTAGGTCTTGCTGCGTTGGCAGCAGGTGCTCTTTCCCACCGAACTGACCACCCTGACCCTGGCCTCCAAAAGCTTTCTAAGAAGTTTACAAGGAGCCTGTGGCTGGAATCCCAGGGCTCTCTGAATTTGAATCAATCCCGAATTGTACCCTATTTCCACGAGGCTCTAAGGAGAGCTTTGGCCTTCACTATAGATGCAAATCGCTTCATTTCGGGTTTGGAATAGCCACACTCAAAGAGCTGGCCAGAGATCCCCACCACCACCTAGTGTGTTTGAATGCTTCTTCTCTGTCATAAAAAAAAAAAAAAAAAAGCAAGGTGGACAGCATGTGAAGAATGACAGCCAGGGGCCTCTGGTCTCCACAGACAGGAACACACACACACACACACACATACACATGCACAGTGAAGCATGTACACACACATAGACATATAAAATATAAAACAAAAACAATACGTCTGGTTTCCCCCTTGAAAATATGAGTAGAAATGCTGTCTGTGTATATATAAGCAACATGAAGGCCAGGCTTTGTCTGATTCTACGTAGCTCTTGCTGTGTGGCTGGCGCCCAGTCTAGCGTGTTGAACTTGATGGCTGTTGAGCAAACACTGTTTATTGAACTAAAAACACTGGGGAAGCAAGTGCTCAGAAATCCACAGATTTAATTGAGTTTTTAAACTTTGAAAGAAATGTTTGCTTATAGAAGAAAAAGTCAAACTGAGGTACAGAAAGTAAAAAGGAACTCCTGTGTGTTGGACGTGTAACTCAGTGTAGAACATGTACTTCGCATGTGCAATGCCCTAGGTCCAATCCCAACACACACACACACACACACACACACCAAAAAGGTCCCCTCTATCGTCCTCCTCCCTCCTTCCTTAGCTGAGTCTCCTCCTGCAGTTATTTCGGGGGGCTTTCTGTTGTAAATCCTTTCAAATATTTCTACTTCAAATGTATAAGTCGGCAAAAATAGCTCTTTTGCTTTGGATACTGTGGGCTTTGTATGGTATTTGTTTCTAGTTTGGGTTTGAAATTTTGATTTTGTTTGTTTGTTTTTTTAACAGATTCTAATTTTGTAGCCCAGGCTTGCCTGAAACTCACCAGCCTCCAGCCTCAACCTCAACAGTCCTGGGATTTCAGGAATGCACCACCACACCTGGTTCCCTCTTTGTTTTGAGATGCACACCAAAGTGACTGACTGTCTGACTTGTGTTTCAGCCAGAGAACCACCAGGACCAAAGTGACTCATGGTGGAGACAGAAACATAAAACATGGGACAACATGAAGGTCCCAGATTCTGTGCCTACAGTCCCCCAAAGAAAAGAAATAGATGGTCTAAAAAACGGTGTGTAAATGAGCCCTGGTGTTCTGAAAGGTGAACTCTAGAATGAGAAGTCAAGGTCATGGAGAGAAAGCTTGGCTCCTCAACTAGAGGTGGAGCTAGGGCCCCAGGCGGTCCTCCTGGCTTTAGGTCAGCGGTGGGAGGAGAGCAGACCCTTTCGGACCTCAAACTTTCAGGTTTTGGTAGCCAAAGAGCAGCAAAGGCTTCTGGCCTGAAGAGGAGCAAGAGGAGGATGAAGGCTTCTGCAGAAGCTATGTGGGAAATGTCAGAGCAAGAGGCCTGGCAGTTGCAGCACAGGGACGGTTCAGTAGGGAAAACACTTGGCAAACAAATATGAGGACCTGAATGCAGATCCCCAGAACCTATGTTAGGCCACATACAGCAGCACACATCTGTAATCCGAGGGATCCTATGACAAGATGTGAGGAGGACCATAGAACCCCAGGAGGCCACAGTCAGCTTGGCATACACCAGGACAAGCAGGCAGCTGTCTCAAATAAACTAGAAAACAAAGACCAAAGCTTACAGGTTGTCTTCGGCCTCACACAATGTGAGCGCGCACATACACCATAACACACACACACACACACACACATACACACCCTCGCTTGCACTCACACACAGGAACACATACAAATACACATGCAGATTTTAAGTTTACAAATAAACCAGTTAAGGAACTATCACCCCAGCACCAATCCTTTACCCGAGTCTCCACACCAAACCAGACCAGGACAGATTCAAATAGCCAGATCTTATCCCCGAAGGCAGTGCCCGCAGCGGAGCTCCTGTTAGAATTTCCTGCTCCCGGAAATTCTCCACTCTTCTAGTGGTGGTGGGGGGGGGGTTATTTGGGAGGTGATGAGTGGGCAGCCCCCACCTTAGGAGGGACACAGGACCACCTATCCATCTGACAGTTTAGGACAGCACCTGCGTACCTGGCAAGCCTCTTCGAATTATTGAAAATCTTATGCTGTGTCACGTTCCCAAGCCACGACACGCACAGGCGTCTTATGACTTTAACCAACGACTTGGATCCTTGACAGCACGTAGACCTTCATTTATCTCCCCCATCTTCACAGAAACTTGCAACTACTTTCCAAGCACAGTCCATAACTCCAGATCTAGGGGATCTGACCCTCTGACCTCCAAAAGCCGCAGGTAAGCATGTGGTGTGCAGACATCCGTGCAGACAACACATACACATACACAAAACATATTTCTTTAGTCTTGTAAAAGAACTGGGTGCACAGAGACATGCTCCCGGCATCTGGATGTAGGTGGGTTGGGGGATCTGAGCTAAGTAAGGTGTGCCATTTTGCAAGACAAACCCGTTAGCCACTAGGGTCATCAATTCAGACCTTTCAGTAAAAGTGTTTTAGTGTCCTAAATGTAGGTGCATTTGCTCGCCAGGGTGCTTTAGGAAAGCAAAGTGAATGGCTTACACCACAGAAACCCATTGTCTCGCCATCCTGGAGACCAGATTCCAGGGCCAAGGTGTGGGCAGGGTTAATTCCTTGCAAGGCTGGGAGGAAGAGTCTTCAACCTGTGAGAGCCTCTTGGGGTTTACCGTAATCTTTATTGTCCTTGGCTTGGAGACACATTGTCCAACCCCTGCCTCTGTCTTCACACGGCATTCTCCCTTGTCAGATGACTGTGCCCAGATTCCCCTCTTTTTATGAGGTTATCAGCCTTGCTGGATTAGAGCCTCACCCACTCCTGTGGGGCCTCATCTTAACTCTTCACTCTGAAATACTGATGGGCACATCTGTACTGGGGCCACAAAAGGCACAAATCTCTTAACATCACTTAAGACAGTACACACTTTCAATGATGCTATGGCGGAACTCCTAACTTACATTTCCTTGTGGCTGGCACTTAGTTTTTGTTTTGTCTCCTGTTTTATTTTGAAACAGAGTCTCCTAGAACCTAGACTGGTCCCAAATTCACTGCCTAGTCCAAACGACCTTGAACTTCTTCTGAGCCTCCTGCCCCTTACCCCAGTGCAAACTCTCCTGTCCAACCTGTTTTTGCAGACTAATGAGTAAAAACCCTTTCCTTCCATTCTTCTGAAGGACAGCGCAGGGATGTGGAGGTCAGTTCCTGCTCTTCCGTTGTGCTCCGCATGGATTTTGAGTCTACTTCACTTCGTGTTTTTCTCTGAGGGGAAAAAAAATCAATTCTGCCTGTGTTTCCAAATGTATGGGAAGGAAATTGATGGATCTCCCAATTGAAACCCTGCCATTCCTGTCACTTGGCCTCTCTTTGTGTCAAGTTCTCAGTATGTGTGGGGCATGTAACGGGATGGAAGAGTTATTCCCAAAATACAGGACCTGGATTTCATGGTCCCTAATTGGTGGCTCTAACCTCCACTACTTAACGTTTCATGATCTCCTATGCTCTTTTCTCTTTCCTTTTCTTTGTCTTTTATTGGTCTCATCTTCTTCCCGAGTTCAGGGGTGAAGCACTTGCCTTATGTCTTTTCAACCATACGCGTTTCCCATGAATCCTTTTAAGTTAACCCTTCCTTCATCAGCACATACAAAGGTCTCCTGAGAGTCACCCCAGCTTCTGTGGCTTACTCTAACACGCAGTTCTGCTCTTCAGTGTTCCTCCAAACATGTTAGCTTTGACTTTTTTTTTTCCCCTCTGTTGTCCAAAAGTCAGTTTGAATCTTGTGTATGTCAGACCTTTGCAAGGGTGACTGAGCCAGGACTGCAGCTCCTCTTGCTTCCAGTTTATATGCAGTCATTCCACTTGGAAATCAGTTCTTTTTTAAAAAAATAATTTATTTGTTTTTATTTCATGCACGTTCATTTTTTTGCCTGCCCTGCACGTATGTCTATGTGAAGGTGTCAAAAACCCTGAAATGGGAGTGACTAGCAATTATGAGCTGCCATGCGGATGCTGGAAACTGAATCTGGGTCCTCTGGAAGAGCAGTCACTGCACCATCTCTCCAGACCAGAAACCAGTTTTTAAAGAAGAGACTCTCAGGAACCCAAGTCAGGATCCACCAGGAAGGTCTGGTCTGCTGTCACTTTGGATGCCCAACTCAAAAGCCTAGCCAGGGCCAATGTGGAGCCCAAAACCTAGACAGCCACTCAGGTAAAAAAAAAAAAAAAAAAAAAAAAGCTGATAGGTTGGCACAGTGACAGGCGCAGAATGGACTGAGAGCGGAAAGCTGGTCAGAAGAGGAGTAGACGGGGGATGGCCAAGGACCGCACATACGTGTACTTCATGTCTTCCAGATGGCTGAGCTACAGCCATGTGTGGCCTTCTCTGCCTCTGCATTTCCCTGTGATCCACACAGCATCAACACTATCTTCATATGGTTTTGGGCTAGCTGGAGCCATAGCCCTTCCCAGGCCACTGTCAAAACTCTGCTACTCAAAGTGTGCTACAGATACGTAGTCTGGGGCTTGCTTAAAAGCTAAACGGACCTTTTATATAGGGGGTGCAATCAACCCCCTCTCCCTTCCAGCAGCCTTGGCATCATCGCACCTTCTAACACAGTGTTTATGGCTCTGCTATCATGGCGGTCACTGCAGTCAGCTTGTCTCCGAGTCTCCTCTGGAAAGGGTTCCCGGGTGGCTATCGCTTGTCGTATTCCCAGAGCGCAGGACGCGTCTGGAAGACGCTCAGGTCATGACCTTCAGGGCCCATTCCCTCACCTTCCCCAGTTCGCCCCAGCCAGCCCATCTGTCTCGCAAGCCCATCAGCCCATCAAATTTTATAACCTCTTCTTCCCTCACCAGGCTAGGCAGCCAGCCAGGCCAGGAGTCGAAGGAGCCGCCTATCTATCTGCAGTAAAGACAGCACCATTAGCATTCTGTTAGCGTCTCTCCATGGGATTTCTTCCATCAGCTGCATTTAGGGCTGCAGACTTAGCAGAGAAGCTGACACAAGACGCTAGGCTCCACATCACCCTTAGACTGGTGCTGACCAAGGAAACCTGAGACTCCTTTGTGGGCAGGAGGTGGGCCTGTGACTCTGACTGTCAAGGAGCAAGTTCCAAGAAATTCACAAACCGTGTCTAGTGGTACCTGGGCCCCTTTCGTGTGGGGAAAACCTGACAACTGCCCAAGCCAGTTTCTGCCCAGGTTGCTCTGCACAATCTTTCAAGAGAGGCCAGAGGCCTCGGGCCTCCCTCTCCTGTCAGGCTGCCAATAGCATGTTCGCCTTAGTCATTAGGAGCTGACAGTGAAGAAGTCAGTGACTGACCCAGGATACCCTGCCAGAGATGAACCGGCTGGCCTTCCCCAAGCTGCTGGCACGTTGATAGCAGAGAAGGAACGGGCTACGGTCAGGTCTCTGCTGCTCTCCCATGAGCAAAGATACCAAGAGACGCGGGAGAGAGCTGATGAGTGATGCCCAGCGTCCATTCTACCAGCCCGCCACATGCCTAGGTGTCTGTCAGTTACCCCAGTGACATGGGTTGTGTTCTCTGTTGTCCAGGGGTTGCCAGAAGTAGAGCCATGGCAGTAACTGAGACAGAAGGAGGGGGTGTGATCAACCACTTTGTTTTCTTTCTTTCTTGATGGGCTGCACTGGGGAAGGTGCCAATCCCAAGTTCTCCGGTGCCCGTGTTTTGCAACCTAGCCTGCCAGCTAGTAATTTGCTCACAAGCCAAAGGCTAGTGACCACAGCACGTGAGGAGGGCCAGGTAGTGAACAGTCTTCAACTCAAAGCTAAGACGAAGTCCACACAGTCATACTTCAGCCAGGCTCAGCCATTCATGTCTGCTCCCATTCTGGACTCATAAACCACCTGTCCTATAACTGACAGTGGAAGAGATTTTTCTGAGGCCCACTCAGCACAGTCTTACCCCCTTTAGAATCTGTGCACCACCTTCCAGTAGTGAGGCCAGAGTTGGTGTGCATAGCACAAGATATCACTGTGGACAAAACTCAGCACAGAGATCTGTGCAAGATTTGAGGGCACATGGCCTTGGGGATGGTCTCAGGACCCCTTCCCTCCATGGGACATATTACCTAGCACCTCTGGATGTAAAGGGGAGGAAGGTCACTCTGATGACAGCCCTGAGCAGCATCCACATGTCCTGGAGCCCCCGAAGACAGCTGTCTATGGCACTGCACTGAGGGCCACTGGGAATGTGGCAAGTCTCTGACATGGGGCAACCAGAACAGGTTATCAAGTCCTCTCTGTTCCAGATGTAAAAACAGTTTGTCACTGGGCTCAGAGATTTACATACCCTCAGATAAATGCAAGCGTGTGTGCATGCATGTATGTCTGTGTGTGCATATACATATGCGTGTATTTATGAATGTTTAATGTGTGTACAAGTGAAGTCACTATGCAACCCATAGAGACCCTGGGATAACCAGAGCATCCGAAGAGCTCTGCAGAGCGCAAACCTCTTTGAGAGATTCAGCGTGCACCTCCCAAGTGTATCAAAGTTCACTGACAGTCTTTGGGAAGCTCATGGGTATCTGCTGTCCCTCAGCTGTTGTAGAAGCTCAGAGTAGAGAAAAATGTATCTCTAGGAGATCTGTGGTTATTGCATTTTTCTAATGGAGTAGATCTCACTCAACTTCACAGAAAACCCGCGACGTCTTTAAGGAAACTGTATCAGCAAAAATCCCGCCAACCTAACCTCAAAGCCACAGAGAGAGTCCTCTGAGCTTCCCTTTTCCCCACGAAGGCCACACCTCCTCTCTGCTGGATCCTGAGCAAGTCAGAGGAAACTTGGTCTCCTCTCTCTCTCTCTCTCTCTCTCTCTCTCTCTCTCTCTCTCTCTCTCTCTGTCTGTCTCTCCCTCCCTCCCTCCCTCCTTCCTTCCCTCCCTCTCTCCCTCTTATCTCTACCTGCCCCTTGCCTGAGTCTCATGTATACCAGGCCTCCAATTCACTATGTAGCTGAGAGTGACCTTGAATTTCCGATCCTCCTGCCTCCACCTCAAGTGCTAGAACTGTAGCAGGATACCATCACACTATCCTTGAGCTGTGCTAGGCATGGAAGTCAGGGCTTCCTGCACACTAGGCAAGCATCCTACCACCCGGGCCGAGAACAGCTCTATGGGGTGCATCCATCAGTCCAAGGAGACACTGGGTGGGTAAGGTGGCCTAGGAGGTAGAGGTGCTTATGCAGTCTCATGACCTGAGTTCAATCTCTGGATTCTACAGGGTAGCAGGAGAGAAATGATCCTCTAGGATTGTCCTCTGACCTCCACACTCACACCATTGCACACTTGTGCCTACACACACACACACACACACACACACACACACACACACACATGTTATTATGGGGAGACCAAGACCCCCACAGCCTGGGAGGAACTGCATCCACCATGAGGGGATAGAGAGTTCAGCAGATTGAATTCTTCACGCCTAAAATTCATAGTGGCCACCCAGCTCCCATGAAAGGACTCCCGAAAGCAGAGCCTTGGAGACTACTATGGTGTTTTCATGGAAGAAGTCTCAAAGAACCTCACATTCTCAATGCCACAAGAGGTTCTACAGGTCAAGAAATGGGTCCTCCCTGGACACCAAATCTGTCAACCCCTTGCTCTTGGCTATCTAGTCCCCAAAACTTAGGAACTGATGCCTGTTGCTTGAGCAGCTTGCACTGAGATACAAAGCCTGCAGTGTTCTCTTTGCTTATCTGTTTGATTGGATTGAGGACCGTCTTAGAGATCTGGGAGGCTCGCCTCTGTCTAGCCATGATGATTAGGCCAGGAGAGCTCTGGCCCCATGAGTGGATTAATCCCTCGACAGAGTCCTGCCTTTACCAGGAGACTGTGGAAGGCAGGATGTGGGACCTGGTTGGAAGAAGTCAATCAGTGGAGTGTCCCTGGGGGTTGTATCCTGTGTTGGCTTCTTTCTCTATGTCCCTGGCCTCTACTTTCTGTCTACTGAGAGATAAAGGATGGTTCTCCACACACCTCTGCCCCCACGATGTCCTGCTGCAGTGCATAGGGCCAAGCAACAGTGGGCAGAACCCTCTGAAACTGTGAGCTAAAGTCAGCCGCTCCTCCCTTGCACCATGTTTCCGTCACAGCAATGCTAAAAGTAAGTCCCACCGAGCCTTAAAAGGATACAACCTGACCCAACAGCTCCAAGGATCACAGGCAGAGGCCCAGCTGACCTACCCACATACATGTACCAGATTCCTGACCATGGACACCTAGTGATAAAAAGTGTTTCTATTTTCAGCCCCTAGGATTAGGGGTGGTTAAGCAAACATGGAAGATGAAAAAAAAATCCCTTCCCCCAAAGGAAGTGAGTTTCCTGAAAGTCAGGAATGCTCCTGGTACAGGGTCATCTGCGGCCCTTAGGAACCAGCATCACTAAGCCTACTTATTTAAATTCAGGCATGATGGTGCATGCCTCTCATCCTGGCACTTGGGAGGTAGATGCAGGAGGGTCAGAAGTTCAGGGTCATTTTGGTTACATAATAATAAGCTCAATGCCAGTCTGGAATATATGAAAGCCTGTCTCAAACACAACCAAATGATATAAAATAAATAACATAAAATAAAAGAGTTCAAAGGCTGAGTCAGTACTTCCCAGTCAGAATTTACTGGGTGAGGTCAAAAGGTGACGTACGGTGACCTCTGACATGATATCTTAGACTCATGTATGCCTTTAATACAGTGGCCTCTAGACCCATGACCTTCGTCTGGTCTCTAAAAGCCCCATACATGTGTCTACTGACAGAGAGAGCCACCCTGCCTATGTTCACCCCTTGGGCTGTCTGAGCCCTGAGGGGCGAGGCTCCCAAAGCAGGAGTGTGCAAGTGTCTACTCAAGGCTCTTGACAGGAGACGCCTACTGACACTCTACACTCTACTGACAGCCACAGACCATGCCTCCAGCCCATCTGCAGTGCTGAGAGGTGGACGAGCAAGCATGCTGTGGCAAACACATGCTCGGGTCTCTTAGAACCTGGAGCCACAGGACAGTGGCAGACGTGGGCCCCAGACTGTACCTGGCAGAGCTGCCCTGGCAATGCATCCCAGCTGCAGAGGTGCAGGGACACTTCCAAAGGAGTCTGTCCCTTGCAGGACTTCAGAAGCAATTCCGAATGCTTGAAAGGAGTCCCCAAGAAGTCAGGCAAAGAGCAGGTGGCTGTGGGTGAGGAACACAGATGGAGAGGCCACCCTAAACGGGGCCACCCAGGGATCCCTGGCACTGTGCCCAGGGCTGAACCATTTGCTTTCCATGAGTCCTGGATACCAGAGCTAAGCCTGTGACTTCTGCAAGTGCTCCTATTGTGCTGACAGGAGAAGGAGCAGGGGTCCAGGAGCTTGTGACACTACCTGTGAGGTTATGTGTGTGAGTGTGTGTCTATGTGTGTCTGAGCATGCATGTATTTATATGGTGTGCATGTGCAATGGGTTGAGTGTAGAAGCATGCATATGCATGCACATGTGGGTGTGGTTTGTGCATGTATTCCAGTGTGTATAGCATGTACATGTGGTCTGTGTATGTTGCACACGTGTGTGTGTATGCATACAGGTGTGCATTTGGGTGTTCATGGGAGTGGATGTGATTCAGGTGTGTGTCTGGGTGGGTATGAGTACGTTGATACGTTAGTATGTGAGGGTATGGATTTGGGTGTGATGGGCACACATGGGTGTAAGTGTAAATGCTAGTGCATACAAGTTATATTTCTCACACTGTGCCAATATACCCTGGCAAGGGCAGGGCAAGGGTCAAGGATTTGCTTCTGCTTCCAGTTCCAAGGGTGACGCCCCATCACAGCAGAAAGACATGACGGCAGGGGCGTGAGTCCCACGTGGCAGTCAGAAAGCAGCCAGGTCACTATTCATCTGCACACAGGAAGTAGAGGTCAGGAGAGCAGGAAGTAGAGTCGGACTCTAACACTACAAAGCCTGCCCCCAGAGACATGCTTCCTCCAGCTCTTTAGCTGTGTGGCATTCCAAAGAGCTTCACCAACTGGGAACCACGTGCTAAAGTACATGAGCTTGGAGGACTCGTTCAAGCTGCAACAGGGCAGTTTGGGTGTGCATTGATATGTACGTACATGGATTGCATGTGGTTTATGTGTGAGTGTGTGTGTGTGTTTGCATATATGTATGGGTGTGGATTTGGGTGTATAGGTTGGTGTCAATATGCATGTGTTTTGTGTGTGCACACACACATACACACACACACATTTCTTTTAGTCTCCCCTTCAGGTTCTAATGATCATCGAATGCCAGAAGCCACTGGCTATGAATGTATTCAATGTGGACTCTCCAAACGGTACCCTCCATTCAAAGAGCAGCCCCAGGTGCAGAGTGGGTAACCTCAGGCCATGGGGACCACTGCGCTAGCTTTGGTGTGACATGCCCTGGCTAGGATCCCTGGGTTGCCACTGTCTTCGGCCCCCTATTCCTGTCCCATTCTGGAACTAGAATTAACCTGCTACAGAGGGAGGCTGGATCTGCAAGCTCCCGGGGCTTGGGGGAGCCTGCATCTTGCAGAGACCAAAGGTTTCCCAGAAAGGTGACTCTCTTCCTCCCTGTCCCCTCAGGCATGTCCCGTGCACCCGTTCCATGGCATTGTGCTGGTGCCAGTCAGGCAGACTCCCGGCGGCAGAGCTGAAGTGGATTCCGGTTGGTCCTGAAGGGCAGACCCCGGCTCCAAGGCAGCACTTGCCGGGAAGGGAGGAGGAGATGCAGTCAGGATGCAAGTTCAGACAAGGCTCTGGCCTCAGCTGATTCCCTGCTTTCATGGAGCCCTGAGGTGTCCTCTGAGGAAGGCACAGCCCTCAGAGTCTATGCCCAGATTCTCTCATTCGCATGCCCTGCACTCAGGGGCGGTCACAGCAGCAGAAGTCAAACAGCTGCCAAGAGACCTTTTCCTGACAGTGTCTTTCCTGAGGCCTACTAGGGCCATCCTTGTCTTCTACTCCCCACAAAGGCTCGTGCCTAGGAAGGCCGTGAGTGGAGCTCAAGAGAGGCCTGGACTGCTGAGCCCTAGGAGTCCTATCAGGGCACAAGGATGCCGGTCCAGATCAGGAGGGCTCGTTCACAGGCACAGGAGAAGGCCCAGCACATTGAGTTCCAGGGTGGGTCAGAGGGACAAAGAGAGCTGCTGGGTCTCCTCCTGCTGCAAGTGCGGGAAGTTGTCACCTTAGGGGAGGGGCACTTTTGTTACAGCAGCTTCTCCCACACCCTGGCTCACCTATTCAGGGAAGTTAGTTAGCAGGGCATGAGGGCTGTAAAGGAACAGACTAGAAGAAGATTTTCCAAATCCCCTCTGTCAGGGACTGAATTGCTTCCCTATGAAAAATGTGTTGAAATCAGAACCTGTGACTGGGCCCTGCTTTGGGAGTAGGGCCTTTGCACGTGGACAGCTTAGAATAAGGGCTTCAGAGGGACCGCTAACCTGATACGACAGCTGTGCTTATTGTATGGGCCTGGGAGAAAGCTCAGCCAGTACAATGCTTATCATGAAGCCTGAGGACCAAAAACCCACATTAAAATGCCAGGTAGAGCTATGTGCACTTGTAAAACCCGTGCTGGGGAGGTGCAATCCCTAGAACTTGATGGCCAGCCCCAGCCAAATTGGTAAGTTGCAGGCCAGAGAGAGACCCTGTCTCCAAAACTGAACACATCCAAGGTTGTTCTCTGAACTCGGAATACGCCTGCCTTTTCACACACATGTGTACTCATGTACACAATAACTAAACACATACCTGACTCGTGCCAACATTTGAGTACAGGGGGAAAGTGTCACCAACCACCTTTCCCCACCAAGCTGTCCCCACTGTTACAGGCCCATGTTCCCAGAAAGGGGTGTACAGCAATACCCACCTTCATACCCAGACACACACACACACACACACACACACACACACACACAACTTCCCAAAGTTTCCCTCCAATACTCTCAGCCTTGACTTCTCGGCCCGGAGCCCGGTGTAGGAAGCACAGTTCACATCACGCTACTGAGTGGCTGGCCTGAGATTAGCAAGACACTATTTTGTAAGAAATATTTTATGTCCACCGGGGGCCTCTTTTCTTAGAAGCAGGAAATGATTGTTTGCCAAGAAAAAATAAACTTGGCAGCGTGCACAATAGCTTTTCACACCAATCTCTCATCAGCCTTTGCTGTCTTCTTAGTCACAGGCCAGAGTTTCCTCTCACACTTTTCTCTTGACTGACTGTTGAGCCCGTGTCAGACCCACCTGCCCACAGGACCACCAGCAGACTAGACTCTGTGACTTGACCCCTTCATCCCTCCTTCTCAACCCTTCCTGCAGTGAATTCACGTCAGGAGCAGCGGTAGAGATTAGCGCCGCTGACAGCCACCAGGCAGGAAATTACCACGGCTTGGTGACAGAATGCTAGGCTATGGAAACGTGAGATGTGGAGCATGGGTGTGCAGGTCATACTTCATCCCCTGTAATCGGGGTGAGCTCGGTGAGCTTCACTTGCTGTGTTTTGAGTGGGAATGTTGACAGCCAGCTGGGTGAGCTTGTAAGAATTCATGGCTCTGGGCGATGCTCAGAGAAGCACTAGCCTTAAAGGTCTATGGATTTGACTACAATCCCCACAACCTCTCTCTCTCTCTCTCTCTCTCTCTCTCTCTCTCTGTCTGTCTTTTTCTCTCTCTCTCTCAGGATTTAATGAGCCAAGGTCCATACATGACTGGTGTAACATGACAAGAGAGTATGTTCAATCAAAGATACGTGTCATTGCTTCCAAAAACCACATGGAAATTCCCCAACAAAGAGCACCGAGGGCAGCACACGGTTTAGTGAAATCCTAGAATCTAGTGCTGTGTCCAGCATGAGCCAGGAATGTATGCAATACTCACTCGATGGAGAACGTGAATGAGGGTCAGGGCCAGCTTAACTCTGGATAATTAGCAGTAACCTTGGCTATTTGTTCTTTTCCTCCGCTAAGATGTTATGGCTGGGACTAGAGAGGTGGCTCAATGGTTAAGAGCACTGACTGCTCTTCCAGGGGACCCAGGTTCTATTCCCAGCACCCACATGGTGGTTAACAACTGTCTGTGACTGACTCTGGCTCCAGAAAGTCTGATAGCCTCCTCCGGCCTCTGAAGACATGAGGTAAACACACATGGTATACATACATACATATATACATACATACAGGCAAAACACCTATACAATAAAACACCTATACATAAAATCAAATGACTTTAAAGTTTTAAATGTTATTGATTGACAATCAATCTAACAGAATTTTATCCTGCGTCAAATGCATCAGAGAGGGCTCGTTTGCTTTTTCCACATTAGCGTGGGGGTCCCAGGTACAGGGACCTGACTGTGAGTACATCAGCTGAGGCATTTGCTGGCCTGGGCTTGCTGCTACAGTGTGGTGAGGCAGAAGGTACAGAGATGAAAGCAGCGTTACAGGGAAAATGAGTGATATGTCTGCAGAAGTGGTGTGGCACGGCCATGCATCGCAACACCTCCTGCACAGCCACGCAGCGCAACACCTCCTGCACAGCCATGCATCGCAACACTTCCTGCAGTTGGATTGGCCTCAGTGATTTGCCCAAGAGACAAAATCTCCAGCTCTGCCATGGCTAGGTCGTAAGAGGCATCTCAGCTTCCTGTGAGCTCTGGGGGTGGGCCCTCTTGGGACCAGCTGCAGTGCTGAGATATTGAAGCAGTATGGAAAAGGCAATGTGAGGACTTTCGAGTCTGGAGGCTACTGAAAACTGAAAGCTAACAGCCATTGCTGGGTGCATGCGCGATCCACTTCCCAAGCTATCAAATTCCAGCTTGAGGGGCATCTAGGGATCCCAAGTGGGGACCACCAGGCGACAGTACACGGCACATAGGAGATAATTAATGACTGAATTTTTAAGTGTTTAATTTTGTTTGTTTTATTTTATGCAGAGTCCCTGAGTGCATGTGTATACATCCGTGCATGCATGTTTGCCCAGGCACATACATGTGGGAACCAGAGCAGGACATCAGGTATCTTCCCTATTGTTCCCTATTGTTCTTGAGCTCCTGTCTCCCACTAAACTGGTAGCTTGCTGTTTTGGCTATGCTAATTGGCCAGAAAGTGCCCAGGATTAACCTGGCTCCACCCCTTAACGCTGGCACTACAGGCCTACATAACCAGGCCTGACTTTTGCAGAGGTGGGGATTCGAACTCAGGTCCTCATGCTTGTAGAATAAGTATTCTCACCTGCTGAGACAAGGCAGCCCAATGCTTTGTTGCTTTAGACTGCTAAGCTCTGGAGTGCTTACCAGAGCACCGAGGGCAGCACACGGTTTAGTGAAATCCTAGAATCTAGTGCTGTGTCCAGCATGAGCCAGGAATGTATGCAATACTCACTCGATGGAGAACGTGAGTGAGGGTCAGGGCCAGCTTAACTCTGGATAATTAGCAGTAACCTTGGCTATTTGTTCTTTTCCTCTGCTAAGATGTTATGGCTGGGTGAAAAGGGCCTCGGTGGGAGGGAGCGGCAGTGGGAAACAGGAGGTGGTGCGGTGGGAGAGGGGCTGTGTCTCCAATGGGGTGACAGTGAATCCAAGAGGCAGGAGCTCAGAAGCCAGGCACCCAGAGTCTAGGACACGATACTTGTGGGAAGGAATTTATGGGGCATGCCCTGGGCATGATGACCAGTCAGGGAGGGGGGATGAGGACACTCTGAGAGGACAAAGAGAAGCCATCCCAGAGCACTGACCACGCAAATGGGACAGGCATTCTACGCACAATGATGAGGCTGTCAAAAATCTCAAACAGGAAATGCCATGGCCCGACATCTTGTCATCTCAGTGGCCTTTTAAAGGGGTCCTATCATGGAGACCAGCAAGGAGGTAGGGGCAGGGAGGCCTACACAGGTGCAGTGGAGGGGGACCCAAGGTCCTTTTCCTCCTCAGTCACAAGATTCCCCCAAACTGACTGCTCAGGAACTGAAGTATCTTGGGGAGAGCAGAAGCACTATTGGGGTAGGAATGACCCCACACGGTTCTCAGGGGACATCTCACTCCGAAGAGTTGAGCCCACCGCACCTTCCACGGGGGCCTGTGGCAGACACTTCCCTAGGAGGAAAAACAGAAGCAGCGGTCTCCCACCAAGGGCACAAGATCATGATGCCCTGGCTTTGAATCAAAGCATTAGCTAAGGGCACTCTTGAAGAGAGGTGCAGATTGTGTGCTAACACTGTCCTCTGCACACGCCTGAGCACCGAGCACCTTGGATGCTGACTTCTGCTGCCCAGTTCCTTCAGGAGGTGGCTGTATCTTTAATCTCAGAGTTTGTCTTCTTGCAGGAAGTGCCTGGCAGGGCTCCCACTCCTCTCCAACCTCAGGAAGAAGTGTACCTTTCCTCAGCCCCTATCTGGAGGCAGAGGTTGCACAATGTGGGGCTTACCGCAGGCAGGACGTGCATTTTCTCGGCCCTCTTCCTTCTGCAGCCAACACCATCCACCACACACAAAAGCCAAAACCAGACCCTGCTGATTCTCGAGGAGAAATTTAAAGGCCCCTTTTGCGGAGATGAGAGAGTCCAGCTCTCAGGGGAGGCGACTCTTCAGACCTGGCTGGGTGTGGTCTGGCAATGGCAAATCTGTGTGTTGGCCTCCTTCGTGAGCTAGGGGAACAAGAATATCATTTTCCTCCCACACTAGAGAGAGTTAAAGAGATGGTGATGTTTGCTCTGAGGTTTAGAACTAGTGTGGTCCAACCCAAAGAAGAGAATTAAAGGGGATCCTGTGACCAGTTCTACCCCCCGGTTTGTCCCATTTGGGGAATGGGCTACCTTATTCCCAAACTTGTCAAAGTCCTCCCAGCAATGCTCATCTCTGTTTGTGTATGTAGTGGGGGCGTGTCTGTGTGCAGTGTACGTGCTTATGAGTGTAGGTTTTCTGCAAGTGAGCATTTGAATGTTTGTGCATGTGTACGCATGCATGTAGAGATTAGAGGTTGATAAGGTATCACCGGCCTATCACTGGGCATTCTCCACTTCAAATTTTAATTTATTTTTCAGTTGTTATTGTATGTGTGTGGTATGTATGCATGTGCACACCTGCTCCACAACACATGTGTAGAGGTCAGAGGACAACCTTTAGGGAGTCGGTTTTCTCTCTCTGCCTCGATGTGGCTTCCAGGGATGGGACTCAGCTCCTCAGGCCTGGCCAGCAGGCACTTTACCCATCAAGCCACCTCACCAGCCCCATCATATAAACTTTTGAGACACTATCTCTCACGTAACCTGAAGGGTTGGCTGGCCAATGAGCTTCAGGAATCTGCCTGTCTCTGTCCTGGTTGTACCTCAGCATTGGAATCACAGCCATGCTTCCCCATGCTACCTTCGGATATGGATTTGGGGGATGCAAGCCCAGGTCCTCCTGCTGGTATGGCAGGCCCCTTAGATACTGAGCCATCTCCCCTGTCTCCCACCCCTACCCTCCCCTAGCAGAAACTTTGATGTGTGAGGAAAAAACATTTCACCCAACACCATCCACCTGCAAATTATGGGATGCAGAAGACGCCTTCCCAAGGTGGAAACTCCGGCCAAATGTGTTGACGCCACAGATGGAACCAATATTAAAGGCAGAGCCTTTCCAGAGACCTGCCTCAGGAGCAGACAGTCGTGAGTCAGCTGATTGCTTTCCACACGCTCTTCGGCAGAGTTAAAGCCGGGAGATCTCCAGACTACGTTAAAAGACAATGAGAGGCAGCACAAGAGCTTGCTACCAAAACGTTCAAGGATGCTGCTGTCTGAAAGAGAGGCTTTAGGCAGCAGCAGCATCCCTTTTTGTCTTCTCTCTCTCTCTCTCTCTCTCTCTCTCTCTCTCTCTCTCTCTCTCTCTCTCTCTCTCACACACACACACACACACACACACACACACACACACACACCCCTTTACCAATTGCTCAGCTCACATATTTTCACGTGGAAAACTGGCCTTTGATGAACTGGGTAGCCAGGTCAGTAAGGAGCTGGCCACACAGGCATGAGGACTTAATTTGGTCTCCAGAATCCATGTGAAAAGTTGGGTGTGGTGGAGCAGACTTATGATCCTAGTCCTGGGGGAGAAACATGGAAACAGGTAGATTCCTGGACTCACAGACCAGACAACTTCGGCAAACTGGTGAGTTCCAGGTCCCAGTGAAAGACCCTGTCTCAGCACAAAATAAGGCAGAGGGCTCCTGAGGAGCAAGGCCTGTGCCCTCTACAAGTAGACACGTGTATGTGCACCTCCACACACACACGTGCACAAGTACACAGGTTTTATGATTACCATGAATGTTTTCTCGACTCATTAAAGGGTATAGTTTTACATTTCAGTAAAGTTTTAGAAGAATTTTTTTGAAAAAGAAATGGAGCCCAGAAGCAAGATCTTTGAGATGATGGAAAGTCCAGAGAGATAGAAAGGAGGCAAAGAGTGGGAGGGGGAACAGGGAAGGAAGGAAAGAAAGAAGAAAGGAGGGAGGGGTCATAGACACTGAACTCCAGCCAGGTCTATCACACAAGTATTCTATAGTCCCTGTGGGGCAAGTTTGCTTTCTGCCAGGTAAGGTCTCATGAGATACAGCTGTCTCCAGCCTGCATGAGGTCCTTCACCAGAACTCCAGCACAGCATGCTGGAGGCCCCTTGACCTCAGACTTTCAGCCTTCAGAACCAGGAGATACACTGTTCAATTGCTTATCGGCCCCTAGGCTGTGATGCTTTGCTCTAACAGCCTGAAGGGACAGGGATGACCCCGGGGCCCATTACCAAGATGACAGTCTCCAGAAAAGAAGTCACAGGAGACAACATGACTCAAGAAGGTGAAAGTTCTCTGGATGTCCTGAGTGGATGGCAGGACACCAGTTTAATGACACCATTAGGACTCTAAGGTGGGCCCGGAAGGATGCTCAGTGCAAGCCTGTGGGCCTGACTTCCAATCCCCAGAACCCATGTAAAAAGCCAGGCATGGCAACACCCATTTTAATCCTAACTCTGGGAGCCAGAGGCAGGAAGATCTCTGGAGCTCACTGACCATCCTGTCTAACTGGACCAGTGAGCTCCAGGTTCGGTGAGAATAGCTGTCTCAAAAAATAATTACACCAAAAATGATTGATTATAATGTCAATCTTTCCCTTCCACAAGTTGGAACACATGCACTCATCCACATGAGCACATACACACACACATACCATTCATGTACACACACACATACACATGCAGCTCTAAGATGCTATAATTCAAAGAAAGCAGGGAGACAAGACCGTGGCAAAACATATAGAACATTGCAAGCTGCAAAATAATACAGAATCATATCAATTTATGATGATAATTTCTTTTTTATCTGTATGTTTCTACAGGTGGTACGTTCTTATGATCCAGACACAAAAACACATAAGGGCACACAGACCATGGCAGAATTTCCCCTGTTGCTATGGAGACCACCTACATCCACAGACAATGATCATCTGGACTGACTCCTTTGGCAGTGTGATAGCCCACTATAGAAGATACCAAGCACAGACAGATAGCTTCCTACTAGTGTACATGAACATCTCCAAAACTGTGCTTTCTGCCTGGATAACCTCATCTCACCCAAGTCTCTGCGTAGTAAGCAGAGATGGGATTATTGCAATGGTTTTGATAGAAACTGCCCAGGTGCCCTTCTCAGACCTTAGCACGTTTTTTGCTTTGGATTATTTACAGCATGGGGACTCAAACTCAAGGGATCTTGCAAGCTGGGCAGGTGCTCTGCCACTGGGTCGTACCCCCATTTTAAACTACCTTGCAGTTTAATCTTTCCGGATGTTTGCTGAACTTTTGATTGAGCTGTGTTCTGTGTACCGAGGCGTGGAGTGCATCCATTGTGTAGCCTTTGTGCTTTTTTCTAGAATTTCCTAACCACCTGACTTGGACCCCAGGGGAGTCATCCCCCACCCCGGGCATACTCTAAGACTGGTTGTGCCTGTGAGGACCCCAAGCAGCAGTGGATGGGCTTGGGGACTCCAGACTCTCCCAGTGTTGGTCCCGTCAGCTCTACCTCACATTAATCTGTGGACCTCGTGTGGGCTGCAGGACGCGGGTCCTTTTCTGAACAATCCCTATTTCCCCGAGCCATTTTTGTCTTTTCCTGCTAGTGTGTAACGTAAGAGCTCTCTGTGTGTTCTGGGAAAGAGACCCTTCTGTCACACTCGCATCTTATAAATGCCGCCTGCTCTGACACTGCCCTTTCACGCTCCTAATGCCACCTGAGCAACAGGAATGCCTGCCCCAGCAGAGCCCTCCTGAGGAACCTGTCCCTGTACACATCTTCTACATCCTGGTGAAGAAATGCTTGTGTCCTCCACGGCAAGGGACAACCTGTTCTCTCTCGAGTTTTATTAGTTTTGTCTTTTGAAGCTAGAGCCACTATTCTTGGGCACTTTGTTCTGAATTTAAAGGAAGGTAGAGGCATCAAAATACATTATTTCCCCCTTTGGATATTTATTTAAATAATTCCACTTATAAGATAAAAATAATTTTTCTCTGTGGTACAACAACCTGTGTGCATGTGTGTGTGTGCACGCATGCGTGCACATGCACAAGTGTACCTGTGCATGCGTACATGTGTGTTCCTGTGTGTGTGCTCATGAGTGTATGCATGGGTGTGCATCTGTGTGCATCTGTGTATGTGCATGTGTGTGTTCATGAGTATATGCATGGGTACATGCCTACATATGTGTGTGTTGCATAGGTGTGTGCACTCAGGTATATTCGCCCATACAAGAATGGGTGAGCTTGCCCATGTGTGCACATGTGGAATACAGAGATTAATATTTATGAATCTTCCTCCACCACCCTCGATTTTGTTTTTGAGACAGGGTCTGTCCCCTGGATCTCCCTGTCTCTGCCCCCAGACACCAGGCTGAGGTGCAGACACAACCTGGCTTTTTTTTCAAATTTGTTTAATTGCTGTTCACATGTGTGTGTGTTTGTGTCTGTGCACATGAGTGCAGATGCCTGCAGAGGCCAAAGTTATCTTCGGATGCCCCTGGAGATGGAGTTACAGACAGTGCTAGGCATGAAATTGGGATTTTCCATAAGAGCGGTATACATGCGTTATTAACCACTGCACCAGCCACACCAGGCCACACCTGGTTTGTTGTTGATGTTGCTGGTAGTGGTGGTGGTGGTGGCAGAGATCTGAATTCAGGTCTTCATGCTTGCATAGCAAACATCTTACCAATTCAGCCATCCTCCAGTCGCAGATACCATCTTATAATAAACACCATGGTCTGGGTATGGAATCAATGCTTGTGAAACCCTTCAGAGCCAAGTTGCAAGACGGAGGGATCTTCCTGACAGGAGCACACCTGAGCCTCAAGTCTCTTTCCCACACAGACTACCTCGGTGTGGAGAGATTTCTCCACCATGAATTAGCATCATCCTCTCCGGTGTATTCACCAAAGGGTGGTTGGAACTGCCCGCGTTAACACCGTGGGTGGCTCAGATCCCACTTCCCCTCCCACTAGGTGCCACAGGCAGTCATTACTGTAATTGTGTACCCTTCTTACTGTGAGGCCCCCAGTGCCAGATCCAAGAAGCCTAGGCACACCCACTTGGTGTTCCAGGAAGTACCACACAGCACCCATGACACACTCTCACAGGCCACACACATACCACTGCTTCTCAGGCATCCCCTGGGTCAAGGGGGAATCACCCTGCAGCCGGCCTCAGAGTCGAGCCAGGGGAGTCAGCCAGAAAGGAGACCGATTAGGGCTCACACTGAAGCACTCAAGACCATGTCCTTTGAGCCTTCCCTGATGGGGAACCAGATGGACCTCCACGTGGGCTATTCCAGATGGGTGGCCTCCGCCACAGGGCATTGCTACCAGGGCTAGACACCCACATCAAGTACCTGGGCAGCTGCCACCAAGCGAGGCCAGTAGGGCCCAGTTTTCTACCAGCCTGCCAGCTCCACACAGCTCCTCCCCTGGACTCTCCCCAGGTCTTCAAGGCTCAGGCAAACTGAATTTTTCTAAGAAAGGCTCAGCTAACCTCACCAGGGGAAATTACAGTCCTGTCCCCGGGGGCATCACCTTTAAAGGGCTTTGCGTTCCTGCCACACCCCCACGCTGCTCTGCAGGATGCTCCCCACTTCCTGTCTTCTTAGCATCGCACTGTCTTCCACCCCCACTTCAGCGCTGGCTCAGAAAGAAAGCCGGGCAGCAACAAGTGCTGGGGGCTTGGAGCGGAACCTCCCTGCCCTGCAAGCTTCTGGGTATAAGATGTACAGTGGTGGAGAGAGTTTGGAGCACCCTGGAAACCCAACCGAAGGTTGTCGAGGAGCCGCTCATTAGCCAGGGCCCAAGGCCAAGGGACTGTGGAATGTTCAGCTCTGACGCCTTTGGTGTCATTAATGAGACTCGCATTAATGAGGTTCCGTGTGGTCTGTTCGGGAAGCTTGGATCCCAGTGTTAGGAAATGGGAGGACCTTTGAGCGGCAGAGCCCTGGCGAGTGACTGCTGGATCGTGGAAGTTGATAGTGCAAGTAATATCGGTCTCAGGAGTGAGGGGTAGAGAGAGAAAGACGGCTGTCCAGAGCACTTGAACCTGGCTCTGGCCTCCTGTCTTAAGATGTGATCTCTTGGGGCTGGGGAGATGGCTCAGCAGTTAAGAGCACTGGCTGCTCTTCTAGAGGATCCAGGTTCAATACCCAGCACCCACAGGACCATTCACAACTGTCTTTAACTCCAGTTCCAGGGGATCTGACACCTTCACACCAGTCCACATAAAACAAAAATCAAAAAGTTAAATAAATTATTTTTAAAAAAGAAAAAAAAGATGTGATCTCTTGCCAGGCATGGTGACAGAAGTCTTTAATCCCAGCACTCGGGAGGCAGAGGCAGGCAGATCTCTGAGTTCGAGGTCTACGAGGTAAGTTCTAGGACAGTCAAAGCTACACAGAGAAACCCTGTCCCACCCCACCCCACCCCACCCCCAAATGTGATATCTTCTTTTCAAATGCTCTCCTGCTGTGATGTCCTACTGGAGACTGAACCGTTGGCGCTACCCCATTTTAGTCTTCAGGCTTCAAAACTGTGATTTAAATAAAGCTTTTTTTCTTTAACCGGTGCCTGTCTCAAGCATTTCATCTCAGTAATGAAGAGCTAGCATAGCTTTCAAAGGGCTGGGAAAGCCTCCTGACTGCAGTCTGTAAGCGAGGCACAGCCTGACCCTTGGAGGAACAACTGGCAGGTTGTTCCTGAAGGTTACATTTTCAGCTTGTTTCGGACGTTTTATTATTATTACACATACTCATTTATTCTGTGTGTACACTCGTGCACAAGCACAAGTGTGTGGGTGCAGGTGCCAAAGCACACTTATGAAGGTCAAAGGGCAGGAATCCCTTCTCTCCGTCTACTGTGTGGGTCCCATGGATCAAACTGAAGACATCATAGCAGCTAAGGCCCTTACCTGTTGAGCCATCTTCTTCATCTTCATTTTGTTTGTTTGCTTTGCTTTGCTTTGCTTTGCTGTTATGACAGGGCCTCGTGTAGCCCAGGCTGAAACTCACTCTGGAGCTGAGGATGATGGCCTTAAACTTCTGAACTTCCTGCCTCCACCTCCCCCGTGGGGGGCTGATAGGTGAGTAGTAACACCCCAAGTGTTTAAGGGTCATTTTCCTAACCAAGGATACGAATTCTGGGTTTCCTAACTAGAGACATAGTAAATTTAAATTTCAAATCCCAATGAAGCCAGGTATAGTGGCATACAGCATTAGGCAGTCCCAACACTCAGGAGGGAGAAGAAGATGGAGCTCAGTGAGTTTGAAGCCAGTCAGGGATACACACTGCAATCCTGTCTTTTGAGAAAAAGAGAAAAAAAAACTCTTTTCTCGATCTTATTCAAATGTTGCAGGCAGTAGTGTCATATTGTGACTGTGCTGTGGGGGCCAGGCAGGGTTGTTGTTTTTTTTTTTTTTTTAACCAACAATAAGGAGCTAGTACTAAATACTCTCAATTTCATTTCATAAGACAGAGAAGAAAGAGCACAGGCAGAACTCTCCCTGCAAGGCATTACCTTCAGGCACCGTGTACATAAGTCACCAGCCATACTGGTGGGCGAGGGATAGGGGCACTGGTGGCCTCCACTGATTAAGACGGCAGATAGAGAGGCGTAGGAGCAAACATGCAGGAGGCACAACAGAAAGTGAAGACCCCTGTGCGCTACAGAAAGAGGCGGTGGTGAGTGTGAGCAGAGCCGCAAGAGGGGAAAGCAGGCACCGCCTCGTGGAGCAGGGCCATAGAGAGAGGAGCCCTGTCGGGATGACACTGGGGGAAGGGAAGCCACTTTTGGATCAGGACAGAGCTGAGGTCATAAAAGAGCAAGACAACTTGGTGTATGTTTATGTATGTATGTATGTGCACATATAATATAGATGTCAGAAATTTATTAAAAAATTTATATAATGGAATATGCGAACAATGAGAATAATCATTAACATGAACAATAATTTCTGTGAGCCACAATCTTGAAAATTATTGCGGCTAATCTTTCTTTTATGTTTTTTTATGCCTCTCAGGTGTTCTATCAATGTTTCTTTTCATTTTTATTTCTCTTCCCCAAATAGCCAAGGACACAAAAGAGCTCAGGATGAGAAGGGAGGCTTCTCACCCCCATCATTTCCTCCTCCTAGAAGAGACTGCTGCAATTCCTGGAACCCCTGACTTTCCGTGCCTCTGACTTGCACACCTCAGCTCACAGGCCCGAGGGCTGTGACACCCTGACTTCCACACTGAAAAGCAAAGGTTTCCCCGACTTACTCTCCCTCCTTCCCAGAGCCTAGCATTTAGTTCTGGGTCCAGGGAGAAGTCCTGTCGCAAAAAAAAGAAGACAAACAAACAAGTAAACAAATCAGAGAACCTCTCTGAGCAACAGAGGGTGTCAGCCTCTGGTTTCCACGTACCCTCACGCCTGCACAAATGTGCTCAAACACGTGTACCACACATGATTTCTGTTTCTTTTTTCCCTTAGCTTCTAAAGCAATTCTTGATGCCAGACTTTCCAGCAGTGGTTCTCAACCTTCCTAACGCTGCTAACACAATTCCTCGTGTTGTGCTGCTCCCCAACCACAAAATGATTTTGTTGTTCCTTCACAACCATAATTTTGCTACTAACATGCCCATTCCATGCCACTGGGCCGTATCCTGTCTACCTCCAGACTTTGGCACCACCCAGAGGTGTAGATGCTGGGAGGTGGCCCCTACTGAGGCTTCAGGTGGGGACGCTGAGCTGATCCTGGGTAGAGACTTCGGAGATAGACTTGGGCGAGGAGACCAGGTTATAGTGGGAAGGAGAAAAGCCATTCTTGTGGCTGGTGTGCATCGTGGAGAACAAACCCTCTGTCCTGTTCCCCTGCAGTTCAAGAGCTGGATCACGATACCGCATAGATATATAGTTCAGCCTCCGTGGTGCCTGGAGTCTGTTCCTGTTCCTGGACTCAAGGGAGGCAGAACTGAGTGACCCAGTATACGGGGACTCGGAGGAAATCTCCAGGTTCCCCCACGCAGAATCTCTCCATGAGCTGACACGGATGAAGGAACCAGAAACAAGGGCAGATGGGGCTAAACCACAGAGGGAAACCTCCCACCGATGGCAAGGGCCTGCCCTGGAAAGTCGGGTCAGAAAACGAAGCTTCAGGTACATGGAAGAAGAAAAACGAACATACCCTATGGTGTTTGTATTTCAGATGTGAAAAATGTTTTAGCCCCACGACCCACAGGAATATGTAGCTAGTACTCAGAAAGTGTGGCCAGACCCTCAGCAACTCCTTACCCTGAGAGCCACCCCCTCTCCAGAGCCCCACCCCCTCTCCAGCCCGCAGCTGTGGACTCCAGCCCCACAGACCTGAGGTCGAGAAGCAGGTGCTGATCCGAAGCTCAGATGGCGCTCGCAGAACAAAATGTCAGCATTTTGCCTGTGTGGAGGCCCCAGGGCACGTGGATCTGGCCTCCATCAACAAGCACAGAAAATCTGCCCCTGGCACTCTCGGGACAGCACTGTGTTCCTGCCAAAAGTATAACCAGGGCTCCCGAGATCCAGAGGGGACGTACTGCCCAGGCAGATTCTGTCTCCCAGCTTTCCTGGGCTCCCGCCAGCTGCCAAAAGATACGCTGAGCCCAGAGGAGAAGTAAAGATGCTGCCCCAAGTTCTGACTATGCAATGGCACTGAAAATTGCCAAGTTAAAAAAAAAAAAAAAAAAAAAAAAAACAGCAAAAGCACAGCCTTTCTTTTCCAAAGCAAACTCCTGGAAATACGGAAGGCTGCGCTTGTTTTCCAGTGCCATCGGGAACACGGGCTCAGGCACTTCACCGTCCCCACCAACAATGCCAGGGAGTCAACTGGCCTGTCCTAAAGATGGGCGCTACCTTCCTCTACAAATTAAGAACCGATGCCCTTCCGAGAGCCAGTGTGCTCCCCATTGGGGTCCTGCTGGACCCTGCCGTTTCTCCCCTCCACTTGTCTGCCAGTCTGCCAACTTCCCCGGCTTCATTTTAACTTCTTGTGGGAGTGTGCCAAGGCACCTGCAAGCCCTTTGAAAGTAGAGAGGAAGTGTTAAAAAAAAAAAAAGCAAGAAGATGCTGGTAAGTAAGTAGGCACGGGGCTTGGCACTCACATCCGACAAGCTGAAGGGACCTTGAGCTCTGGGAGCTGGTATTGTCTGCTGGAGGAGCAACAGGCCGACTGTGACCACAGGTCAGACAGAAGCATGAAGCTTCTCCAAGGATAAGGAATGATAACTGAGAGCATCAAGTGAGTCAAACACTGGTCACAGAGGACTAAGTCACCCCAAAACCTAAGTGTCTCCAAACAACCTCGTTCATTTTAACATCACTGGCGTTTTCAGGGAGGCTCAGGTGAGCTATGGTCCCGGGCTCTGTGCAGTGTGACCAATAGCAGCTGGAGCTACAGAGGACTGGGCAAGTGTCTCCTCAGGTAGTGCCTGCCCCGGCCATGTTGCTCTCTCCCCACAGATGAACTTTCACTTCTCACAGTATGGCAACCACCATAAGGCAGCCATGGTGTCCTCACTAAATGGAATCCACTGGCCGTAGGACACATCACATGTGAGTTTGGGAGATCAGCGAGTACATGTCAGCTGTCAACGAAGATCCTGCAGGAGTCAGGAGCCTCACTTCTGCGAGATACCCTGTGTGTGCCAGTACTGAAGGGGGCCTAGAAGTTCAGGGGGAGGAGATAGCCTTCCCAGCTCGGAGGGAGGGGTGCCAGGGAACCACTCCAGCGAGTGGGTGTGACCCGACCAGACCTGGTAGAGATAGAGGCACACGGCGAACTAAACTTGTCTGCTGTGGCCCAGGGAAGTTATAAGGACGAGAAGGTACAACATCAGCTCTTCAGCAGAGTGTGCCTACATGGAGAAACAGCTCCGGAGAGGAAGCGCACCCTGCTAGGGAAATACTGTCTTGTCCGGCTTGTGCCACACAGATCCTCCCAAGCACTGCCAGTCCTGAGCCATTGGCTAAGCATGTGCCAAGCTGCTGGCGAGAAGCACTTCGGCCCCAAGAAAGGGGCTCTACTCATGCCCTCACCTGCCAGGAGCACACTGGGTTCTCTTTCCCCAGGAACAATAGGGACACTGCGGTGTTATTAGCCTCGGCCTGGGAGGCTTAGAGGGCACAATATGTGCTTTCCTGATTGGAAAACTGAAAACAGGTTTTACAGTGCAGGAGCTGAGCTCCTCCTGGAGCTCGTTCTGGTACGCATACGGCCGTAACCCTTGGGTCCTGCCTGGGTTTCGGGGATGGCGATGTTTCTAAGAGGATGAAGGTGAGTGGTGACATCATCTGAGCCTCTGAGAAGACAACCTATGAGAGAGAGTAGCTGCCAAGCTCCTGACAACCCTGCGTCCCATGGTGTCGCCAGGGCTTCTGCTCCCAGCCTCAGCCACGCTGGCGTTCCCATGCCCTCATCCCCATCGCGTCCTGCATCCGGAAGCAGCCCATGCTGGTCACACCGACAGGCAGCCCCTCGCTCTCTCTCCCCTCCACGCTGTGGGAAGCCTGTTTTCCCACACACCCAAAACCTGTGACTGCCCTGCCCTGCCCTGCCCCGAGTGAGAACCCCAGCTTTTCCAGCTCAGGATCCCCACAGACTCAAAAGTGGCGTCCACAGCAACGCCACCCCCGAGCTGACCCGCCCACACACCTTTCCTGAGACCCTGCTGTGTCCCTTTCAGAAATGAGACCAACGTTAGAGGCCGCACACAGCTGGTAAGTCAAGAGCATGCTCAGAGAGTGAGAGGCAGCTTAGAGAACGAGGACTCTGTTTCTTTCACTCTGGCTTCCCTGCCGTTTATCTCCTCAGTTCCCTGGACCTGGGTGTTTACATGTGTCAATCAGACCATACCCAAGGACAAACACTGGCGGAAGATTGTCTTGTACAGCGTGGATTTCCAGCACCCTCATTCTTCCCGAGAACGAGCACTAGTGTTATTGGGAGTCGTACATGGTTCTAGGCAGCTGGCTTGGACTGAAATAGGGAGTGATGCTGTCCCTGTTCCCCAGCTTCAGACAAGAAAACTGACACTCAGAGGCTAAGTGAGTGCTGCCTCTATTCCCCTGGCCCTGTCTGACTTTGATGGAGAGCCAATTTTGAAGTCTGTCTCCTATGGGCTCTGCTTGTTCGACTGTTGTTGTTGTTGTTGTTATTGTTGTTGTTGCTGCTGCCGCCTCCGCCATAGATATTAGTACATGATAAGCAAGTGCCCCACTGCCGTTCTATGTCCCCCAATTCCCTTTAATCTCTTGTTTCAAGTCGGGCTCTCCCTAAGATATTCGGGGTGGCCTTGAACTCACGCGGTAACTCAGCCAGGCCTGGAATGTGAAATCCTACATTCTCTGGAATTCCCTGGAAAGCTGGGATGTTGAGCCTGCACCACAAGACCCTACTTATTCTGTCTTTTGTTTTTAGAAAGGATTTCATTGTTTTGCCAGGCTGGTCCTTAACTCCTGGGCCTAGTGATCTTGCCTCAGTCCTTGCAAGTGCCACTAAACCTAGCTTAGATTTTAATTTTATATTTAAAAACTCTAGGGCTAGTACCACCTGCTTGGGCTTCAAGCTTACACCAGTATTTTACAGGGCAGAGCAGCCTGGATGTAGAGGGTGGGGGAAGAGGGTAGCCGTCCACAGGACACCCCAGAACTCCACAAAAGCAGCGACAGCTGCAGCAGAATGCAATGAGAGGGCAGTGGGCAGCTTCCTTAGCGTCCTCCCTCTAGGCCACATCTGCACGGGTGGCAGATGCTCCCTCCCACCCAGGCTCACGTGACTAGATCTGCCTGCATTGGCTGGGGGTGGGCAAGCCTGGGGTCAGCTTTCTCACCTGCCTCCCAAGACGCCAGAGGCCAGAGCCTCACAGACAGGCTCCTGCCCCCGTTGTCCCCAGCAGCTGGGCCTTTGTGCAGAGGCCTCCAGTGCCCTGTGATCCAAAAAAATCCCTGACCCCCTGCCCCTCTCTCCAGCCCATGAGGCAGATGGAGGAGCTAAGTGATCAGTAGCTTCACCAGGCCACAGACTCAATCACAAGCCACCAAATCTAAGGTAGCACAGGAAAGACATTGTCTCTGCCAGGGTTCGTTCTCTCTCTCTCTCTCTCTCTCTCTCTCTCTCTCTCTCTCATTCTTTCCTTTAAAAGAAAAACTCTCTCTCTCTTTCTCTCTCTCTCTCTCTCTCATTCTTTCCTTTAAAAGAAAAACTCACCAAATCTATGGTAGCACATGAAAGACATTGTCTCTGCCAGCGTTCTCTCTCTCTCTCTCTCTCTCTCTCTCTCTCTCTCTCTCTCTCTCTCATTCTTTCCTTTAAAAAAGTCACCAAATCTAAGGTCGCACATGAAAGACATTATCTCTGCCAGCTCTCTCTCTCTCTCGTTTTTTTCTTTAAAAAAAATCATTGTATAAAAGAAATTTATTTTCAATAAAAGAAAAAATCAATCTATAGGGACTGACAAGATGGCTCAGCAGGTGAAGGTACTTATTGCCAGGCCTGACAACCTGGGTTCAACCCTCAGAATTCACATGGTTAAAGGAGAGATTTGGTCCCCAACACACACAACTTGTCCTCTGACCTCCTCCCGCACATGCACACCCAAATAAATAAACAAATTTTAAAGTATGTTGACGTAAGTTGATATGGAAAAGCTACTGTTTCCAATGTGCAGCGAAACATTGCAGGTTGACCCCATCAAGCTGTCTTGGTTCCTATACTTAGTTTTTGTATAGCAACACGTAGAATCAGACATGAGGAAATGGCTCAGTCCTTAACAGGCTTACTGCACAAGACTGAAGACCTGGGTTCAGAGTCCCAGAACCTATGCAAAAACCCAGACATGGGGCAACACCTGTAATCCCATCTCAGCAAAGGTAGAGACAGGAGGATGCCTCTTACTTGTTGGCCAGTCAACCTAGCTGAAGCAGTAAGAGCCTGGCGAGATCCTGTCCCAACAAATAAAATAGAGAGAGATAAACCGGGCTGTGGTGGCACACACCTTTAATCCCAGCACTTGGGAAGCAGAGGCAGGTAGATCTCTGTGAGTTCGAGGCAAGCAAGGTAGAGAAAGATAGAGGAAGACACCCAGTGTCAAGGACACAAACAGAAACATGATCAATCCATGAAACACTTAACATCTACTCTCTGAGCGATTTTTAAAGATTCAATGTTTTGTCAGTGATTACAGTCACCAAGATTAGCCACAGAACTCTTGAATTCACTGCTGTGGCCTAACCAAATTTCATGCCGGTTAACCAGCATCTCATTTGTTTGCTGCCTTCTGAGTGCCATCATATGGCCCTGTTGTATTCTTTCACCTTTTCTACTCTTATGCATAAGTGGCTCCCTGGAGTGTCCGTCCTTCCTAGCCGGGTTTATCCTACTAAACAACATCTTCCAAAACAGCAAGTAAGTCTCCGCAGCTCCCAGCAATGGGGTACCCTCCCACTGAAGAAGAGGTTCTAGAGAGGCCAAGGATGGGCGAAATGTCCATTCAGTCCCGACTAGGTCACCAGAAGCTGAGTGTGGTGGTTGGAATTGTCAGCTTGGCACCACCTTGCATCATCGGGAAAGATAGTCTCAAGAAGGAACTGGGCAGACAAGGACAGTCTGCGGACATAGCTGTGAGGGATTGTCTTTGCTGGACAGAGCTGGGGTAGAAAGAGCCACCCGGAACACAGATAGCTCCACTTCATGGGCTGGGTCCTGGAATGAGTGGACAAGAGAGAGGTCTGAGCTCTGGCAAGCATGCGTACATCTATTCTCTCTGCTCCCGACTCCAGATATGCTGAGACTCGCTCACCACTTCAAATCTCGGCCGCCTTGACAATGACAGGCTAAACTTTCCTCCCGTAAGTTGCTTTTGTCACGGTATTCTGTCTCACAATGGAGAAGAAACTAAGTCCCAGCTATTTGAAGATACTCACGAGAGTTGAAATGACTTTGTTAAGAACAGCAGTGACTGACCGGGCAGTGGTGGCGCACACTTTTAGTCCCAGCACTAGGGAGGCAGAGGCAGATGGATACTTGTGAGATCGAGGCCAGTCTGGTCTCTATAGTGAGTTTCAGGGCAGTCAGGGCTGTGCAGAGAGACCCAGATTTTCTACTGTGTATCCCTTCTCCCTGCAGCGCCTACATTTCTCCTCCACACTAAAGTGAGGTGGACCAGCAGGACGTGCTGTCAAGCGCAAAGGTTGGGCTTCTCCAGCTTTCCTGGTGTCCACAGTGCCTCTTCAGACAGAAAATCCCAAAGGGACCACTGCAAGTGCACAAGGTTGCTCACAGCCCCACCTCCATCACGCTTAGGAGTTACCACACCAGGGACAAATGGGTTCCCCAACAGGACAGAGGTGTTCATTTCTAAGTCATGTGCGGCAAAGCAGTGGCTTGTCACTCGCCCTGTTTCCCCTGGCACCCGCTCCACTTTGCACAAAACCAGGCTCCTGCACTTGAGCCACTGCAAGAACCAGAGTCACCACCAGACCAGCTCCGCCCACACTCTCTTCCAAAGCCATCTTCCTTCATTTGATCATGAAGAAGCCCATACAGCCGGCAGTAGGTTTTATGAGCCCCAAGACAACCTGCCCAGCAAGCAGATGGCACGCCTGTCCCTCCAAATCCCAGGGAAAGAAAAAAGTTTCAGTGCCCAAGATGGCCTCTGTCCTGCAGCTCATGGCCAAACCAGGAAGTGCTGTTGCAGTTTTCTGTCTCCACTGCAGCACCAGTCCAAGGGGTCTGGACTGAAGATGGTAGGAGCCTAGTCTATGCCATCACAGTCCCTGCTCTAAGAAGACACAGGCTTCTTGGCTGTAACATCTGGTGCCTAGGTGTTCCCATAAGGCCATCTCTGGATGGAGGCTGCATAGTTTGTATGCAGGCCTCTGCCTTGATCAGTAGCAAAGTTCAGACCTTAAAATTATTCCAACCTTCTGACCTCAGGGTGGCCACACTGTGTCCTGAAGTCAGGCCGATGGGTCCAGAATTGCACCTGACTCTGGCCCTCAGGGCATCCTGGACCCAAGGTACTTAGCAGGTGGCCAAGCTCACACTCCTCTTAAAAACACAAACAAGGTCCCTGAGTACAAACTCCCAGGAGGACCTTCTCAGCCCCAAGTGCACATTCAAACTCCTAAGGACTTTGTACATAGTGGTAATGCCCAGGGTCCTCCCAAACCCCCATCACCAAGGATTCAGGTTTAGGTGTTTTGGTGGGGCCTGCACAGACCTTAAAACCAGGTAGCAAGATGACCGACAGGTGGAAGGAAAGTCTGAGACCTCTGGGGACAAGCAGCTGCTTAGCGCATCATATAAGACCGATACACGGGAGCTGGACCAGTGACTCAGGAAAGTGGATGTTGTGCAAGCACAAGGGCCTGAGTCTGACTCCCAAAACTCACCTCAAATTGACATGCATTGGTGATCCAGGCCTAGGGAGGCAGACAGGTGACTACCTGGAGCTCACTGGTCAACCAGCCCATCCTAATGTCAGGCCAATAAGATACATTATCTCAAAACACCAAATGGATGATTCCTAAGAAATGGCACTGGAGGTGGCCTACACACACGCGCGCACACACACACACACAGAGAGAGAGAGAGAGAGAGAGAGAGAGAGAGAGAGAGAGAGAGAGCGAGCATGTAGCATCTGTGAGACAGGGACCCAGCCTCTGGCAGCTATCAAAATTTCACCCCCCTTCTCCCTACCACCAGCTCAGCTACGGTCCCCTTGAGCTGTGGAAACAAAGTGACTTTTCTTTGTGACAGAGACACTTGCAGGTTTTCACAAAGACCCTTTAGGAGGAAGCCCATCTGGATGTTTCCCAAAGCGTCACTGCTTCCCCTCCACGTACTCCTCTTTAGGGACATGACCAGGAGAAGCGGGAACCATGAGGCGGGCAGAGCCCCCTGAGGCCCACAGGACTCATGAGGTCACTCTACTAGGAGGGCCAGAGTGGCCGTTCACAAGCTCTGCATCTTGATGGGCCTTTTCCCTTTTAGCACGTATGTTGTTTTGTTTTTTTGTTTTTGTTTTTCGAGACACGGTTTCTCTTTGTAGCTTTATAGCCTATCCTGGCACTCGCCCTGTAGACCAGGCTGACCTCAGACTCACAGAGATCCGCCTGCCTCTGCCTCCCGAGTGCTGGGATTAAAGGTGTGCGCCACCACGGCCCGGGAGCTTGTGTGTTTTAACACAGATGCAGTCTTAGAAAACTATTGCAAGAATAGCACAAAGAATTACTCTCTGCCCTTCACTCCGGTTTCCCAAATGTTAGCATCTTGCCTTTGGCCTTCTCTCTCCCTTCCTCTTTCCCAACCCCAGACTGAAAATATAGAGGGAAAGAGCTGGAGAGATGACTCAGCAGTTAAGAACACTTGCTACTTTTGCAGAGGACCCAACTTCAGTTCCAGCACCCACATCTGATGGCTCACCATCACCTATAACTCTAGCTCCAGGGGTTCTAATGTCCTCTTCTAGTCTCTACAGGCACCTGCACATTCATGCACAAACACACGCAGAGACGTATAATTAAATGAAACAAAATACAGGGTGGGAGGTGTTGTACTGAACACATACAGTCTTGGTTTGTCATTATGCCTAGACAATACCATACAATAATTTCCATAATGTTTGCCCTGTCTTTGGTACTGTACCTTACCTAGAGATGGCTTAAAGTCTGTGAGAAAGGCTGAGGCTATCTCAGCCAGTAGAGCACTTGCCCAGCATGCACAAGGTCCCGGCAGCACACAAAAATGTAGTTAATTAGTTGATTTTTTAAAAAAAAAATATATGAGAAGATGCACAGGGACAGATACTACTTCTATAAAAGTGGACTTGGGTATGTGAGGGAGGGCCCTAGGATGATCTCCCATTGACACTGGGTATGGCACTTGGGTATGCGAAAGGAACCTAGGATGATCTCCCATTGGTACTGACAGGTGTAGAAGGAGAATACTCTTGTTTCCCAGCTGCCAAGAATCACACAGAAACTATATTAATTACAACACTGTTTGGCCAAGGACTCAGGCATATTTCTAGCTGGCTCTTACATCTTCAATTAACCCATTTTTATTAATCTGTGTATCACCATGAGGCTATAGCCCACCGGTAAAAGTTTTGGTGTCTTTCTCCTTCAGCAGCTACTTGGCATCTCTTTGACTCCTCTCTCTCTCTCTCTCTCTCTCTCTCTCTCTCTCTCTCTCTCTCTCTCTCTCTCTCTCTCTCTCTCTCTCTCTCTCTCGTTCTGTCCTGGCTATATTCTGCTAAGTCATTGGCCAAAGCAGCTTTTTCTTTCCGAGACAGGGTTTCTCTGTAGCTTTGGAGCCTATCCTGGAAGTAGCTCTTGTAGAGCAAGCTGGCCTTGAACTCACAGCACACCTGCCTCTGCCTCCCAAGTGCTAGGATTAAAGGCATGTGCCACCACTCCTTGGCCAAAGCAGCTTTATTCATGAACCAATAAAAGCAACACATATACAGAAGAACATCCCAGATCAGAGAGGAATGGCCACATAGTGACATAGTGAGATACGTCTTTTTTTTTTTTTCTGAACTATCTGAGGGCTCTTAGTTGCACACACTGTGTTTCCTTTCTCCTAAGTTGTTGCAAGAATTTACTGAGACATCAGGAGACTTCTCTTCTAGTGAGACACCCACAGTCACAGAGACCGGTGACAGTTGACATGTGCCATACCACCTCCAGCCTGCCGGCCTTGCTCAGGGTCACCAGTTGCTCCTGTCTTCCAAGATCCTGGCATCTTGGGGAGCATAGGCTGAGTGAGTTTGGCATCAGTGTCATGGAGGTCAATGTTGCTTGTGCCTTCATGCAGGTCGCTCTCAGAAGTGAGGCTCGGGGCACACATGCAAACACAAGCTTTCCCTGCACCCTGCAAGGCGCTTCTGCCTGGATGCAAGGCTGGTACACTCGGTGGAGTAAGACCCTTGACCTCATTCTCCAAATGACGCATAATCAGGGCCGCCTCTCCAACAGGTCAATCCCAGCTCTCCGAAGTGGCTTGGGTGGGGGAGGGGAGGAGCCTGCCATTCAGACAGAGCTCTGTGCCGGGTGAAACTGCAGGGGATGCTCCAGGGCTGGCTGCCTCCTGCTGGCAAGCACCTGGTCTCTTCATGGCTATGAAGTATATTTGCGTGAGCCCAGGGCATCAGTTAATATCCACACTGGGGCCATGCTGGAAGTCAGGGGCAACCACCTCTGTGCTGAGTGTTGCGGGGAGCTTGGCTCCTGCACCCCAGTGTGGCCATGATTGTTATGTAAACACAGAACCCAGCTCCGGGGTGGCTTGCCCATCTGCTCCTCCACACACTCTTTCTGTCCTAATCATTTTCCACCCTCTTAGGTGAAAACTTGGAAAATGGACAGAGCTCTCAATCTCCTTTTCATTTCTAAAAGGGACCATTTCAGCTAAGCCTGCCTCCCTATTCTTCTCCAGGGTTTGTGTTTGTGAAAAGACCCGTCTCAAATTTCTGGAGCAGGAGCAGCTGCTCGAGGCCCCTTTTCACTGGGCCTGCCTCCCCCCAACCTCACCCTGCCCGCTCCCCTCCTTTTGTCTCTGTCAAAGCCAGCCCCTCACCCCCATCCTGACCCCTAGCCAACTCAGAGCCTTCTCCTTTGTCAGCCTCCCAGACGAGTTTCACCCTAAATCAAGCATTGTTTGGGCTCCTGGGGCCAGCACGTGCCCACACCCCCTAATCTTTTAATTTCACCCCAGGAGAAAGCAGCTGTTACTGATATACTCAGCGCACAGCTGTTGGCCGGGCCTGCTGCCGGCTCCAGGAACAATGAAGAAGAAAGGAGTTCAGGCTGTAAGGACACTGGCATCCCCCTCCCTTCTTCCTCCTCCTTCCCCTCCTCCTCTCCCTCCTTCTCCTCCTTCCTCATCATCATCATCTCCTTCTGGCAACAGTTGGCAGCACATGCTAAGAAATGCTGTCCTCCGAGAAGATCCAATGTGCCCCTCCCAAAAGTGGGGTTTTGTGTACACCAATTCACACCACTGAACCCTCCTTGTTTACATGAGGACTCATTTCAGACGCAATCTCTCAGTTTCAAAGATCCCTGGCGTGCGGCATGATGCCTTTGCTATGGCAGGGTCCATTTGATAAATTACAGGGTGAGTCCCAGACGAGCAGAGGAGACCCCACACTGGCTCTGGGCAGCAGAGTGTGCCTACTGGGGTGCCGAGGCTACAGGACTCCTTTGGGAATTGAAGGCTTCCTAGATGCCTGCAGAAAGTCAGAAGCCAGAGTTCAGTTCAGCAGGGTGTGAATAACCGGAGCTTAAGAAAATGCCCTGGATATACACATTAGCCAGGCCAGGGCAAGGTTGGCCTAACCTGGGGCAAAGGAGCCTGAAGCATGACAGAGTTGAGTGTTCCCGCCAAGCAGGAGTAGCTCGCTTGCACTTTTCACCCGACCTGGGTCCTCTCACCTCCACGCCATCAATCCTAGCACAAAGATTTAAGAGACCAACACTACCCCACGTAGCATGTGTCTTCCCCCAGAGAGGCAAGTCACCTTCTCGTGGCCAAGACATCTTCTGCTTGGGAACCTGTGGCCAGAACTGCTTCCCAGCACACTGCTCTTGGTCGGCTTGGGAAAGCAGGGAAGGTTCACTGTCTACATGGATCAACACAACCACCGAGCTAGGGAAATACAGCCGGAGCGACATGGTGAACTGTAGTTCTGACTGCAATGAATTTGACTGGCTTTTGGTGGCTACCATATTAGATTTAATATTGATTTAACTATTCCCAGAACAGCCAGCACTTCTAGAGTCCTAAGGCTCCCAGAGTGGCTCCGATTGGCAGCTAAGTTGGGATACCTTGCTGAGATACCCTGTCCTACCTCTGCACTTGGAAGGTTCTGGGCTAGCCAACTCCTGTTTCTTAAAAAACAGAAGATTTTATTTGCAACAGTGTTTCATGTAGTCCCTGCTGCCCCCAGACTCATCAAGTAAGCCTAGGATAACCTTGACTTCCTCATCTTTCTGCACGCACATTGGGATTAAAGTAGGCACCACTGCATCCAGGATACTGGTGCCTGGGACAGAACCAGAGCTTTATGAGAGCTCTGCCCACTGAGTCACTTCTTCCATTTCAGAAGACTTTTCAAAACACTTCTCCAGCTAGAGGATTCCTGAAAGCCAGGCTGCACTCAGACCTGAGGCCCCGCCTCGACATCTGTCCCTCTCTTCTGCCTGTCACTGCCGGAGCTCAGGGCTGTCACTGCCCAGGGGTGTTCCGTGGAACCACAGGTTCGTAGGGGCTTCTCTCTGCACACTCCATCTCACCTGGTGAGCAATTGAAAGATTCTGGCAGAAACCCGATGCTCGCCCGAGCATATGGCGAGGCACACACACCTGCCCAGTGGAGCACCTGCTGGGCCTCCAGAGGATGTGGGGCTGGTGCCCCAGGCCACAGGCAAAGCGTCCGATTCATTTGCATGCTGGACGCCTGCCACGTGCCTGGACTTTGGGCAGATCTGACACGGCATGTCATTGCTTTGAAGATCTGCAAATCTGGAGAAAGCTGTAGCCCAGACAACAAAGCCGCAGCCAGTCTGGGACGTATGATGCCCTACTCACCCGCCTCCTAACTCCCCCAACCCCACCCCCCTCCTCCCCCCCCCCCCCCCCCCCCCCCCCCCCCCCCCCCCCCCCCCCCCCCCCCCCCCCCCCCCCCCCCCCGCAAAGGGAGCAGGCAGATGAAAACCCTGGAGACCCACCGCCAGCAGATTGTACCATAAGAGTCAGGACCCTGCGGAGGCCAGAGCTCAGCTGTCCAGCCACCCAAACAAGCCAGAGTGGCCCAGAGAAGCTGGGCCCAGGGACAGCTTTATGCGAACCCAGATCCCATCATTTCTGCTCTTAGGGATCTTTTTGGATAAGCAATCGCTGTTTGCTTCTTTCGTGAACAAAAGGAGATGGATGGACCACCTTGTGATCAGATTTCCCTTCCTAGCGCTGGTGATTGCCCTTCACGGCTGAGCCCTCAAATTCACCCCGGAAGAAGTAAATCCTCTTTCTTACCAGCTGTACATTCTGCTCTTGCAACAGAAGACGACGGGGTGGGGGAAGTGAGGGCAGGGCAGGTCGGGTGGTGTGCATGGATTTCTGCCCTGCTAGTTTTGGTCCTCGATTCTGGAAAGGGTGGAAAGTCAGTGGTGCCCATTTGGCACTGATCCCTCTGCTGCCCTTGGGGATGGTGATCGTATAATCACAGTGGATGGCCAGCCTGTGTGATGGCCTACAGCCAGCCAGCAGCCTTCAACCCACCTCTGGCACCTCGACCGTCTGTCCAGGCATGCAATGCATGGAGACAGGTCTCAGAAAGGGACGTAAGATAAACCACGTGGCAGCACAGCCAGGGCCCTGAAGGAGGGTTACCCCACACAATCCTGTGACACTTGAGGCCTGGCTAAGGGTCACCACTGAAGGCAGGTGGCCTGGACACACTGAGGCCTGCATTCCTGTTCCCGTCTACCCACCTTCAGCTCCTCTCCCCACCCCAATCCTGTGCCCACCCTCACCCTTCAATTTGAGGAGACGCGGCTCCCCTCCAGCAGCAGCGGGCTGGGGAAGGTAACAGGCAGGCACATTTTAAGGCCATTAGTAAAGAACAATGGGGGCTGAAAGGGTAATCCCGGGGACAGGAGAATGAGAGTCAGCCTGTGCCAGCAGGGCCTGGTTCATTACTCAGACGACAGATGGAAGGTGGCCTGGTTGCCAGGCAGAATGCAAGCTACCCAGCTCTTCCAGTGGGGGAGGCAGGAGCCGAAGGCCGAGTGTGCCTTCCGAACAGTTCAACCCTGTCCCCTAAGGCTCTCCAGGCAATGAGCTTCCTAGAGCCCTTGACAGGACTGAAGACCTGTGTGTTCTCAGTCGCTGCCTTAAAAGGCCCTGATTGTGTCCTCAGCACCACCCACGTGACCTACAAACCTTGCCCAATTAAGCACCGAGGCCACAGGAACAGGAACTGGGACTCCTGGAGGGGCATAAGCCCCATGGTTGGGTCCTCTTGTTGCCTCTGCCTGACCAGCCCTGGACTCGGCAGAACAATCCGGAATGAATGTGAAAGATAAACTTGCATCAATACCTTGGGAAAGGCTGGCCTAGGGGTTACACACAGGAGCAGGCAGCACAGTGGGGCAGTGAACACTGAGGTGTTCACTCTGCTAAATGTACCTACTCAGGTTTGCACACTGGGAGAGACAGGCACACTGAGGTGTGGATTTTCAGGGGAGCACACAGCATGCTTACAGCCCCAGGTACTTCCACCCCTGGATACCACAGAGCACTGGTCACTCTCTAGGCACAAACACCCCTCTCGTCCGCACTGGCAAAAGGCAGCCCTGGCTTGTGAGCTATGGATAAAATAGCCCAACCCAAAGAATGGACAGGTCCCATCTCACTCTCCTCCTGCCTGGAGATCACCATTGTGTTTTCAGAGTCGCCTGCTGCCAGATGGTCCCAGCAGAATCTGGTGCTTTTCTGAACTGGAATGTCCCAGTTGGCACAGCCGAGTGTCCAAGTCTGCAGGATCCTCATCAGCCAAATCTGTGCCTGGGGGACCTCAATACACAGAGACTGTTCCTCCCCTTCCCCTTCTGTGCACGGCTCACCGTCTCCTGCCTTCTATTGCTTGAAAACCAGTGTTTGAAGAGAGCGCTTCTGTGAACATTCAGACTCAGCCAACTGGGCAACCATCAGGGCTGCAGATGGGGTACAAGCACTTTATATTCCTCTCCTAGTTAGTGTGAATGATCAATTTGACACAACCTGGAGACATGTGAACACCTCAGCCGAGGAATTGCCTAGATCAGATTGTCCTATGGGCGTATCTCTGGGGGAGAGTCTTAATTGCTAACTGACATGGGAGTGGCTCATTCACCTCAGGCAGCGCCATCCCCAGGCAAGTGATCCCAAGCTGATTAAGAAATTAGCTAAGCTTGAACCCGAGAGCAAACCAGCAGAAAGAACCGGTACACAGGACTCTGAAGATCCAGTGCACAGGTCTCCTCCACAGCCTCTGCTTCAGGTTCCTGCCTTGGGTTCCTGCGCTGATCTTCCTCCGTGATAAGCTATGAACTGGAGGTGTTCTGCTGAAGAAATCTTTTCTCCCCTAAGTTGCTTTTAGTCAGAGTTTATTATTGCAGCAACAGAAAGGAAACCAGAACACACCACATGACGAGGCTTCTGTGAAGGGCGGCGTGGCATGACCATCACCTTCCCAGAGCAAGGAAAATGGCCATGGTTTTATCCAGGAAGTTCTTTGACTCCATCACCCCCATCAAGCTTGCGCCATGAGCATGCAACAATGCATGCCTAAGTGTTGAGTCAAAACACTGGGATCAGCCTGCTTAGTCTTCCTGTTTTTTAGACCCTGCAGCAGAGTGTTGGGAGCTGACCAGGAATCCTGTGTGCAGAGTCTGCATCAGGGTGTCTTCCAGAGCCATGCTGTGCATGCAGCAACCCAAATCACACAGACACGGCCCACGCTGGTCACTCTCAAATTCCACCCAGAATTTTTTTCTTTCTAGGCATCTCCTGTTTAACCGTAAATATTAAAAGTGACATAAATTGTTTCAAGATATGAAATAGTATACAAATAACATACTTGTATGTATATATGTATTAGGTATGTGTGTATGTGTGTATTCTCATTTGTGGGCACACCTCTGCATGCATGTATGTATACACACGCACATGTGTGCTCACGTGTGTGGAGGACTGAGGTTGACCCCAGGACTCTTCCTTGATTGTTCTAAACTTTATTCATTGAGGCAGGGTTTTGTCATCCTTCTGTTTGTTTATTTTGCCTTTTATTATATTTTATGTTTGTTGGTGTTTTGCTTGCATGTATGTCTACGTGAAAGTGTCAGAAGCCTGGGAACTGGAGTTATAGACAAGTGTGAGTTGCCATGGGGGTACTGATAATTGAACCCAGGTCCTCCGGAAAAGCAACCAGTGCTCTGAACGATGGAGCCATCTCTCCAGTTCCTAGTCAGAGTTTTCCATTTGAACACAGAGCTTGTTAATACTGCTTAGTGGAGATTACCAGCTTGCTCCTGGGAGGCCATTTCTATCTTCCGAGAGCTAGAGTTACAGGGAAGCCATCTCTCTCACCCCAGTATGTACGTGTGTGCTAGGGACCCGACCTCCAGTCTTCACACATGTACAGCAGGCAGTTTCCGGCTAAGCCATCTCTCCAGCTCCAAATAACATTCCTTGCTATTTGAGGGGTCTCTTTCCATCTTGGTTTGCTCGGGCTGTTGCAGGTCAGGGCTGCACGTAAAGGGTTTAGGCCATAGGAGGTCATTCAGGAGGCTGACACCGGGGACTGGAAGGTTGCTATGAAGGAGACTAGGCTGTAGGCTCCCTCTCTTCAATGTGTCTCCGTTCGTAGAGCTCTGCTTCATGTTCACAGAACATTCTCTGGCTCTGTAAGGACACAGGGCCAGTCTGACATGTTTAGAGCCCACTGTAAGGGCATCATTTAAGTTTGATTTTATCTCTAATGGCTTTGATTCCAAATAAATGCCCTAGGAGTTACATTATCACCACCTCAGCCACCATTATCACCACCTCAGCCACCATTATCACCATCATTTTCATCACTATCACTACCACTACTACAACTGGTGTGAGTACCATCATGATCACCATCAGCATCACCACTGATACCACCACTGCCAGTATGACTACCACTGCTATTAGCATTGGCACCGCCATTGGAATCACCATCACTACCAATATCATCATCATTATGATGTTCATCCTTATCCCCAAAACACCACCATCAGCATCAGCATCACAACCATCCTCATCGTTAACTTCACCACTATCAGCAGTACCACCACACACTACTATCACCACCATTAGATCACCATTGCCTAAGCCACCACCATCAATATCAACACAGGATCACTACCTGTACCATAATCATCAGTGCTATGACCACCAGCATCGCCATTCCCACCACAATCACCACCATCTTTACCTCTATCACCATCACTCTGATCATCAATCGCCATCAGAAAGCAAGCTCTGTCATCATCACCATCACCCCTGTCATCGGCACCACCATCTTCATTATCATCACCTTCACCAACACCGCCATCCACCATCATATTCCCACGGCTATTAAGGTTACCATCACTACCATCTTGATCACCGACTTCACTGTCATCCTTTCGGGCCAGTTACCATCTCAAGCACTTTATCTGAAGTCGCTTACCTGATCCTCCTTATAGCCCTCTGGTGTACCCATTACCATGACCTGTTTTACAGATGATGACCCTGAAGCCCAAAATTTATCCTACAGCATCAACCTTTGGGGACCAACGTCCTTAAGGAACATTCAGATGGGCACTGGCCTATTTGCAGTAGCAAAACCTTGGATATGACAAGTACTTCCTGAAAGCAGCGTAAACGGATTAATCAGTTGGTTTATGTCTCATCATGCAGGTCTCAGGAGCAGAAAATAATGGAGCCTCAGAATATATGCAATGTGAACTGATTTATAAAACACTGGGCTTGGCTTGTGGCTCAGTAGTTAAAGCAGTTGGTCCAACATACACACAAAAAGTGCAAAACCAGGAAAGTTTATCAGTCAGTTACTTAAGCAACTAATACAGTGTAAGACTTCAGGCAAGGTGACAGAGAACACAGAGTTCAGGCCATAACAGCCAAGATTCTAGAAGGAGGAAGTATACAGTGGAACTATCGAGGTTTTTGGGTAGCGTTGAAGCTGCTGCCCTGGCGTCTTCACTCATTAAGGCTAACTCACATGAACATATAAGTTAGAGTTTCTCGTGCTAGGAAGATGCCTCAATGTGCAAGGCACTTGCTGTGTAAGAGTGAAGACCCACCTGAAGCCAGGTACTGTAGCACATGTTTGCAAACCCAGTGTTCCTAGGTAAGATGGGAAGCAAGGACAGGACAGTCTGTGGACGCTTATAGGACAGCTTGCTTGGTGTATGTAACAGCGAGCATCAAGGGGTTCTGTCTCCAACAAGGGTGGAAGGCAAAGACTAACCCCTGAGGTTGTCCTCTGACCTCCACATGCACGCTATGGCAGGTGTGCAACACACACACACACACACACACAAAGAGAGAGACAGAGAGAGACAAACACAGAGGCAGAGTGACAAACAAATAGACAGAGAGCTCTGAAATTGCAGGTTCTCTTGTGAATACCGTGCCCTTTAGCTTTGCCTGTTCCTTTTACTCTCTAAGGAGCATACCTGGTTTATGGCTGCAGTCTTGTGTATGCATCTCTGACCACGTCTAAAGGAAGTTATTGATAAGATCTGTGGGTGTCTCTATACCACCAAGTCGACGCTGACCCCAGCATCACAGCAAACTTGTTCATGTGGGTAGGGTTAAGATGCACATTAAGCACAAATCTTGGTTCATACAAAATGCCACATTTTCATTATTTTTGTTTAAATTCACAATTTTTTTTGGCTTTTTGGTTTTGGGGCTTTTGTTTTAGAGACAGGTTTTCTCTGTAGCTTTGGAGCCTGTCCTGAAACTAGCCTTTGTAGACCAGGTTGGTCTCGAACTCTCAGAGATCCGCCTGCCTCTTCCTCCCGAGTGCTGGAATTAAAGGCTTGAGCTACCACTGCCTGGCGTGTTTAAATTCACTTAATGCTAACTCTGGGCCCTGACTATCCTCTCAACAGACAGGACAACCAACCTTAGAGGTATCAGAGTCTTTAGCAGCTCAAATCTGGTAGCCTTCCCAGTGTGTACTACGGACTTCCTACAGCTCCCAACAACCAGAAAGCAAGGTCAGGGGTCTCCTAAAGGACCAGGACACATGGGACTCTCCCCTGCAGACCTTCTGTCTCTCTGGGCCCTGTCCTGAAGGCATGGCTTCCCTCTCACTTTCCCTAGAAAGGTTCTGGGGATCTCCAGATTATCTACGTGGCACCAAGATCAGGAATGGCAACCCATCTCTACCTTTATTCCTCACCTGAGGTTCCTTCGAGATCCCAAGCCCTACCCCGGACCCCTTTCTTGTCTTCCTTGTGTTAGTTACTGAGTGGATAAAGCCAGAATGAACTGGGGTAACTGACAGAGAAGAATGCTGACAGCCTGCTGGATGAAAGCGCAGGTCTTCATTTCATGGCTTGCAATGTAGTTCCTATTCCAGGGCACAGAGTCCATCTGCTTAAAAACCAAATGAGAGTTGCAGGATGCCTTCCCAGGGCCTTGTAGTGGTTGGCTCAGTCCTTGGCCCTACTTTGATCCTATGGTCTAGAGAATCAGTTCACCCTGTCTCTTTCTGCCTTGGGTTCACACAAATGCACACAGTGTGTACACTCATACACATCCCTATCCATGCATATATGTGTGTGTGTATATATATATATATATATATATACATGAACTAACATGTGTACACTCATACCTGACTGCTTACACAGTCACATGCACACACTTGTCACATACTCACATGTACACGCATGCACATACATTTACTAGTCACACACACACACACACTTCCATAAGCATTCTCATATGTGCCTAACCACCAGTGCACACATAAAGACTACATGCCAGAAAAGCCCCAAGCCTAATTCTCCACCCTAATATGTCAAATGGGTTTGTTTATCTTGCAGTTTTGTGGTTCCCAACCAGTCATTCCAAATCCAGAAAGCCCTGGGAACAAGTCAGTTTCGTAACAGGTTTGGAGGCAGGAGTTCAACCTGAATGCACGTGAGACATTCTCTGCCTGACTTAGTTTTGCTATAAAACATTAATACCTTTGCCTGCAGGCTGCGACCCACACACAGTGGGGTTGGGTGGAGCATGTGATACATTCACTGTCCAAAACACTGGCAGGCTCAAATCCTATCTGACGCCAGGGTTACAGATGAAGGGTTGGTTTCATCCATATTTAGCATGAACAGTGGATACCAGGCCATTCCCAAGGAAGCCTGGGAGTCAGAACAGCCCACTACCCAGGCTCCACCACCAAGTTACCTGTTCACTTGGGCGGGGGGACTTGGGCAAAGACAAAACAAGTCACATCCAATCAGACTCAGATGGGACTTCAATTTAGGAAGTTTCTAGGCAATTAACTGAACAGTCTTCCTCCTAGACCCAAATCCTAAAACTCCCTCAGATTGACTGTCTCTACTAAGGACTTCTATGGATGGTCTGTCTTCTTAAGTGCACACGTATACAATCCAAGTACAGAGGAACACACACACACACACACACACACACACAGCCCTCTCTCTTAGAGACTTTCCCAGGGAACCTGTCCACAGAACTCCATAGCAGCCAGCTGCCCTTAGCCTTCATGTTGCCCCAATCTAGAACCTGAACACAGGGTGACCGCTATCTCCAAAGTCTGGAGTACCTCCACTGCTGGTCTCCAACCCCACCAGAACTCAGTTCCGGGATTTGCTCCCGGATGGCTTTGTACCTCCTTCTGCAGAACTGTTCTCAAAGGTAATTTCAGAGTCAACAAAGAAACCCCGCTCCGCACACACCTGTGGTGAGCAAATTGAAGCAGTTGCCGAAGTTAAAAGATGGCTTAAGATCAGTGGAACTTCAAAGCCCTCCGCCTCTCAAAGAGGGATCCCAAACCCCAAGGCCACCTCATGGAAAGCTGACAGCTATGGGGCAGGGGTGGGGCTCCTCTGTAAGGAGGGAACTGGGTGGAGGAAGGCAATTCAAGGAAGTGTAAAAGTGCTTTGAACTTGGAAAAGGGGTGACTTGGAAATTTGCCCTTCTGATAGTCAAGTCCACAGCTGAGAGCTGACACCTGCTTGGTACACAGAGATTTCCTGTCAAGAGGGAGTCTGGGGAGTCCCCCTGCTTCCCTCCCATTGCACTGAGATGAGCCAAGGGCCCAGGAACCTCGAGACCACAGGTCTTCCACCCTGCTCTGCAGAGTCCATCCTTCCCATCCTGCCCCTTTATCGCCTGTGTCAACACACATTTCCCAACAGTGCTGAAGAGTCCTGAAAGCAAATATCCTACTACCTCCGGGAACTCTGACGGGAGCAGGTACATCAGCCAAGACCCCATGACTTCTATCAATGCCGTAATAAACCTTAATGCGCATATCCCAGATGGTGAGCCACAGGGCCAGAGATCTCTCATATGGGTTCAGTGGAGCGAGCACCTGCAGACAGGACCAAGTGAAGCGTGCATGAGGGGCCAGATGCAAGGTTCTACTGACTCAGTGGCAAAAGGCTATGCTATAGGCTCCCTACCACCAGGAATTTGTATGTGAATGTTGGACTGAATAATCCCTTTTGATGATCAATAATTTTAACACTCATTGGATCCATAAATGAAATTCTTGGATAATATTATATACATATAAACAATATAACAGATAGTTGAATGATGGATAAACCACTGATGGTGATGGATGAATGGACAGGTGATGATAACAACGAATGGATATACAGATGATGATAATAGAGGCATGGCTGGATGATGGATGGACGGATGGATGCTAACAGATGGATGGATGCTGATGGATGGATGATGAGCTGGGAGATGTGTAGGTAGATGGATGTGTTTATAATTTATAAATAACATCTATTTGGGTAAATGTTTAGGAACAATTACCCTGGAGGACATACCAAATCCTTAAATGCTGGCATTATGTGTAACTTCCAAAGATACATTGGCAGTAGGCACTGCTTTGGTACTTCAGGGGCTCTAGGTAGCATTCACCAGTGCTAAAAATCTTTTATGTGTGAAATCTCAAAACCATATAAAGTCTAGAGCACTCCTTGATAGGCATCATAGCTACATGCCTAGGAAACTTATTGTCCATTGTAGCACCATGAAAAATGTGTGCTTGTTGCTAGATCAGAGATGGGAGCAGGGTTTTCTTTCAGTGCAGACCCTTCCTCCAAGTGGTTGGTTGATGGATGATGCTAGATGCCCACAGTGTCATAGGATTGTGGGGTACCCTCCCTGGGAATATCTCAAGCACCCTTAGTCCTGCACACAGAAGGCCAACAGCCCAGTGGGCATTCTTTCTGCTTTTAAAACCTCCCTGAAAAATTGCAATTCCTAGCAGGCCTTGGTGAGACTAGTCCCTCTCAGAGCTACCACTGGAGGCAGAATCCAGTCTCACTGTGGGTGGACTGGACTTCAGCCTCTTCCTCCAGAAGCTCAGTAGCCACCCGCATTCCATCACAGTCCCTGAGACTTGATACTAGAAAAGACCAGGCCACTGAGACAAGCCACCTATAGACCCTCTGAGTTCCTTCTGCCAACCACTGGACAGGTATGCTGCAGCTATGCTATGACGATATTGCAGCATCAACCCCAGCTATATCCAAATATAATGAGGGTTGAGACTAGGGCTGGGGCTGCATGGTGGGTAGATGGTTAGAAGGATGTAGGGGTGGATGGATGGATAGGGGTGTGTGTGTGTGTGTGTGTGTGTGTGTGTGTATGGATAAGTAGATGGTGAGTGGATCTGGATGCAGTCTTGTTTTAGGGACTGGGGTCCCCTTGGCAAACCTCAGTACATTGAAAAGTCCCTTATATTTGTTGGTAGCCCCTGAGCTATTGTTAGATGGTCATGTTTTTCAGAATAGATACTAACATATCATATACATGATGTCAGGGCTGGGTCAGGAAGTCCCCTCCCAGTCCCAAGCATACTCTCTGACCTCAGCATCCACCATGAGTCATCCCTTTCCATCTGATTCCAGAACCAGGGCTCAAGCAGACAGTAGGTGGAGATGGAGGGGCTCTGCCTGTGACACAGGCAGGCCTGACTTTGTGTCTCCCTACTACACTGCCCAGTTTTAAATACAGCTTACCAGAGCCCACTGTGGCAGGCCAAGTTCTGGCACAAGACCCCAGCACCCCAGCACAGACAAGATTGGAATTCTCCAGTCAGGTACCACAAACTCAAGCAAGTTTTGAATGAGCAGACTTAAAACAATTTTCAAGAGAGAGAGAGAGATTTACTGTATTGAGTTTGGGCAGTGGGGCACTGCTGGTTTGGCTGAAGAAGGAGAAAAAGAAGGTGCTGTTTGCTGAAAGGAGAGTAGCTTTATGGCAGTCAATTTACTTTTGTTTCACACTTCTTAGTTCTCCACCCTTCTCTGTCTAGAAAAGCAACTTCCTCATCTTAGCCAGTTGGAACACCGCCGTTTGGTAGAATTTGGTTTGCTCGATTCTAAGAAAAAGCCTACTAAGATCTTGAACATGCTTGTAGTTTGCTCTCTTGACAGCAGTGACAGAGCTTGGAGGAATTTGCTTGCCTCTGCAAGTCTTACTGTCTGTCCCTACATAGAAACCGGAAGAGGGATATCAGCCAGCTCACATACAGGCTGTGAAAGGACTGAGCAGACAGGCTGGAGAGCACAGGTCACCATGAATATGGGACAAATGGGAGTTAATGTCAGCTCCCATGTCACAAGTGAAAGCATGGGACAAGCCAGGTGAGCAAGCCCACAGAGAGGCCATGAGTGACCCGGAGTCAGAACAAAGCCAGGCAGCCCCCCCCCTCACACCTCACATCTGCTTGGACTGGATTTGCAAAGGTCACCCACGTGCCATAGCCAATATGGGCCTAGGTCTGTTTTCTGTTGCCATCGCCAAATACCCAAGGCTGGGTGACCCATAAAGACACCATGAGTCTGATTGCCTATAGATCTGGATGTTGGATGTCAAGAATATGGTACCAGCATCTGGTGAGACCTTCCTGCTGCAGAGGGTATTGCTCAGTAAAGCAGAACAGGGGTCAAGTTCAAGTCCCTCTTCCTCTTCTGATAAAGCCCTAGCTGACCTCATGACCCCATTGACTCTAGTCACCTCCAAAGTCCCACTTCCAAGCACCATGAACTTATGAATGTGGTGATCATTGTTCCAATATGGAAACTTTTAGGGTACATAATTAAGCCACCTCAGCCTTGCTTGGGTGAAGAGAAGTCAACCTTGTGACATACAGGTGCAGTGAGAGCCACGACCTCCCCCTGACCTCCTTTCCTTGACCTTTCTGGATAGATATCTGCCCGATCATCCTCAGGGTCAGACTCCAAACACACAGGGTCCCCTTCCCCAGGGAGCTGCTAGCCAGCTCTGTAGGCTCTCCTCCTCTCCCTTCCTGTGTTAGTGTGTGTGTGCACGTGAGTTCGGGTGCACAGGTGTGTGCCTGTATGAATGCTTATGCACATGTGTATATGTGCACGTAGACGCCAGAGGTCAACATCAGGTAATAGCTCCCAGGCATTGTTCACCTTGTTCTCTCATTTTAGTGTGTGTGTGTGTGTGTGTGTGTTTGTGTGTGCTATAGCATGATTGTGACAGAGGACAATTTGTAGGAGTTGATTCTCTCCTTTCACCAGATGGGTCTCGTCAGGTTTGGTGGCAAGTGCCTTTACCCACTGAGCCATCACGCTAGCGTCCACCCGTGTTTGGAGACAGGATAGCTCACTGACCTGCTGCATCAAGGACCTCCCTGTCTTTTCGCCTCCAGTGCTAGAATTGCAAAACCTCTACCACAGCCAGCTTTTTTTCTTTTTATATAAATTCTGGGGATTGCATTCAGATCTTCCTTCTTATTGTTGATTGAGTTGTTCAGTTGTCCCCCAACCCCAAGTATCCTTGCCTTTGTGGTTCAGTATTAAGCATCTTGGTTTTAGTGCCCCTCAAGTGCGAGAATCCCTTATAGACAGGTCTTCTGCCCTGTTGGGAATAGCCCACCCTACTGTGGCCTCATCCTCAGAGCCACACCCATTCCTCCTTGTGCAAATCCCACTGAGAAAGATAGCAGTCACTTGGGAGCACAAATCAATGCCCAAGGCCAATCTCCTTGGGACTGTGGACAGGTGCCACCTTTGAAAGCAAGGTTGGTAAGTGTGAATCCTGCCCCTGTTCAGGTGAGGGTGATGGAGATGCCTGGTGCTCTACCAAAGGTATTAAGGCTGGTCACACCAGAGGGAGCTGCTCCATGGGACTTCTTGGATGTCATCTCTAAATTAGCAGACTTTTTCAAAGCGAGTTAAGAACTGTTTGAAGAAGTTGCTTTGGAGTTATTTTCCTGTCTGGTATTGGGCCCTGGCCAGAGCTTGCCAACTCCTCAGCCTGAATGTGATGTCTGCTGATCATAACCTCCATCCACATACAAACTCTTCTCCCGGACCTCCTTAGCATAGATGAGACCACAAGTAATACAGATACATCCACGGGAAGGGGTTGCTGACAGTGTCTATGGTGTTTGAAGAGTCACCGTGGTTTAGATGCTGCAGGCCAGCTAAGCCCTAGGGAGCCAGGATGAGACCACTCTCCAGTCTCACTGCAGGAAATTGGTTCTCCCCAGCTGCTCTGGCTCCAGTCCTCTGGGTTGAAGAGTGACCAAACAGGTTCTCCAGGTAGCAAGACCAGTGCGTGCAGGGCAGGGAACACCCTGTTCTGAGCTCTGTCCCAAAGAGCTGATTGTGAGTGCACAATCTAGGTCTAATGTGTGGGTGGCACATCCTTCATGCGTCCCCAACCGTGACCTGGAGCGTGCCAGGAGAGGAAAGTCATCCTCTCTAGGGGTTAAACTAGGCTAAGATACTCAAGCCAGAGAAGAAAAGCTCAGAGCAGAGGAAGGATCTTCTCTGCATCCATTTGGGAAGGGTGTCTCCAATAGAACGCTCAGGCTCCTCGTCTTGGGAGGGTCTGAAGCCTCAGATGGGGACTGTAGCCCTATTGGGAACCCCAGTCATTCATTGTCTTGCCTCATATTTGTTCAGTAAAGGCAACTTGGGGGGAAGGGAGGCTATCAGTGTGGATTCCCAAGCCCAAATCCTCCTGAATCTTTGCTAGGGAGTTCTCTAGAGCCACATCTAGGAATTGTTAGCCCTACCCAGGAACCTGGACACTCCTCTCAGGGCTGAAAGAATAAAGCTGAAGTCTTGAGACACTGAAGTCAGTGGGTTAGAATTCAGCTTGGTCTTGACCACTCAGAGTCTGAGTCCTGGAGGACATTCAGAGATGGTGCAGGGGTTTTGTTTGCTTGCTTACTTGCCAGAAGCCCCAGCTTCCTCCCAAGGCTGGCCATCAGAACTGGTTGCCCACAGGCTAGCTTCAAACACTCCCATCCCATCCCCCATCCCACCCCCAACCCCCCCATCCCCCGCCATCAACAGGCTGGATTTCCAAGCCTAGTTAACAGCTCCCCTCCCCCCGCAGCAAGGCACTCATTCCAGTAAACTTGGCTCAACTTAAGGCTGATTCCTGTATTTCGAAATCAACCATCAACCAAATGCCACTCCACACCTGGTAGCCGGCTCTGGTGCAAGCACTCTGCTCTTTCTGCCTACAGCCCAGCCCTGCACCCAAGGGTGCCAGAAAGCAAGGAGCAGGTGCAGAAGGGAGAGCTCACTCTTTTCATAGTTCAGTCCCATGTCAAGGACTGCGGGAGGTCCCTGGGCCACTGCTCCTGTCCCCCCAACAGCTGCTTCATCTGCCGTCCTTGCCCGGAAGGAATGAGAAGTGGTTAGAATAGACTGTGCACTGAGTTCTCATGCTTGAGGCTCACTCAGAGCGATCATAGTTCTCAGAAGCACCTGTAACAAAAGCAGATTCATCCCAGTGAGAGGGCAAGACCCAGATAGGCTACCTGCTTCTCCCAAGGTCTCCCAGTAGGCAGCAGAGATGCTGCCAAGCAAGGTGATTCCCCAACTTTGCTGTCTTTGAACGCTAGGTGAAATGCTCTTGCTTTGGTAATTGACGAACTTTTAGGGTCATATGCCACCGGCAGGAACTCCACCCCGTATTCACTCGGAACCACACACAGAGCTTAAATGGTCACCCACATAGGAGGTGTACTCCACCCTGGATACTACCCCTCTTCCTCAGCATCCTGGAGGGAAGCTCTCTGCCCTTGCCTTTTCTTCCAGCTTTGCCCCACGAGCCAGTCACAACCCGGGGAAGGGAGAGGGCAAGTGGTCTTAGAAGCCTGTCCCCCCACCCCCACAAGTCCCTTGAGGTATCCATATGGCTCAGGGACACACCCAGAAGGGGAGGGAGTTTCAGAGGCTGCTTGTGACCTGAGAGGAGGGGACAGGTGTCTATATCAGGTCCGGGGATCCTTAGGCCTATTTCTGGGTGCAATGTTGGAAGGACTCAGTCCTAGGTCTTTGGTCTTGACTAGTCTTGGACCGTCTCAAAAGGCTACTCCAAATCCCATGCAGGGCTGGGGGCTGGGATGTGGCCCTTTGGTGGAGTGCTTGCCTGGCATGCACAAAGCCCTGGGTTAAATTCCCAGCATGACATAATAACTGGCCATGGTGGTGCATGCCTGTCATTCCAGCATTTCGGAGCTGAGACAAGAAGATCTGAAGCTGGAGGCCAAAGCATCAGGAGGAATCTGAGATCAGCAGCCACCCAGCTAAAACACATGGCAGAGCAGGGGACTCTAAAATAGAGTGGGGCACCATTCACTCCAGGCACATGCTCCCATGCAGCCCTGGGAGATAGAAAAACTGAGGGTGGTGACAATGGGGACATGGCAGTTATCGGTGCACAGGAGCCCAGACAGCACCTCTCTGACAGCCACTAGACCCCAAGAGGGCGGCTTCCAGATGGCCCGTGTCAGCTGCCTCTGTTTTCCCTAAGGGTCTTCAGCAAAGCGACAGATGACAGGACTGTGTTGTGCAATGCGCTGGGCTGGTGGCCTCTGGGGGCTGCAGCATGCCTGGCCCGAACAGCATGTGCAGGTCTGTGCATAGCCAAGCACCCTGAGCCCGCAAGAGGCACTGACTGCCCCGGGCTGTGTTTCACAACTATCTCCGTGTGTTTCCAATTAGCAGAAGAGGTGGTCGCCTCCGGCAGGGCTGGCGGCCAGAGGGGCTGTTTCCCCTCTTGTTCTCCATAGTATTTGTGCTCTGCTTGTCCTGAGAAGAGGCCACTCCCCAGACGGTTTGCTAACTCATTCCTGGCTGCCCTCCTGAATCTCGGTCACTCGGGCTCTGGCTCAACTCTCCCTTGGCAGAAACCCAGTGACACTCAAAGTTTTTCCTGGATCCAGGCAGGAACCTCAGCATTTGCTGACCTTCAGATACGTATGTGCCATTATGAGAGTCCTTTACCGGCGACAAATGTCAGGTTTAACATAACAGAATGAGAAGTAAGGATCCTGGTGGCGAGAGGCCCTGTAGGCTCTGTGAGATTACATTGTGTTCTGCCTCACAGAGTGGGGTGGGGCCTGTTGCAGACCCGCATAAACTAAGGGGAGCCGCACTGGGTCCCCTGGACAGTCATGGCAGGGGAGAGGGGGACAGAAGTCCGCAGAAGGAGAGCCTCTGTGGAAACGTCCCTCCAGGGACTTTATCTGTGCATGCGCCTTCTCCCCACCCCCTGGGTGTGTCCCAAGTCCCCGTGTGTCAGTCTCTATCTGTGGAACGAACACTGAGCACAAAGCCTCTGGCATGCATGGGAGAGCATATGGTGTCCGCACCACAGCAGCTGCTGGCAGATGACAAAAGGCACGTAAGATCTTTTCTCTGCACTCCTGATGTCCAAGATGGAGCCATCAGACAGGGCTCTGCTGCCTCCAGGGCTCCTTGTCTTTGTCCCTGGGTGCTGCTCAGCAGACACGGGAAGGGGACAGTCCCCACCTCTGAGAGGCTTTTCCGTGGGACAAGCTCAAGCTGTGTTTTTTAGTCCAGACATCATCACTAAATGCTAAAGGGCACCTGAAAAAAATAAACAGCCCGGTGCAGCCAGGTCTCTCTCTGCTGCAGTGTTGCTGGGGTGAGCCTCTGATCCACAACCCCTGCTCTCCTCCTCTAGATGGTGATAGCAGAAGAGACTCTGGTGACCCTGAGAGTTCTCTTCCTAGGTTGGACAATGTTGTGTGGACACTTAAGACATCCTGACTTGTGCACGGCTGTGACTCGTGATTTCACCCAGTTGTTAACCAGAAGGACCTTCCCAAAGTCCATCAAACGCATGGACCTAGCACAGAGGGCTCACACATGCCTTGGAGCAGCGTAGCACACTGAAGTTCCCATATCCACTGAGGCTCCTGTGTGTGTGCGCGCGCATGTGCATGCACGTGTGCGTGCATGCATGTGTACATGCGTGCGTTTGTGGGTGGGTGTGTATGGAGACTAGAGTTCAACCTCAGGTGTCACCGTTCCTCAAGCACCATCTGTGTTTTGGGGGAGAGACAGGATCTCTCATGGCCCGGAGCTCACCAGCAACCTCCCTGTCTCTGCCTCCCCAGCTCAGCCCTAGAAGCATGCACCACCATGCCTCGTTTTATATGTAGATGCTTAGAATCGAATTCAGGCTTCCACGCCTCCCAGACAAGCGCTGTATTGATTCTGACTTCTCCCCAGCCTCCTTCTGTGGTTTTAATCACTTCTAGTTAGCCACAGAGATGAAAAACAAAGGTGAGTCCAATCCAATAAAACATTTCTGAAAGACCGCATTCACCTATATTTTATTACAACATATGATTCCAAAGTTCTGATCTATGTTACTATTATTAATTTCTCACAACGTGTACCTAATGTACTAAACGTTACCACGGGTCTGTTTAGCCTGTAGTTTTCTGCATTCAGTAGGGTCTTGAAGCACGTCTCCACTGACAAAGGGTAATGCTGTAATACACATTTCCCCCCCCCCAGTGGCACCTACAGCTGTCAACCTTGAGACAGCTTCCCTCCCCGCACCTCACAGCCACCTGGAGGACAGCTTGTCTTTCTCTCTGCTGGCTCAGGAGAGTGTGAAGGATGTGGGAGCGGGCAGGGAAGAGACCGGTTCTCCAGTCCTACCTGCCGGCTCACTCCCCGTGCTCCAGGTCCAGAGGGCTTGAATGGGGCAGAGGATTTGAAGCATGATTTGGCCAGCAAAGCAGATACCATGCAAGCAAGCCTGAGGACCTAAGTCCAGATCACAGGAACCCCTGTCAAAGCTGGGTGTGGTGGTAGATGCTCGTAACCCCAGGACTAGAGGGGAGGCAGACACTCGTAGATTCCTGGAGCTCAACTAACCGACATGATAAGCTACAGGAGCAGTGAGAGAACCTGTCTCTAATTAATTATTAATTGATTAAAAAAAGATGAAGAGAATCAAAGAAGACATTCAGCATTGCCCTCCGCCCTCTAACACATAAGTGCTCACACACCCACACTAACAAGAGTACACACCCCAGACACACACAATATACACGCTGCCCCCCCCCCAAAAAAAAAAGAGAGAGAGGATGACAGATGGTAGGGATGAGGACCTAGGACTGAGCTAAGGGACTTCCTGAGCACCCCATCTGTCAACATGGAGATAGGATGCAGGAGTTCCTGCCCTCAGGAAGTGACCATCCATAGCCACTGAATCTGTGGAAAGCCCCTCAGCTGAGCCTCATGAGGCCTCATATGGCGTCTGATGTCTCCATCAGCATGAGGACAGTCTGGAGCCTTACTCTGCTATCTCCTGAGCAGCCCCATCGCACACCCCTGCACACCTCTGCACACCCCTGCACACCCCTGCACACCCCTGCATGCTATTTTCCTGAAGGAGACCTTGAGCTCCTGGAGCTGGGCCCCACGGCTTCCACCTTCATCCTGGGATGAAGTGGCTGCCTTCAATATAAGCAAAACCCAGCCCCGCTCTGTGGTATAGCCACTATGTAGAGCCACAGGAGAGAATCACGCCAGAGAAAGGGGAGCCCCAGGACAGGCAATACAAGTTCACTGTCTGGAAGGGGAACCCCAGGACAGGCAGTGTGGCTTCTCTTGGTAGGCATCTGGAGAGGTTGAGACCACTAAACAGGAGTCGAGTATTTCTGCCTGGGAGCTGAACTCTGATTGCAGAGAACCAGGAGAAGGAAAGCCTTCTCTTGGCAGACAGAAGCTGGATCTGGAGACCAGCTGGGGGAGGACAAAAGGCCAGGGTGACCCTGTCTGCAGACAACACAGAGCCTAATCAGGTCAGTGTGCTACTCTAGGAGCGGCCAGCCCTGGGTGACCCTACGCACTCAGGGCAGAAGAGCAGAGCCTCCTTCTTCTGCAGGAGGTAGACAAGCTGCTCTGCTCTTGTTTCAGGAGCCCCCGGGAACCCATGGACACATGGTGTGGGTGCCCATGTGTTCACACAAGAGCATCTTGCCGGACCTTTCTGGAGACCCTGTCCTAGGTCCCCCTCACCACCACGTGCCCTGTCCTCTGAGTGATGATTGGGCAGCTCTGCACACAGCAAGTAGTGGTGAAACTGGAATTTTTTTTCAGGACTGCATGAGGCTCTGGAATTTGAAGAAGAAAACAAGGAAGCTACCAAGGGGTCAGGCAGTGCTTGCAGCCTGTAGCTCTGAGTGCAGTCCTTGAACTGCCTGATAAGGACCACGGGCAGTTTGACCTCCTGCTCCAACCCTGCTTGAGGCCACTGGTCACTCACCCTTCCAAATTCCCACCTGTCCTGGGCCTGGGCTTCCGCCAGGACGCATGCCTCTCCTGCCTTCCTGAAATTACTTCACAGCTGGATTCTCGTCAAGGCCTTCCTACAAGCCAGGCTTCAGGGTGAAGGCAGAAACGCTGGGGCCCCAGCTCCAGAGCTCAAGGTCTCCCACACTAACCTTCAGGAAAATAGCTTGCTATAGCCTGGGCGGGGGTATGTGTTGGGGCTGCCCATGAGACAACAGAGTAAGACTCCAGACTCCAGCAGCTTGGGACAGCACAGAGGGATACAAGTAGAGTGGACTGCGAGGGAAAGGGAACGTTGGTCAATCACGGAAATCTACAAACAGTACGTCAGGCAGGGTCCCTGGGGACGCGGCAGAAAATCCAGTTGTCCCTCCTCAGCAAGGACTGGAGCCGAAGGTGGGGGTTGTCATGGGGGGGGGGGTTAGAGCATGCAGATTGGGGGATAGAAAGACACGTGGGCATATGCCACAGAGTCAGGCAGTAGATTGGAGGCCAGGAACACCAAGGGAGCCCTGGACATCTGGAGAAAATCTTCGAGTTGGATGGGAGAAGAGGACATCTGGCGCTGTCTACAAGAGGAGGAGGTAAAAAGAAGCCAGGCAGGAGTCTTCATGGATCATGCCAGGAAGATAGGTGGCAGTCAGAGTCAGGTCCAGGAAAGAGCTAGAAAGAGGGTAGCCATAAAGGGTGATCAAAGGTGCATACCTTTGAGCCCCCAGTTTCTGGTGACCTGGACATCAGTGATAGGTCTAGCAGGAAGATAAAAGTCATTACAGAAATGCCATGTCCCCAAAGACATCTATAAAAAAACAAGCACTAAGATTAAATCTCTATTAAACGCCACAGGAAGGTGTGGGGTATGCATGACCCTGGCAGATGTAACCTTGCTGAGCAGAGCTCAGAATGTGGAATGCAGCAGGGGGAGACGCCAAAGCCAGTCACATTGAAAGCATGTGTAGGCTGTGAACAGGCAAGAGCTAGAAAACAAGGCAGAAAAACACGGGCAGATATTTAAACCTTCCACGACAAGACTAAGGGCTAACGACTGTGCTATATCAAAAGCCTTGTGCAATTAATAAGAAAAAGACAGCTCTGCTAAAATGTAAGCAAAGGAAAACCTTGCCAGACATTGCCTAACTTTGCAGCCATTGGGAAACCAAGGTCTTACCAACCAAGACAAACTCCGGGGGCAGTAAGAGTGTCCAGCTTCCCCGGCAGGTGACATAGAGACCCACCAGCTCTTTCTCGCCGCTCAGTGCATCAGCTGGCATAACTCAAAGATCTGGGCCAGTCCATACCATGCTGCTGCCACCCCAAAGCTCACAGGGTCCAGAATGCAGCTGCAACATGGGGTCTCAGGGTAAACAGGAACTGGACCTTGGTCTTGTTAGGTCCTTCGATTCTGTTTCTTGAAGCTATTAGCATGAATGTAAGTGATTAACATATGCAAAGGAGGGGCCAGAGATGTAGCTTAGGGGATATGCCTGTCTACTATCCACAGCCTTCTTAGATTTCATCACCTGTATTGACTAAGTAGAATGAGATTGCATACATCTGTGAGCCCAGCACACAGGAGGCAGAAACAGCACAACCTTGACTACACAGTGAGCTTAAAGATAGCTTGGGCCCCATAAGGCCCTGTCCCAAAATGTACACACACACACACACACACACACACACACACAAGAAACCAGCATCTTTCAAAAAAAAATAGTAAATTGGCCAAAAGATGCAAGTTCACCCCACTTATATGAAGAAGATTAACGTAACCTTAAGGTACTATTTTTGGATGGGTGGTGGTGGTGACACCTTTAATTCCAACACTTGGGAGGCAGAGGCAGGCAGATCTCTGTGAGATTGAGGCCAGTCTGGTCTACAAGAGCTAGTTCCAGGACAGGCTTCAAAGCTACAGAGAAACCCTGTTTTAAAAAAAAAGAAGAAGAAAAAAGAAAAGAAAAGAAAGAAAGATGTTTAGCTTGCTGTGCACCAACAGGAAGTGGTTCAACCATGAACTTCCTTTTTTGTTATAACTTTGGTCACAGTAGATATTCATTCATGTGCATACGTTTTATATCATATATACCACACCACAAGGACAAAGAGCACACATACTGCACGTACATCTACCACATGCCACACAACATACATGATACACATGGGCAACAGATACTGTATTTCACACACATGTAAACATACATATGTTACCTGCCACATATAATACACATACCACCTATCATATTCATACATTATGTACATACCTCATATACACCATATATGCCACGCTTATACCAAATGCCATAACCATACACATATAACATACACCTGACATGCATGTACCACACATACATACACACATTCACCATACCATACACAACTCACATTCCCACCACACACACTTACACTTCACAACGTGTGCACGCATTTCCCAGTATAGCGGTCTCCACCTGCACACAGCTCTGTCTGGAGCCGAATGCCCTCCTCTGGTATTTCTGACCTGCTGCTCTCCTATTATCAGCCCTCTTTGGCACAGGCCTTTTGTCAGCCATGTACTATGCGGCAATCGGGCACATAGACAATGTACCAATGGGCTGCCTTAACCAGAAAGCAGAGTAAAGCTTTCTATGTCCTTTTGAACATGTGAACCAGGAGCCTCAGAAAACCTAAGGCAATAACTTGGGACGTGAGTACGTCCTGAGCCTCATCAAGAACAATAGAGCTGTATTGCCTGGGGGCGGGGTGTGGTGTCACCTTTAGCTGCTTCAGTGTATATGGGATTAGAACAGTGTTCTAGTATACAGTGCTTACAGCTCACCCCTACTTCCCGTTGGAATCTTGGTTCACCCTGTGGATAGACAGCTTCAACAGAAAGTGGCTCCTCAATGGGCCACAGAAGGCTTCCGGGAAGCAGCAGGGTCTGACTGGAAGGTGGGAGGACAGCTATGACCTTACAAGGTCAGGAATTAGCAGTGGTGAGGTCTCTGACCTGCCACACAGCCGTGCCCTCAGTCACCCAAGAACTTACCATTGGCTGACTGGCCGCCATGGCAAGTTCAAGCTAGGAAGTGGTGAACTCTCTCGGGTTTTATTACTTAGATCGTGACTTGCAGGTTGAAAACAGCATTGCATGGTCTCAGACCACATCATAAACCTGGAGCCCTTCAGCTTCTGCTCAGCTTGGGGTGACTCAGCAGAGCTCATCGTGACTCCTGGACAAAACAACCCCCCCCCCCCCATGCCTCCTGACAGCATGCTGGCCTTGTTGGGAAAGAAAGCACCTCCATGTGATGCTCAGTACTTTTAAGAGGGATGGGGAAGGCTTGCTACAAGGCCCTATTAGGCTGGCTCACATACCCTTCATAGCCTCACAAGAAGCAAGAAAATAAAGAAAAGGCCAAGATGGAGACTAAGGTCCTGAGGGCTCTAGAATGTGGTGGCCACTCCCATGCTGTGTGTTTTCCTCTTGCCCTCCAAGGCCTAGATTCATCTCACCCTGGTGGAACTGTTCCACTCAGCTTTGTTTTGGTTTCTCTCAGCGACTGACGGCTGCGCTCTGGGAGCCTGTTGGTTCTTACCATGAACATTTCTAGTGCACACGGAAGGGGAAAGAACTAGAAAACAAGTCTCGTGGATGCCACTGGCCACATTCGGCTGTTCAGTTATCCCAAGGTATGTACAGTGTTTGCCTCCAACACCAAAATCTGAGGAGTCTCAAGCCTTATTCACAGTGAACCAGAGTTAGGTGTAACTAACACACATCTATCCTCCCAAATGCTTTAGGTCATGTCTTTTTGTTCATAATATCTTATGGTGATGAATTATCGGCTTGACAGTATATAAAATCACCTAAGAGGACAAGCCTCCAAGGCTGTGTGAGTGGTTCCCTCATGGCCACTTGGGGTGGGAAAACTAACCTTAACTGTGGGCAGCACCATTCCAGGGGCTGGGATCCTAGACTGGAAAAGAAAGAAAGAAAGAAAGAAAGAAAGAAAGAAAGAAAGAAAGAAAGAAAGAAAGAAAGAAAGAAAGGAAGGAAGGAAGGAAGGAAGGAAGGAAGGAAGGAAGGAAGGAAGGAAGGAAGGAAGGAAGAAAGGAAGAAAGGAAGAAAGGAAGAAAGGAAGAAAGGAAGAAAGGAAGAAAGGAAGAAAGGGAAAGGAAAAAGAAGAAAGTGAGCTGGGACCAGCCTTACCTCTGTCTCCTTCCTGACTGGTGGCCACGGTGTAATTGGTGGCTTCAGCTCCTACCATATGACTTCCCCACCATGATGGCCTGCACCCACTTCCCTGCCATGATGGCCTGCACCCTCAGTCTGAGCCAAAAGAAGCTCTTCCTTAAACTGCTTTTGCCACAGTAATGAGAAAAGTAGCGAATACACAAATCTCTTATTTTCTAGTTCCAGGGTAAGAGAGCACTTAGATGCTGTCTTCATAAGAAAGAATCTGAGCTAGCTAACAAAACATAGACTGTCTCAAAGAGGGTGAAAGAGGTTGGAAGTCACACCGTGGACGAAGGACAGCTGCAAAGTGTGGAGAGACAGAAGGCTGCACAGCAAAGGGACAGAGAACACCTCCAGTCCTGGCCACGGGAAAGCGAAGCAGAAGCGTCATTCAAAAGGTAAACCAGATGGCCCTGAAGAGAGACTGATGGCTTTACACTCAGGACAAAGGCAGGTTCTCACGAGTCTCCAGTTGAAACGGTGACTCCACCGCAGCACGTTGCGGGTTCTGGTGAAACGGTGACTCCACCAGCATGCTGCGGGTTCTGGTGAAACAGTGACTCCACCAGCATGCTGCGGGTTCTGGTGAAACAGTGACTCCACCAGCACGCTGCGGGTTCTGGTGAAACGGTGACTCTGCCAGTCTAGTGAGTCAGCCATGGACAAGATATCTGCTTTATCACCCCTTCTGTCTCAGGGTGTGACCAGTGCCATCTTGAGAGAGTGCCTATTGCTTAAGACTGGGGCACCTTGGAGGCCTAAGAACAAGGAACAATCCCAGAGGGGGGGGGGACAAAAAAAACAATGCAAAGAACCAATGAAACAGGTAGCTGGTTCTTTGAGAAAGTAAACAAGATCTATAAAACCGCGAACAAAATGAAGAGGGGTCCAAATTAACAAAATTAGAAATGAAAAAAGGGACATCTCACTGAACACCAATGAAATCTAGAAAATTGTTAAGGAATGCTTTGAAAACACACATTTCAAAAGAGTCAGGCAGCCTAGAAGAGATAAACAAGCCTCTGGATATGTGTGATCTACCAAAATTAAACCAAGGGCATACCAACAACTTCAACAGGCCCATAAAAACAGCAAGACTGAAGCAGTCATTTAAAAAAAAAAAAAAAAGAAAAAGAAAAAGAAAAAGAAAAAACTCCCCACAAAGAAAGCACAAACCCAGGACAGATTCGCCATAGCTTCCATCAGAAGTTCCATCTTTCCAGGCAATCAACATTCGCCTGATACCCAAAGCAGATGCGAACACTTACACACGTGAACAAACACACATACATTCATGCATGTACATACATACCCACATATGCATGCACACATTTGGGTACATATTTACATATGTCTACAGCACACACATACATACACACAAACATATGTACATACCATACACATACATACACACAAACAAATCTCCCTAATGGACACAAATATAAAACTTGTCAATAAATACCAGTAAACCAAATTCAACAACGCATCAAAAAAAGATAATAATAACCTCATGGCCAAGACAGTTTCATTTCAAAGATACAAGGATGCTTCAAGATACACAAATCAATAAATAGAACCCAGCACATAAGAAGACATAAGGACCAAAATCACACAATCATCTCAGCAGATGCAGAAAAGGCCTTTGACAGTGCTTACTATCCTTTGAAGAAACTAGGAACGGAGGGAACATCACCTCAACATAATAAAGGGCATTTACTACACCCTGTAGGCCCCATTCTAGTAAACAGAGAAAACAGTATCTCCTCTAAAGTAAGAAGGGAGACAAAGTGTCCACCCTCCAGCCTCTTATGTAACAGAGCTTGAAGTCTTAACTACAGCTATAAAGAGAAAGAGCCCAACAGAGGTTGAGCGTCACAAGCTTTAAACTCGGCAGCTCCCACAGCCGCCCCTGTGGTCTCCTGGTTTCTTCACATCTGGGCCCATAGTCAGCCTGGTTTGCCATTGAGCCTGATCTTATAAAAGCGGAACTGAGCTGGATGGTGGTGGTACATGCCTTTCACCCCAGTGCTTGGCAGGCAGATCTCTGAGTTTGACGCCAAACTGGTCTATAGAGCGAGTTCCAGGACAGCCAGGGAACACAGAGAAAGCCCTATCTCAAAAAAAAAAAAAAAGTGGAACCAAGACGCTGGTCACACAGAGCCCTGAATCCAGTGCCATCCTTTTTGTCTGAAGCATGCCAAAGGCCACCCACTCCATCCTTTCACAGTCCACCTTGGCTCTTCTTGCATCAGACAGAGGTACTGGGCTCCTAAGCAGAGAAGACACCATAGACACTTCCTGATCTAGCTCAGGGCTTGGAGCACGTGGAACAGGGGCTCACTGTGAGGTTCACGACCCTAGACGGCCACGGCGCCCAGCAATCATGTATAAGACCAGGCTTGGGTGGGCATGACAACCTTAACGGAAGTGATGCTTGGTATGGTGTGAATGCGTGACCCCAAGTCACATGCTGGGAATTCAGCACTGGATGTGACAACATTGAAAGGTGAGTCCTTCTACCTTCTGCCGTGGGCTGGAACCACATGAAGGCCCTCCTCCCAGCTCCCCAGCACCTAGAACAGTAAGTAAGTAAGTAAATAAATAAATAAATCTCTGTTCTTTATAAGCTGCTCTGCCCTGGGTATTCAGTTGCAATATCACAAGTGGACTAAGAATAAGGATGCTTTGTGGGTCTAGAGAAAGTGGTCTTTTTCTCTGCATCACCCTCCCTTTGAGACCTCACTGTCCTAGTCTTCCTCCATGTTAGAGGCCCTACGGTCAGTCGCCTCAGCCTGCCCACTGGGGCAGGGCCACAGAGAACTGGGTACCAATCAGAGGCTAATCTTTTCTGCGTCTTAAGCTTATGGAAGTCAGAGTGAAAACAGACCCCGCAACCGAAAGACGCTCACAGCCTTGGAAGTGTTCTTTAAAGCATGCCTAGGTGCCCCAGCCATGGCATCGCCTGTCCTGTGAGTTCTCGGGGCCCTCTGTTCTGAGTCACCCTGTGTAAGTTACACCATCTCTAATTTTCCTCTGTTTACCTTGGTTTTATGACTCCCAGGTCTAGGAAGGCGAAGGAGAGGAGGAGACATGTGGCAATACAACCTCCTCGCCACAGATATGACCACTGCCCCCGCCGTCCAAGGTCTGAGCAAAACAAGTCTCCCCCACAAAACCCCGCACAGCAGCGCTGCACAGCCAAACACACTCGTGTCTGGGAAAGGAATTCATCTTTCACAGAAGACATTGACAAACACAGCCATAAACTTGGAATCCACAGTTCGACATGTCAGCAGCTCAGAGGACAGCCTTAACTCCTGCGAGCCACTCTAAAACGTCATCTCTTGAACATCCAGAATTGAAATGTGGCCGGCGATGGCTGGGTGCCCATCCCATTATGTGCAGACTCAAGCATCCATGGCATGGTGTTTTCGCAATAAAACCTTCCATTCAAACCCAGTCCACCGGATAGAAAGGCATCCAAGATATCTCTTGGGGCTGAAAATAAATACACCGCACGTTTTTGAATGCCATCTATAAAGGGTATTGGGTTAATTTCTTAAGAATCTGCTAATCTGTTGATTTTATCTGGGAACTTGTAGCTGCTAACTCTCGTAAAGGCTGGCTAAGTGGATTTCGATAGATTAACCAGTACCCATGGCCAAAGCCAAAAACTAAGCATGGAGTTTTGAGCTTCTCTATGGCTCAATCTCATTTATGTATTTATTTACAAATGCTGGGCCCCTCACAGTATGCAATCTCAGCCCTTTCATCTTTTGCCTTATGAAGAAAAAAATCCAGGCCGGGCGGTGGTGGCGCACGCCTTTAATCCCAGCACTCGGGAGGCAGAGGCAGGCAGATCTCTGGGAGTTCGAGGCCAGCCTGGTCTACAAGAGCTAGTTCCGGGATGGGCACCAAAGCTACAGAGAAACCCTGTCTCAAAAAAAGAAAAAAGAAAAAAGAAAAAAAATCCATAGCTTTTGTGTTGCCCCTTGACGGCGTATTTCTGTCATTCTAATTTACCCCCCCATGTAACCCCTAGCAGGTGATGCATCTGTGTCATCAGCTAGACTCTGCAAAGACCAGAGAAACTACAAAGTGTTCCTGTCCCCAGAGCGTCCATAAGCAAGAGAGCTGAAAGAGCTCGGTGCCTGTGGAAACAACCGTGGACTCTGAGTGACTCAGCGGGGCAGAAGCATGTCCCTCTTCCAGTCCCAGTCCCTTGTAGACTGAATTAGGGGGAGCCAACTCCACACAGATAGTCAGAGCTTTGGGGGAGAGTAGGTATTTTTCTTTTTTATTTGTTTTTAGTTCAATAGTCCCAACACATGATCCTCCTGCCTCAGCTTCCTCTGTGCTAGGATTCCAGATGAGCACCACAGCTGGCTTTCGTGTTCTTTTCATTGGATCCACAGATACTGGGAGGTGAGAACACAGAGGGAGATCGCCAGATTTTTGGGACCAATCGCTTCCACCCACGAGCCAGGCATAGACTGCAGTCCAGAGCCACATCAACCAGCAGCTATAAGGGGGGCACAGTGCAGGTTACCCGGTGCCCACGAAGGAAAAGCCGAAGAAAGAGCATGAAGTCACACCATGTGTGAGCACACACCTACCAGGTGTGAACAACACCACTCACATCACATATGAACTCGGCACTCAGCTTGTGTGAGCACACACTCCTACCGCATGTGGACACGCTCTCCCCATGTATGAACTCACACCATCCACATGTGAACTGATCATTCACACACTCATCATGTATGAACACTTACTGAACACATATGACCGAACACTCCCACTACTTGGGAGCACACAGTCACACCACCTGTAAACATGCTAGTCACAACAGTCTAGCGACCCCATCCCTACATGGAAAGCATTGTCCTCTGTGATGTTTCAGCTGCCACCCAGCTCTTCACAGCAAAGCCTTCTTGCTTCTCAGAACTGTGAACAAATTTAGCACACACATCTTTTAATTTCACCTTTCATCAAGACAGTACAAATTGCAGAGCAGGCAGATAAAATAATTTCTTCACAGTGTGAGCAGTGTGCATCTGTGTGTGTGTGTGCGTGTATGTGTGTGCAGTGTGTGTGTGTGTGTGTGCATTACTCTAATGGACCAAGCCACTCAGTAATTGAAGCTACACAAGGCAAGCATACAGTCTTCTACAGACCAAATGTCAATATTTAAAATCATTGTCCAGATGTCCAGGCAAAACTGTAGCTCAAAGCCACACACTCTATTGCTCTCAGTGCCTTTCTGAAGGAAGAGTCCAGGGTGGCGGGAGGCAGGTAGAGATCTGTGCAGCATCGCCAGCTGAGGCAAAGACAAAATAAACACAACCAAAGCCTTCAGACACTGGTGCAGAAGTGGTCAGGGGGCCCAGTGGGTATCATCTTTGCACAGGGCTGAAACAGAGCAAAGAAGCATCTCAAATAGGCTAGCAAGCTTCTGTCGACCTGGTATGCATGATGGATATTTGATTCACTCGGACGGATATTTGATTCACTTGGTAGAACACAGGTCCCCCCAGCAGGTTTCTCCCAGTCTGAGAGCTAAAGATCCTCCAACACAGCACAAAACTCCAGCTCGGACGACAGCGGCTGAGAGCTAAACCATCCCCGGCCTAGGCTGGAAGCGGAGAGTAGGAGGCTTCTCAGACGACTTTAAGAGCTCATCTGACCTCTCCAGTCTGGGTCACCATGATGGTAAGGCAACAGTCACTGAGACAGCAGGCAGGTGCTGTCTATAAGCCATCTCCATAACATGTAGACGGCATCTTCTGGACCAAGGGATAAGAAGGGGGGCACAGAACAGGTAGGAACTGTAATTTTGTTGCCATCTGTCACAAGACCTAGTCACACAGCCCAGCCCTCTCACAGTACCCTATGAGAAGGCCAGTCTTGGAGCAAGAGACAGAGCTCTCCCCCACCCCACCTCCCCCACTTTCTCTCCACAGAGGGGTGCCACAGCAGGAGGGAAGGAAAGCTGACAGAGGAGATGGGGAAACTTTAGAAAACAGTGGCTTGGAAATGTGACCCCATCCAGCTGAGCTCACACAGAAGGTGAGAGAAATGAGAGCTGTTAGGGTCAGAGCCTGGGCCCTGGCAGACCTGACAAGTTAGTCCTGGCCTAGGCCTCAATAGGCCAGTTAAACAGGCAAGCAGAATAAAAGGCAAGAAAGGAAATTTCTTCAGTGTGGCCACATGGGGAAGAACATGGAGACCCATGACCCTGCCCCATGTCCAGCTTCTTCCGTATCCTGCCAGGAACTTAGTTTGAATAGAGGGGAAGAGATATGCAGAGCCAAGCAGTCCCGGCCAAGGTGTGGTCCTACCCATCCTCACGTCTACGCTCCAGTGTGACAAGTCGTCAGAACTGTGAAACCTCTTTCTGAGCCCCAAGATCTACCTCTGAGCGACACCAGGCTTCAACCTTTGCCTTCCTCCAGCCTGAGACTCCTGGGCAAATTCTAATTTCTGTGGGTACCATTGTTTCAAGAGTCTGACAGCTGAAGGGAGGGGCACAAGTGTCTCTTTAGGACAACTCCATCCTTCTGGTCCCACTACAGAGCCCTTCCCCTGCATCCTGTTAGACAGCACGCTGGCTTGAACGGGCCTGGCCTGTCCACCTGACCGGAAGTGAGACAAAGGCAAGCAATGCCTCGCAGCAGAAACGCCTGTGTCATCAATAACAACACAGTCATCTAAGAGTCTGCAAGCTCGGAGCCCACCACCTGCCCTCAGTCTGGCCTCCAGCCCATGTCATAGGTCGGATGCATGATGCCATGTGCCTTAGGAGCAAGAGGAAAGGATATACTTGAAGACTTTTGTGAAGTGAACATGTTCACGGGGCAACCATGGCCAGACAGCATCCTGCCAAGGGCCAGTGCAAGCAGCTGGGATATCGTGACAGCTTAAATGGCACAGGGTCCGAGCCTTGCTTGTCTATGGCTTGAGTCCTTGGTCCTTCGTCCCTCTCTCAAATCCTAAGTACATTCTGTGTCAGAGGCTGTGGAGGAAAAATGTTAGAGAAATAGCCTCAGAAAGAAAACTCATGGCCTTAGGCCTCCTGGGCCCCTGGGACAATATGATCCAGAGTCTGGAGTGGCTGGCGTGTTGGGTGCTGCCTTGACGTGGGCACACCATGGGGGGGGGGGAGGAGTTATCTTGGTTAAGTTAGCGAGGGAGAAGACTGGGGTCCTGTGGTGGCACTGGTGCCCTGGAAGCACCCTGGCCTGTCTAAAATGGAGGACGTGCACAGAACATCGGGAAGTGTTTGCTGCTCTCTGCTTCTGGGTTCCAGATGATGCATTGTGCCTGGCTCCTCAGACTCCTACTGTGACTCTCCTCTCCCCCTCTCCCCCCCCCCTCTCCCCATGGTGGACTGCAATCTGGAGCTATGAGCTGAGTCAATCCTTTCTCCCTTAAATGGCTTTTGTCAGGGCATTTTACCCCAACAACAGGGAAGCAAACTAAGACTCCGAGGAATCAGTCTCAAGACCCCTTCCCTTGGGCCACAGGAAGAAGACAGAGCCACCTGTTGAGAGCTCTTCTTCCCACTCCCACGGCCCTCCCTCCACTGTATTGATGAGCTTTTGAAAACTGTCCTAGACTTGGGAAATGGCTTTAAATAGTCATACTTGATCTGCAGAGGATTGCATGCTTGCCTTGAGTGTCCTCAGGGACAGAGTGACTGTCTCCTTTTCTGCCCGTGTGGGCAGAATAGGACCTAAGAGCCTTCCAGCGTGACAGCAATGACATTCAGATCCTGGACATCAAGATAAGCCCTCCACCATCTGGACTGCAGCAATGCAGCAGAGTGCTGACTTCCAGCTAGCCAGTGTGGACCGGCTGTCAAATCCAAGGCTCCAGTGAGCCTTCCGTGCCTGCCAGGAGCCTTGAGTAGTGCAAGGTGGTCTCCAGCTCATCAGCCTTGGGAACGTGGACCCTTTATCAGCACCTCCCCAGAAAGGCTAATGTTCTGACAGTCACTTCCCTCGCTGTGATGGCACCTAGAGGGGCAATGACAAGCAGAGGGACCACGGGGTCCAAGATCAGGGCCTGGAATCTGCCCCTATATGAGCATGGCGTTATCTCCAGTGTCCTAGGAGCCTCACCTGTAGAGCATCTTCATGGTAAAGTCCAGACCAACATGACTAAGCACCTGTTGCTCCTTCCCTGACTTGCTTTGGGACCTGCTACTAAAGCTGCCTAGTCTGGGAGAGTGGTTCAGTACACTTCTGTGAAGGGGTGGGCCTGGCTCTCAAGGGTGCTATCTCAATAGGCCAATCTTTACCCCCTGCCCCCAGATCTGGGATAGGTATGGCGAAAGCCAGGGTGGTGAGGACAACAGAAGAGGAAGAAAGAAAGACAGAGGGGTAAGACGGCAGCTGCTTTGAGAATGGAGTTTGGGGAGAAAGTATTTCAGGCAGTCAAAGGGAATGTCACAAACCTCCGGCCTCAAAGCCATTCAGTTCCCTTCCCAGCCAAAGCTCTGACCAGGCCTACAAAGAGAGAACATTCGGTTCAAATACTGAGCTGCCGGCATGACCCTAAAAAAAGATGCCAGCTGTTGGCAACAGGACTACTCAGAAAGCAAGGCTGGCCTGGGACAGAAACGGAGCCCTGTGCTACAGAAATGGACACTGGTGGGAGCAAGGCGGGCTCCTGTGTACCTAGAGTTTTGAGACAATGGCCAATGCGACCCCAGGCAGCAAGCTGATAGAGGTAAGCCATGCCCTGGGAGCAGAGCGCTGCAGAAGGCAGGCATACAGATGGCAGACTTTCCTGTGCCCCTCCCAGAGAGTCTGTATTGAAAATCACATTTTCATTTTTCTGCATTTTGACTTTGCCTAGTCCCAGCAAGAGTCCTGGGGTCACATGGGTAGGTTAGTATCTTCTCCCTTCTTAGAGCAGGAGGCTCTAGCCTCCACACCGAAGAGACTGGTTCATCTCTGCAGACCCATCAGGTCACATGGTTAGAGAGGAAGAGATTCTGAGTGGAAGGGAGAGTCTCAAGAGGAAGGAATTCCTCAGCAGCTGAAAATGGCCGTGGAGTGGAGGAGACCTAGCTAAGAATAAGCTGAGCTGCCTGCAGTGTGGGCGCACACCTACTCATTGGCATGCAAAAGAGGAGGTTGCTGGAGGGTGAAGAGAAACTAGGGAACTGGGGATCACGTCCTTGCTGTCTGTGCCCTGGCCATGCCCCCACCCCCACCCCAGGATGTCACAGGACTGTCTCGGGATGAATGCCTGCCTGCATTTCCTCCAGACACTACTGTCTGCCAATGTAACCTAAATCCCCAATGCTCTGGCCAAACCCAAACCCCATGGAAGATGTCTCTGCTGTCACCTACTGATGCTGAAGCCTTGCTCAGGTGGTGTCAGCTGGTTATTTAGACATTTTCTCCCCCAACACGCTTGCCTGTTCACTCAGTGAAGTGCTGGCCCTGCTCTCCACCCGGTCTGAAGCGGAACACTGCAAGAAGGAGGTCAGGATCGGGAGCCTTGAGCCACATAAACCCAAACCTTCAACACCTGGGCCCTTGGTAGACAGACCAAGTTCAAACTCTCAGAGCACAGTCATGGAAACCCTTTTCCTGGGTGTGGGTCACCATGAACGTCTCATGACAGCATCTCTGCTGACTTCCCAAAGCTCCGGGATGAGAACGGCAAAGCAGGCAGAAGTACCCCCTTCAAGTTTTAAAATCCCAACTGTTTTCCAATCTGTTCGTAAGTGTCAAGGAAAAAAGTCATAAACTTGCTTTAATTTCGGGTATCTGATTCGAAGTAGGGATTTAGCAACTCTACCCACACAAGGCTGGGGAGATGGTGCGGCAGGCAGGACAATGAAGGAGTTCTATAGGTAGGCAGTGAAGCAAGGCTCAGGAGATCGTCTTGTGGGCAGGACTGTGCAAGAATTCCGTAGGTAGGCAGTGAGGCATACTGGAAGTGGAGCTGAATGACCTTCCAGTCTCACCTCAGAGGGTAATAACTCTCCTCTGGGGCGCTCTGTGCATCCCAAGTTCAGGGTAGTCATCCCTCCTCAAACCACAGGGGAAGGTGTGTGCAGGGTCTGCGTGCCTTTGAGAAGGTTCTGGGATTATGATGGGCACCAGGATGCAGCTTTGAGTCCTTGCTCGGCACGATCATTTGGCCACACCCTTAGAGCTGCCGTTCATGGGGACCCAGAGAAGTTCTGAAGGTTCGCCTTGCCTTGGCTGCTAATGCTGATGGCACCTGACAGTTCAAAGGAAAACACCAGCTACTCCATGAGAACCAGGGAACCAGGGCAATCCTCCCCCTGGACCAGTAACTATTCCTTGAGGATGTAGGTCTGCGTGGCAAGGGCTCTGGTGACTGCCTTCCCCACACAGCCCTCTCTTGCTATATATTCAGCCCACTGTTTCTGCAGGTCCTCATCTACGACCTCAGCAGAGGGTGGGTTGAAATCACTGGGGGAAAAGAAGGGTGTATCAGTATTGACCATGCACAGATCTTTCCCCTTGTTCTGCCCTAGACTACATGATAGGATTAGTGTGTTCTAGGCATTAGATGTTATATGTTATCTAGAGATGCACTGGTTGGGTCTGAGCCCTCATGACCCAATCAGACTTCAGAAGCCCATCAGATGACAATCATCCTTTGACACATGGTTTATGGAAATGGCGGATTCATCCAGGGATTCATAGGCATCATCCATGGGGGAAAGTTTAGGAGGCAGGCCTCGTTAGAGGAAGTAGGTCAGTGAGGGCCTGCCTTTGAAGAAAGTACTTGTTCCTGACCCTTTCTTGGTGTGTCTATCTCCCCGTTGACATGAGCTGAGTGGCTGTGTTCTCACGTACTATGTCATGATGTTCCTCCTCCCCACAGACAAAGCCCCAGCGACAGAAGCAGCCGAGCATAGAGCAAGACGTCACACCAACAACAGAGTCAGAATACAAGACCTCAGAATCAGCCAAAATAAGCCTGGCCTTCCTAAACCCTCGCTCTCGGGCATTCGGCCAAGCAAAGGACCGCAGCACAACCCAGCCGCTGGTGAACCGTACGAAAACCAGATCATCCAAGGCCACTTGGATCGTCTCTCCCCAGTCATTCAGCAACAACTGATTCCTCCCGCCCCTGCAGAGGACGCTGGGTGGCCCCTGCACCACTTCTCAGAGCTGCAGCTCTGGGGTTGTTTTCTAAAAAGACGGCTGTCTGTTGTCAATGAGGTGTCACCTGAAAGCTGACCACAGCCACTTTCCCACACTCCTTCCCAGAACAAACAGTAACAAACGGGGAGGGGGAAGGGATCCTGTCCCAGGCTGTGGAGAGGAAGCCCTGGCCTCCTGAGCTCCGTTACACGTGTTTCTCCTATTTAGAGCATGCCAATGAATAATGGAAAGAGAACAGGGTGGAGCCTTGAGGGAGGTAAGGTGGGGCCCAGGATTTCTCAGTGGATAATGGTGGGATTTGGGTCGTGCAGCTTTTACAGAACACCACGATGCTGGAAAGTCGGTTGCTATTTTGGGACGTGGCTTTGTGGCCTGGCCCTCACTGTGAAGAACTATTTATATGCCTTGTGAATATAATTCCAAAGCCTTGCCCAAGAACATTCTGGGCTTTGTTTCCCATTTGTTAGCATTTGATCAAAGGCTACTTCACCCGTGAGTTTGAAAACCCAGAGTGGAGATTCCGCTTTAGGTCCCATATGGGCAAAGTTTGCCCATAGAGACAAATCTATTTGTTTTCTTGCTTTGATGCTGGTACACTTGGAATTTCTGGTGCCGATTTCACATGAAGGAAAAGATTTCACCCATCTTTCCCTTCTGGAAATGGAGGCAAAAGACAAACAGAAAAGGCTTGACAGTCTTCACTTGTCTTGGCCAGCAAGACATAGAATCCAAGAAGTTGCATAATGTAGCATTTTATTTTAGCTTAAAGATTGTGTGTGTGTGCTTAATGGGAGGAATCACATGTATTTGAGGGTATGTATATGAGTGCACATGCGTGTGAGACCAGAAGCAACTTCCAGCATCGTTTCTCAGATGCCGTCTGCCTTCCTTACCAGAAAGGATCTCTCACTGGCTGTAACCTTCCCTGTAGGGTAGACTGGCTGGCAAGGGAGTCTGCAGGAATCCACCTGTCTCCACCTGGGATTCCAAGCATGGGACATCATGCCTGACTTCTATGCATGAGTTCTGGAGAATAAACTCAGGTCTCTGTGCCTGTGTGATAAACACTTTAACAGCTGAGTTGTCTCCCCAGGCCTGGAACATAGTTTCTAAAATTCTTGGTACTAGCACTTCAAAGCAAAAGGAACATGAAAATAAATAGAAGAGACAGGCAGTGCACAGCTGAGAACGACTTGACTGTTACCTGGCTCTCATGCTAGAGTTAAGGCGTCAGAGACGGTGTCTACACACCATGAGTACCATTGATCAGGCCTAATTATGAAGGAAATGGGACAGAGGTGGTTTCTTGTGCCTACAAAAATCACTGTCCTGAGGCTGAAGAGATAGTTCAGCTGTTAAAAGCACTTGCTGCTCTTAACGAGAGCCTGGGTTCAATTCCCAACAACTACACTGAGTAGCTTACAACTCTCTGTGATATATGATAACCTCTTCTGGCCTCCCCAGGTCCCTGAACTCATGTGCACATACCCAAAACACAAACACATACCCATATGTATATTTAAAAATAATAAAAGTCATACCCACTCTGGACTCTCCCAGATGCCCCTGACTCTGGCTATGCTCTCCCACGTATCTATAGTAAACCTTCTCCTCCACCACAAGATGATCATCACTATATTAATAATAACAATGAAAAGAAAAAGCCATTATCCTAGTAACAAACTACCATCTGAAGCTCAGGGAAACACCTTCTTCTCACAGAACATTGTTTGGAGTACAGACCTCTCAATTCCAGGAACTGGATGACCCCCAAGTGAGTATCTCAGGCCCTTTTCCAGACACAATTGGCATTTGCCATCATGTGAGTTAGCTGAAGGAGAGAGATGGGAGGACCACAATGGGTACCTGGAAGCCCTGGGAGCCAACAACACTTCCGATGCTGAAAGGCCTTGGACAAGCAGCCTACAGCCCCATACCTCAGCAGCTCATCTATCAGGTCCTCCAGGAAGCCATTTGGTGCATATCAGTAGGCATGAATTCCGAGGCGGTGGGAAGACAGAGGCTTCTCACCCTGGTTCTCACCAGGGTCCCAGCCATCAGTGGCACTTTCATGATGTCAACTTGATGGATTCAGTGCTCTGGGATTCCAGAAAAAGAGATGATTGAAAAACCAGAGCAGACAACACACAGAGACAGCACCAAGTCCAAATGCCAGGGCCTTCGGCAAGACCCCAGGAATGTGTGCTTGCCGACATCATCCCTACTGTTCGTCATTGCCTCCCTCAGCAAACAGATGTTTGGCGGTAATTATCCACCACAAGACAGCCTCAGAGCACAGCACCCACAAAACACTTGCAGCCACGACAGCAGGAGTAGCTGTCAGTACCCACAGTTCATACCTTCCCCCTTTTACATTTATAGGTGGGAGAATTGAATCGAGGGCATAAACTGCATGCCCAGGTCACATCTGACCGGGACCTTCACACTAGAAGGCTTTGTGGACGGGTCAGCTTTGTCTGCAGTGAATACCTGGTATGGATTACCTGCTGAGCCAACAGGGCTACGCTTAGCTCTCAGTTCAAAGTCAGGACTACTGGCCCCAAGCATGGAAAAGGATGGAGCACTATGGTGTGGAGGCAGGAGGAGCAAATGGTTTCATTTAGAACTGGGGCAAAGAGCAGGGTCCCACACACCCCAATGGCCTAAAGACCTCCCTGTAGACCCAATCCTCCCTCTCTCTCTCTCTCTCTCTCTCTCTCTCTCTCTCTCTCTCTCTCTCTCTTTCTCTCGTGTGTGTGTGTGTGTGTGTGTGTGTGTGTGTGTGTGTTTATTCCTCTGCCTCTTGAGTGCTGGAATTAAAGGTACACACCACCATGTCCAGCTGTCCCTCCTCCTAGGTCCTCTGCATTTCCTGCCGACCACCATAAGAGCCTTTACACTCTGACACTAAACCTCCCAAGCAGAGCAGTGTGATTCCACAGATCTGCTCTTCCTGCCATGGAAATCTCCTACCATAGCAATTCCTTGCCTCTCAGCTTGAAATCTGGAAGGCCAGTGGACTGGGGACAAGAAGTCAAGAGATGCCATCACAGGCCTTGGTATCCCATCTATCTCTCTGCCTGCGAAACCTCAAGCAGATAGCCTCGGTTTCTTCCTTTGCACGGTGGGACCATGACACGTGAGTTGGGTGATGGGGGATTCACACATTGTGAACAGTTCACACATGAAGCAACTGCCCTCAGCAGTTAGTTTGCCTTCATCTGGAAACTTGATGGGATTGGACGGAAGTGGCCAATGCAGCAGGAAGACCCACAAAGAAACAAGAGCAGGACAGACCACACAGCACAGTGCTGCACGCTGGGGCTGCTGTTACAAAGACCCACAGACTAGACAGCAAGACCCTGAAAATAGGTTTCAAGAGGCCTAGGTCAGAAACCAAGGTGTCAGTGGGGCTATGGTGTCCGGAAGTCACCAGGTAGTACACGCTCTAGCCTCTCCCTGGCCTGTGACTGGTGGCCAGTCCATTGGCTGGCTCACAGATAGAAACCTTCAGCCTCTTCAAGTCTTCACACATCCCTTCTTCCCTTTTCTTTCCTCAAGAGAACAGTATCCACTGCATCAGGCACCACCCTCAGGACCTCACCATGACTACACTCCCTCGGCTCCTACTTCCACATAAGGTCACATTCATAGACACTAGGACTGAGGTGCAAATGTGTCCAACCTGCCCCTGGGGCAACATGGGTCTGAAGGTGGCTATGAATGTGGCCCTAAACATTTGTAGACAGTGAGTTCATGCCATAGTATCAAAAGACTGGACAGCCCTGGACTAGGACATCAACCCATCTTTAGGGGAAGCACAGCTCAAACTGTAATAGGCAGCCCTGCTGGTGGCTACTTGTCATTGAGCTGACTGACTTCAAGGCTCTCTGGCTGCCATAGGGTCCACAGAGTCCCTCAAGGGGGTGAAAAATGCCTGGGATACAATCGTTTCTGTTGTGTACTTTCCCAGTGCTGTAAGAAAACACCCAATGAAAGCAGTTTAAAGATTTGTTTGACTCACAGTTCAAGGTTACAGTCCATGACGGAGGGGGAGCCTGACAACAGGATCGTGAGGCAGCTGGTCATAGGGCATCCAGTCAGGAAGCAGAGAGAAGAAGGCTACTGCTAGACTATCTTTCCACTTTTCCTTCTGTCTGGGATCCCAGGCCACGAAAAGATGCGGTCAACATTTGGGGTGGATCCCCCTGCCTCAGTTAGTCAAATCTAGAAACTCCATGGTGACTCTAGATCCTGCTAAAGTGACAGTATTAACCACCACACAGTGTCGTTCGTTCCAAAGGGTCTCTCAGTCTTCCCCTATCCACTCTAAGCTGAAGGGAGGCCCTTCCAAGGCCCCTTCACCTGTCAGGTGAAGGCCCTGGCCTGTTCCAAGCCCTCCCAGGGAACAGGTGAGCCATGGAGACACGAAGGAGCCACTTCTCATGATTGTGACCTGAACTTCCTTTTTAGGTCAGGGGGCATCTCTGAGAAACCCACAATGGACAAGGGACAAGGCTGCCTGCCTGAGGTCTTGATTGGAAGGGTCAAAACCCCAGGAGGTATCCACTGTGGCATTGATCTCCATCTGCCCCTGTCCCCACCCCTCCCCCATCCCCGGGTCCCCACTTCATCAATCAGAAACTCTCTGAAGACCTGGGAGCAAAGACCCTATGCAAGTGGCTGGCCTGGCCTTTTCGTGCCATGGGTGCATCTGAACCCAGCACAGCCAGCTAGAAGCAAGGGCTCTGTTCTCCTCAGCCCCCAGGCCCTTCCAGGATGTGATGCTCGATCTTCACTATTGCTATGCCAGAACAGAATCACCATGGAGACAAACCTCTAGGCATGTACCTGAGGGACTTTCTTGATCTGTTTTATTGAGATGGAAAGACCAATGCCCCTCCTTTTGAAACCATGTAATATCCCCCAGATGCCTGTCTACCATCTTCCCATATCCTCTTCTGCCCAGACCATCCAGTGACCTGGCCTAGCACCAACTGCACACAAAACTGCAATGGACACGCTGCGGGTGCCTGAGGCAGCACAGCAAGGCATATCTGCTCTGATGAACACCCCAGGTACCATGTCTGCTGCTCTTCTGGTCCCACCTGTAGTGTAGGGATAAGACAACTTCCTTGAACTGACCCCCTGAGATGGTCAGTCTTCAAACACTGTACCCTTCTGACATCTGGACGCTCTTGGGAGTAACTTTCATCTTCACGTACCTGACTCCATCAACCTGCGCTGCATTTGATGTGACCTCTGCCCCTGTTTTCACAATCTTTGCCTCTGTTTCTTTCTGTTTTGCACTCATTTATTGCAAACAAGGATATCGATGTCCTAATCGGTTGTGGTTCACCGAAATGGCAGACCTTTCCCCCAGTTCTTCCTTGGCCATTTCACCTTGTGTCCTGATGCCTAGGTCTTTGTACAGGTCACTTGTCAGTCCTTCCAGATGTGCTTTTCTACTTTCTGGTCTTGGCTAAAGGTCAGCCACTCACCTCAAGTCCCATAGTCAAAGCCTAAGGTTGTACCTGCAGGAGTCGGAGCATCGCAAACGCTCTGCTTGTTTGTCTGTGTTCCTATGTGTCAAACCCAGCTTTCCTCCCATGCTAGGCAAAGTGCCCTCTCGGGTAGGTCCCCAGCTACCCAAAGCTTCCTACCCTTCTGGAAGCAACTGTCCCCTGGCAAGGCTGCAATCCCCGTGGCACCTGGCTGCAGACCTGGCCTTTCCTCCTTCCTGTTCTGGATCCCCAGCTCCAGGAAGGCTGCCATTTGAGTCCAAAGGTTCCTGGGAATGGCTCTCTTATTTTTGGCAGGTTGCTGAGTTTTCTGAAAAGAAATTGGTTGTGTTGGCCTGGGGTTGCACTGGTGGCCACAGGTATCTGTGTACCCTGCTGAGCAGAGTGTTCCCCAGTGTCTATAGAAAAAGCTGAGGAGTCTCTTGGGGGTCCTGAGATGCCCCCACCACATGTGCTTAGAAATCTTGGTGAGGCAAGCTAAAGGATAAGCCATGTAGATCAATGCTCCTGGCCAGAGCCAACGGCACAGGCAAGCAGACCAAGGAAGTGTGTCCACATAGGAAGGAGTGGCCAGACCCTGCTCCCACTGACCTCCTTGAATGACAGCTTCCAAGGCTTCTGGGAGTCTCCACTCAAGGCTACACTAGGAGCTGCCTGAGGCCAATGGGCAAAGTGGGATTTCAGCCAACACTTGCTGAATGCCAAGTGGGGCAGAGGACATCTCGCCAGGTCAGGGGGAAGAGAGCTTGGCCTTGCCCTGGGGAAAGCCACACGATAAGGCGAGTACCTGCAGGGAGCTATATGCAGGAGGACAGGACCAACCAGAGGCTACTTCGATGGTGGGGTTTCCTGGGGTCCCACGGAGCCTGGTCCAGTGTCTGCCAGACCTAGAGAGCAATACAGGAGGCCAGCAACACGGTCATCTTGGAAGACTGGCCAGAAACATCAGGAGAACACTACAGCACACAGCTATCCCCACACCCGGCACCCAGGGCAGGATGGTAACACAAAGGCCGTCACCACTCTATGAGCAGCAGCAAGCGTGGGTCTGACTCTGCTTAGGTGATTACAGGAATTCAAGCTGGAGTCTCCTCAGGTACACAGTGTTATCAGCCGCATGTGAAACCCCGCCTGAGGGCCTGGGGGTCCTCACGCATTTGGCTGACCCACACGGATGTCTAGACTGGTCTTTCTGAGCACACAGAAACAACGCTCTCATCTGACCCAATGTTCACATGACTTTAGGCCTCTGCAGAGTCTAACATGGACAAGAAGGATCTATAAGGAAAGTCAAAGAGACTTTAGAGGAGGAGAAAATTGGATATTGTACTATGGGACCATTCGGAGCCTTCACCTACCCAGTCCCCTGCACCTTTCCAGCCCCTGCTAGAGCCCACTCCAGTCTCTTGGGGTTCTTTGCTCTAGATAGTCTGATGCATTGACCTTTCCCCAGAAATAATTCATGTGCCACTGAACTCCTAGAGAGGTCACAGGCTGGCAGTAACCTCATCTCTAGGGCACAGGACGTTCTTCATCGTGAGGTCATCTGGGCACATGCTACCAACATCATGAATGGCTTTGCTGAAAGTTGTATTTCTTCCAAATAGACCAGAGTATGCGCTGGCAGAGGAGCCCGGTGACCAGTGGAAAGGGTTACACCCAAGAGCTTAGGTCCTGCTGGAAGCTAAAACAGTATGCATCACTGACAACTTGAAGCAAGGTTAGTTTGGAGAAAGGACTCACTGGGGGATCTAGCCACCACGTTGGGGTGTGAAAATCATGGAGTCCAAAGGGGCGGGGCACCCACTCTGCTTCCATGCCTCCTCATGCAACAGGCTAGTTACCCTTATCCATGTGTCTGTGGTGACCTCTTGGGCCTCTCAACTAAAATGAACATGAGTTAATCCCCGCTCTGGGCTGTAGCTGGGTGATGGTGGTGCACACCTTTAGTCCCAGCACTCAGGAGGCAGTGACAGGCAGATCTCCGTGAGTTCAAAGACAGCCTGGCCTACAAGCAAGTTCCAGGACAGCCAGGGCTGTTACACAGAGAAATTCTGTCTCAAAATAAATAGATAAATAAACAAACAAACTATGGACTGTGCTTAATTCAAGTTTAACTCTGTATTCCTGAACCTAGAAGAGTGTGACCAGTTGTCTTTCCCCAGTAATATTCGTATCCAACCACTGGTGTGTGCAGCGCACAACTCCTGTCTGCGCTCTATGCGCTACCATACAGTTCACGAGCTTTGGGCAAGGGGCTGGAGGCTGAAACATACAAAGACTCACACAGAGACAGAGACACAGACCTCTAGTCACGGGTAAGAAGCCCTCTATTCAATAGCACCACGGAGGCTTATATACCTAACACTCAAGTGGGCCAACAGGTGAAAACCTTATCCTCTGATCCTCAAGGCAAGGCAACACATGCTCGTGAAGAAGAGCTGGTAAACAACTTTGACACAGCTTTCAGTAACTCAAATCAGAAGAAAAGGAAAGATCTCTAGCAGGGAAGAGCAGTTGGAGGCCAGGACTCCAAATGGTCCCAACAGGTATGCCCACACATTGGCCCTTAAGCATCCTGATCCCCCTCCACTCCTCCACAATAGCTATCAATAGGCTTTCAGCTTTCTCAAGGACATCTTCTGACCCACCCCCATTCCTGCACTGTCCAGCCCTGACACCTAGCTATACAGAATCCTCCCAGGCACCTGAGACAAAATCAGCCCCTGTGACTGTGAGTCCCCATTGAGATCAAACAAACACCTTTTCTGACCATTACAGAATGTTCCATGGAGACCCCCCAGTGCTTCTGAGCACCATAGGGAAAAAGCCTTAGGAGAACTGGAAAGCCTACAGCCCACTGGCTTGCCTGCTAAAGCCCTCAGCGGGTCCATATGCTCAAGGTGTGTGTCCAAGCGTCTGCCCCCTTTTCTGCCCTCCCAGAGTGCTGTGGCCTCCACAAGACGCACTGGGGAGGGTAGATTCATACTTTTCAGGCTGGAAAACCCATCCAGTGTCCAGAAGAAATGGGTGGGATTTCCTCACTGCTCATTGGAGTGTTCTTTTTTTCTCTCATAAATATCAGGACATGTCTTGCTCCTGCTGAGTCCAGGATGTGTCTGAGAGAAACATGTCACAGGCCTGTGCACAAGGGTTTACAGCCCCTTGGGAAGAAACGTCAATGGAACCGGAAAGAACCAACACACAAAACACACTCTCCAAGCACCAGGAACTCAGCGCAGATTTGGGGCATGGTGGCAGAGAATGACAGTGAAGACAGAAATGACTCCTCCTGCTAGGACAGGGGCAGATAGCCTCTGGATTTCAGACACGCAGGTCTCAGAAACCATGCCCTTAGGTGCCTGACTCTGTATCCTGAGTAAAGAGCCTGGGGACAAACCCAGAGCTGGGACCCCCAGCTCTCCATGTCTTTTCTACGTCAGGCCCAGGAGACAAAAAGTCCTGTGTGACATAGTCACCTCCCCCAGCAGAGGTCCTAAACAAGCTAACTACAGTCCTCAACCTTAGGACACCAGCAAGTACCTTTTATTTTATATTTTGGGTGGTGGGCAGGCCCTCAGAGAGGGGGAAACATGTAGTAGGCAGGGCGGACTGTAACACACTTTGGACTAACAGTATCCAGCTGCATAACTAACCCAAGGGGAAAAAAGATGTCACCTCCAAGGAAAAAAGGTCCCCAGGGCTTCTGGTGCCAGAAGCCACCCTGGAGATCCAAAAGCCCCATTGCATCACGTGGGCAGCAGCCGCCTCATCCATGGTGGGGGCACCTGGGCCCAGTCTCCTCCCAGGTGCCTACTCATGCCAGAGTGTGGAAGGGGTCAGAGGGTAAAAAGCTCCACTCGGCGTTTTTGCACCTCAGCCCACAGCTGGAAAGACCCCCCACCTCACACCCTCATCCCGGAGCTGGCTGGAAAGAGCTGAAAGGCAGACAGGTGTCTGTCTTATGTGCCAGGAAAGCAAGCAGGAGAAAGGGCTGCAAGCTGTGTTGACGAGGAGGCAGGAGAATAAGAGTAAACTACAACCAGGCACGGAGATAAAAATAACAGCGGTACAGGAGGTCCTGCCAAGGGGAGGCTATGCTCACAAGGTCTAATCGCTTGGGAGCCTGAGGCTGAGACCTAGGCTGAGGACACAGTGGTGCCCAGAGCCCCAGGCAGCGTGGGGAGCTGGCTCCCACCTGGCTGAGTCTTTCTCTGCCTCGGATCAGGCTCCTTGGCTCCTGCAAAAGTTCAGCTGGGGCACAGGCCTCCCGCACACTGCAGCCAGCCTTGTAAACAGCTCCTGGGCCAGCTCCAAAGGACCACAAAGCAACATCTGGGACTGTTCCCAAGCTGGGAGTCATCCCCAGCTGTGCGACCTTGAGTCAGTCACCTTGCTCTGAGAGCCTCCTTGGGCACCACTTCTCAGGGTGAGGGGGTGTGGACCGGCAGTGCTGGGGCCCTAAAAGCCGGCTCCCTGTGCTTGGAAGAAGACTGTTTACAAGGGAGCCGGGGTGTGCATTCCAGGCAGTTGGTCTCCAGCTGCGCTGTTGGGAACATCAGCACTCTGGCCTGCTGACCAGACCAGTCAGGGTGTCTGGGTGGAGTGACACCAGCCGATGCCAAGCACGGCTTGGGTGCAAGGTGGGAAACTGAACCCGACGTTGTACCTTCTTGTTGCAGGGGACGGCTCCGTCATGTCCAAGGACTTAGCAGAGGCGCCTTGCTCTGCAGCTGGCAGCCCGGAGTCCTTGCAAACCCACTGGTAACTAACCAGAACAGGATTTCACTCACGAGTCTGTGCACCATCCGCTTTTAGCCAGAAAGCTAATGAGGCCCTGCAGCTACCCCAGTTCTCTAGGCTAGTGTTCTCTCTCTCTCTCTCTCTCTCTCTCTCTCTCTCTCTCTCTCTCTCTCTCTCTCTCCTCTCCTCTCCTCNTCTCTCTCTCTCTCTCTCTCTCTCTCTCTCTCTCTCTCTCTCTCTCTCTCTCTCCTCTCCTCTCCTCTCCTCTCCTCTCCTCTCCTCTCCTCTCTCTCCTCTCTCTCTCCCCTTGCATTTTTATTTTTTGCCTCAGCACACATCAAGAAGCTTTAATCTCAGATGCAGCTCACTTTTGGCTGTCTGAAGCTGACAGACCTGGGCTTTCCCCCGCTACCTTGTTTTACTTACACTTTTATTGTCTGGGGGGTTAGGGGGTGTGACAGGGACAGGGGTAGACTAGCAGCAGGGTGCAAGTGTAGAAATCAGAGGACAGCTTGCAGGAGTCGGTTCTCTCCCTTCATTTCATGGGGCCCTGGGCTTGAATTCAGATTCTCAGGCTTGGTAGCACGCACTTTTACGTCTCCCTCCACCCAGCCTAGACAGCCCTATGCCATGAGCTCGCTTGCTGGGGTTCCCATTTGACCTTCCTCCCATGAATCTTACGGGACGACTCAAAAATTTTATTTGAAAAGGTTTCATATGTTATATTTAAAATGTTAAAATATTTTTAAATGTTCCTTATGACAAATGATGAGGCATAAACACAGGTCCACGATGGCTTCCGGGTGCTCATCTTCCCTTATGGCTGCTAGTGTGGTCCAGTGGGAAAGATGAACCAGATTCCTTGGGAGTCTGTCTACCTCCAGGGCATGTAGGGAACCAAAACAGGAACCCAGCCCCAGACCCCAAGAGATGGGTCACAGCAGTCTGTGGATAGGCTGGTGGTAGAACCATGAAACAGTTCCATGTCTGCTAGGGAAATGTGTCTGCTTTCCTTGGCCATAACTGAAGGCCACAGACTGGGTGAGGAGTGAAGGAAAGAAGTTCAGGACTGGATGTCGCTCAGCTGGTAGAATGCTTGCCTTGCGTGTATAAAACCCTCAGTTTGATCCCCTGCATAGACTCGGTGTTTGTGAGTTCACCTGTAATCCCAGCCCTTGTGGGGGTAGAGGTAGGCTCCTGAGAAGCTCAAGGTCAGCCTTGGCTAGTAGTGAGTTCAAGGCCAGCCTGGTGTATGTATGTGTGCCCTGCTTCAAAAGTTAAAAAATTAATTTAAAAAAATAAAGAAGAGGTCTGGTTTCATGGGTGTTGGGATGCAGGAACCTCAGCGACTGATGGTCTCGTTAGCAGATTCCCAAGGCAGCCAGTGCATCTCAGGGTGAAGGACGGGAAATTAGCATGTTTGTATCCCTTCTGGTCTCTCGCTGTCTTCTTGGGAAGCCGCCAGTATTTGGACACAGGGTTTCACTCTAATGTCTTTGATATTAATCACCTCCTAAAAACATACCTCCAAGCTCCTCAGTCTACTAGAGTCCCAGTCTCCTTACTACTCCCTCACAACATGGACTAAACTCCAGCCTGAGTTTCAGGGGAACAATCCACACCCACGCACAGAAGGGCAGGAAGCTGAGCAAACCGGGAAGCCCTTGGCGTCACCCTGCAGGGCTTCTCCACGTGACCCCTGTGAAGCCGTTTGCATGGACTCACGGATGCAGGAGAAGCTCCTGGGGTAGCTCAGGACCCACCAGGTGGAAGGGCAGAGAGTGGAAGTCAGCCTTCCAGCAGGTGTGGCCTGGAAGGCAGCCTCCAGCCAAAGAGGCCTCTCTCTGAGCCAGCTCCTGGCAGATGTCTTGCTGAGGGCTGACATTTGCTCTCGGCTGCCAGATCCAGGCCCCACAGCAAACAACACAAGCTTTGGGAGAACCTGAGAGCTGAAATTCGCACCGCCACCCCCCACCCGCCCTAATTGCTGACATATGCAAGACTTAGCGAAGGATGGAGCCACCAGGCTTCTGCTCAGAACAGAACACGCTGTGTGCAGGCTGCATGCCCTTCACCTTGCCCGGGAATTCCTCAAGGCGCAATGTTCCCGCAGCCCCGCCATTTAGCAGGAACCAAGCACTAGCCATTCTTTTCACCTTGTTTATCTGAAGTAATTTGCAGCCCTGGGACAAAAAGAGCAATAAATGTCACAAGTGCCAGAGACAGAAGGCTGCAGAAGGAATGCCTGGTTCACATTTATCCTGCTGGGAAACGCAAAGGCTCCATCACCTACTTTGAATAAGCCCCCTCCTCAGGTCACCAGTCACCTAACACAAGCAGGAAGGAGAAGGGCCAGGTCCAAAGACCACAGCCACCTTTGGCTTTTGTCTTAATTAGTTTGTCGACTGGGTGAGGACAGACTCTGAGAAGGATGGACAAAGCCAAGCTCTGGCTGTTACCCAGGCGCTTGGAGAACTTCTGGGCACCCTAAAGGAGAGCCAGGGAGGACAAAATAGGTGGAGAACGCTACTGGCAACACACTGTGGGGCATGCCCAGAAGGCTGTGAGAGACAGGCCAGGCCACCGTGCTTGGCCGCCAGTATCTCTCCCAGCGCCTTTGCTGAGCTCTAGCGGCCACATCAGCATCGCCTTTCTTACCCTCTCATCCTTGGCCCCCACTGCTTTAACACTAAATGGCAGCACATATTTAATTGGCAATATTTGTGCATACTTCAGGGATGCACACCTCATAATGTTCAGTCCCAGGTCCTTGGCATCTCCATCCTTAAATATCATGACCTTTGGAGCCTTTGAACTCCTGACTTTTAGTTCTTTGCACAGCACACGAGAAGTTGTGTTGGGCCATGGTTCTCCACCTCTCCTTCAGAGCCCTGGGACTTGTTCCCCATGTCTAACTGTTCTCAAGGCTTTGCTCCCCATCTCTTTATGCCTCCAGCCCCCAGTGTCTACTATCCCATTTTCTCCTTGCCTGAGATCAACCTCTTGGTCTCCTGCATACAAACATACATACATATATACATATATAAATACATACATATGTAATCTGTCCCTGTGTGCCTCCCCCATATGCCACCTTAACATAATGGCCTCCAGCTTTACCCCTATTGCTTCAAATTACAGGACAAATTTTGTTCCAGCCACTCATTGCTCCATGGACACCTTGGCTGGTCCATACCTCAGCTCTTGTGGGAAGCGTTGCTGTCAACAATGGGCACACAGACCTCTCACTCTGCTAAGGTGATTTCATCTCCCATGGTGACACACACAGAAATGAGTTTGCTTGTGGTATACGATACTTTGGTTGTTCAATGTGTGAGTAACCTCCAAAGACAGACGCACCAACTAGAATATTTTTCACACAGAAAAATGCTTTTGAAAAAGTTAAGGAAGCCAGGGGAGAGACCACAGTGCCTTGAACAGCCAGCCAGAGTCAAAAAGAACCAGATAAACATATCCTTCAGGGAGAAGGTCCCACTCTAAATTCCACTCTCCCAGCCCCTGGAAAAATCCCTGGGTAGGTGCCAGGCCTGTCCTTTCCCCAGGAGTCAACTCTCTGAGGAGAGGCTCTGAGCTACAGGGGAAGATACCCGCACTGTCCCTAGAGGAATCAAAGCTTTCATTGATCTGGCTTGCAAGGGGAAGATGGGTGGGGTGCAGGCGCCTAGGGCCTAGGCCTCGCAAGCTCATGCTTGCATCTGGCACCAGCCTTGGGGATCTTCTCATTCAGTTCCCATTTCTTTCCAAGCGATAACAATGCACACGGAAGAGGCCCCTAGACACTGACTCCCCAGTTCTAATCTTGTACGAATGGGCACTTCCTGTCTCAAACCCCCCTGACAGGAACCACAGCATAGGGGGCAGGTCTCACCAACACTCAGCCTCAGCAGACGCTGTGCCTGGCACATGGTGTGCATTTGTCCCATTAGGTCCCATGCCACTTGATAAAGGTGAGGAGGTCTGCCTTCCAGTCAGAGTTACACAGTTACTGAGCTATAGGCCAAAAGCTCAACCCTTCTCCCATGAAGCTCCAGCAGCAGTCAGCACCTCCACTGCTTGGGGCAGTCTCTACAGAGTGGTCACTGGTGTCTTCCTGGTGTCATTCTGGTCAGCTACCATGATTTCATACAGCAGCAGCCTACTTCCCCACCACAAAAGGCATCTAGGAGTCCGCCTCTGACCAGGACCTGCTGGAGCTCCTATTGAGTCCTATTGAGTCCGCTGCTGGGACAAAATACCCCAAGTTGGGGAACTTCCAAACAACATTCATGTCTCCCAGCTCTGAACCCCACAAATCCAACACTAAGACACCATCAGGTTCCCTATATGGTGAGGGCTTCTCTCGGCTTCCAATACTGTGCCTCGCTGCTGGGATGTCCCGAAGAGAAATACCATGTCTTCACAGGGTGAAAGGGACAGGTATCTGTAATATTAACTACTTAACAAGAAATCCGAGGTTTATTCTGATGTAAAATTTGAAGGAGATGCATTCCTTCGTGGCAGTTGGCAGGGAAGGCCTGGTAGCAAGAACAGGAGGCATTGCAGGAAACAAGAGAAAACAGGAAGTGGGGCTACACAATAAGAAATGAAGGCCTACCCCCAGAACCTACTTCCTCTAGTGAGATTCCACCTCTTAAAGGCTCCACAACCTTTCCAAATAGCACCGCTGGCTGGGAGCCATGTGTTTAAAGGCACAGATGTATGGGGAATAGATCACCTCCAAACCATAACAGAAGAGAGGGGCGGAAAGTGAACCAAGCTCCCTTCATCACGCTCTTCTTTAACAGACATTAATCCCCACGAAGCGCTACCAAAAGTTCTCACTTCCCAACACAAATCCATTCAATTCAACTTAAGTTCAATACGTGAATTTAAGGCAGTGGTTCTCAACCTGTGGGTTATGACTCGTTAGAGAGTCAAATGACCCTTCGCTTCCACCAAGGTCACCTAAGACCATCCTGTGTAGCAGATAGTTGCATTATGATTCATAACGGTAGCAAAATTGCAGTTATAAAGTAGCAATGAAACAATTTTACAGCTGGTGGTCCCCACCACATGAGGAACTGCATTAAAGGGTCACGGCATTAGGGGGGTTGCGAACCACTGGTTGCGAACTGCAACAGGCAGCCTCCTCTAGTGACCGCTGACCTCCGGACGTTCTCTGAGTACCTGTGGCGAGAGACTTTTCGAGTTATATCCTGTGGTTCTCACTGAGTCCTGCAAGCCCCTACAGCCTGCTGTCCATCCTCCCTCACGTAGACTGTCCGCGCTGCGGGTGGGATTCAGCCAGCTGCCAGGGCCTTCATGCTCTGGGGAGGGGCTCTGAGACGAAGTGCCCCCCCCCCCGCCACGCGCCTTAGTTACCTGCTTCTCCGGTGGTGTGACCAGGATCCAGAGGGAGGCCCGTATGAATGGGCAGCTCCGTGTCCATGGTTGATGGCTTCTGCCCTGTACCTGTAGAGAAGCGGCCCATGTCCTGAGGAGTGAGGAGCAGCTAGAAAGAAAGAGGTTGCTGCATCTACTGCCTCCTGTTAAACAAAAGTCAGCCCCCTTCCTTGTCTGCCATGCGAAGGAATCTTAGGTAGCTGCACTGCCTGGCATTTCCCTGTGCAAGGAATCTTGGGTAGCCTCACTGCCTGGCATTTCCCTGTGCAAGGAATCTTGGGTAGCCGCACTGCCTGGCATTTCCCTGTGCTAGCCAGCTGTCTGTTGTAAGAAAATCTCTGAAGTAGCCAACTTGTAAGAGAAAAGGTCTATTTTGGCTTATAGCTTTTATTCCTGTCTATAGGAGATTGGCCCCATTGGTTTGGCCTATGGTGGGTACTTCACCATCAGGAAGACAGCATCTGAAAAAAGTTGTTCATGTTGACACCAGAAGGCAAAAGAGGAGCTAGGGAGATGGCTCAGTCAGTAACATGACTGTCACACAAGTAGGAGAACCCCTCATCCATGTAAAAAGGTAAATGCAGATGTCGTGTGTAGGTGGAGGCAGGAGGATCCCTGGCACTTGCTGGCCAGCCAGTCTGCATCAGCAGGCTCCAGTGCAAAACCCTGTCTCACGAAGTAAGGTGGAGGGCTGGGCATAATGCTACCCACTATGGTTTAATCCCATTACTCAGGAGGCAGATGCAGGCAGGTCTCTGTGATTCAAGGCTAATCTGGTCTCCACTGCAAGTTTTAGGGCAGCCAAGACTACACAATGAGATTCGACTACACAGTGAGATTCTATTTCAATAAAAAAAAAAATAGTTGGAGAGCAATTGGAGATGGTGCCCCCTGTCAACCCCTGGCCTCTACATGCACACACACACACACATACACACACACACACACACACACACACACACACACCATACATGCACATAAAAAGAAGAAAGAAAAAAGAGGCTAGGGTCTCAGGGGTCTCATAATACATTTGGAAGGCATGACCCCAGTGACATAAAAACCTTCCATTTAACAACCCCCCAAAGGATCCACTGCCTCCAATAGCACTACTGTGGAGACTAAGTCTCTACCACACCAATCTCTAGGGGATAGTTAGCAGCCAAATCCCCATTCAGCCCCAACTGACAGTCTGGTGACCTGAGAGTGGGGCCCAGGTCCCTGGGCTTGGTCTGCTTCACTATCTGGGCCTCACGGAGTTAGAAGCGACTGGGAGAAATCCAGTGTCAGAGAGTGAAGGCTGATGCTGCTGAGGGCTTGAAATGGATCTCTAATGGCTGAGCACCAAGCCGACACCCCACTTCCTGGAATTGCTGCATCAGACTCCTGCTCCGAGAAGGCAGTTCCCTGAATTGCTCTGCTGTCGTGAGTCACCCTGGAGCACTTAAATCTTGCCTCAGAGAGGAGACTTCTGTGCCTGCTTTCCTCCTGGCTGTTGCCTCTCAGTGCAGCAGTGATCTTGGACCTCAAAACTCTGCTTGCTTGCGTTTCTTGGCCATGGCATTCCAGGCAATTTCAAATCTGAATCTCCCCGTTCAAGGACTAGCATATTGTGGCTTGATGTTAAGAGTGCTTGGTGCTGTCTCCCAGAGGACTAGAGTTAATTTCCAGCACCCAAATTGGGCAGCTAACAGCTGCCTATAGCTGTAGCTACAGAGGATCTGACTCCCTCTTTTGGCCTGCATACAAAGAGTCGCACATACACATAAATAAAAATAAGTCTTTTAAAAAGAAGGGGAGAAAAGAGTCCAGACTACTCTTGGAGAGGACCCAGTTCAGTGCACAGACATGGGAATTCCAAAGCCAGAAGATTCAGTGTCTTCTCCTGGCCTTTGAGAGCACTGCACTCAAACACGTACCCTTGTATACATACACACACAAATAAAAATAAGTCTTCTAGAAAGAGGCAATGTAAATGAATAGTCACCAGGCCACCGTAATCAGATGGGGATAGACAGAGACCCCATCTCTGTCTATCAGAAATTAGAATCAAGGGACAGAACAGATGGCCCAGTGGGTAAAAGTGCTGACCAAATGGCCTGAGTCCAATCCCTGGAATCTATGTTAAAATAAAACTCCTGATCGAGAGGCTGGTGCATATCTGTAAAGCCAGCACTTCTACGGTAGGATCAGAGATGGAGATAAGGGATCCCCTGGAAACTCGTGGGGGCTCTAGTCATGGAATGCTTGCTGTGGGAAAAAACAAGAAAGACTGCTTTCCAAAATTTGTCCTCTGGCCTCCATATGTACACCGTGGCATACACACAGACACGCACAATAATAATAATAATAACAACAATGATGAATAATTTATTAAAATTGAGATCAATTCAAACTACCACACAACAGGCTCATAAACCTCAACCCACAAGCTCTGAAGGCTAAAAACTGAACTATAGAAAAGACAGTGAGTCCCCTCCCTTCGGAGTGACAGGGCAAAGCCACATCAGTCACTTGGTACGTGATCAGTACAGCCAGTGGTTAGAGGATGAAAAACCCACTCGGAGGGGAGAGCAAGCATCACCACCCTCTCTGTAAGTGTTCCCATAACCGTCTGTGTGCGCTGCCTGGACTTCCAGACAGCCAGGCCCGGCTCTTCCTGGACCTCATTGATCTACTTTCCCCACATCCAGGGACTAGAGAGCCAGGCAAATGCGTCTGTACCTCGTCACAGGAAGCCATGAGCAACCACGGCACTAAGAGCTGTACTCTAACCCGATTATATTACAAGACAATTAGGCCAACTGCACACATCCCAGGAAAGAGGACCCGTCTATTCCATTTTCCCTCCCAGCCCCTTCGTTTCTCAGAATTCCAAGCTCTGGAAACACCCTGAGGTGGCCCTCGGGGAGGTGGGGGGGTCAGAGCGTCCCTGGCAGGGCCAGATGAGGATTCTGTGGGCATGAGAGAAACTTGGGCCACTGAAGAGACCTGATCTACCCACAGTTTATAGCTGAAGCAAGCAATTCTGCAAAATGAGGACAATGTAACATTTTCCGCACCAAGGACCTGCAAGATTTCAGATTAGGAAATGAATTAATGGGAAGGCTTATTGGGAAGAAAGGGGAAAAGGAGGAGGGGAGGGGAGGGGAGGGAAGAGAGAGGAGAAATTTCCAGCACAGGCAATCCCCACTGCACACAGTTTCAGTTTCTGTTTTTTTCAGTGTGCTTGGTTTGTCAGAGACCAAAAAAAGATCACGTGAAAATTTCCAAAAACAATTTGTAAGTTTTCAAATGACTTTTATTATACAACATCACTAAAGCTTTTGAACATTATTAGTTACTGTTTATCTATTCTTTCTGTGGCTAATTTCAAAATTAACCTTCATCACAGGGACGTGTACTGAAGAAAACTTACCATATATAAAGTCAGGTACTATCTGTGGCTTCAGGCATTCATTTCTTGGAATGCCCACCCCCCAACTCCTAGAACTGATGTTTCTTGTAGGGGTGATTGTACTCCTGGGGACTTGGCCGGAGGCACAATAGCTCAGCAACCCCATAGTAATGTTGAAAAGTCAGACAGACAGACAGAGAGACAAAGGGACAGAGAGAGAGAGAGACTAACAGCCCCTCTTCCTAGGACCATGTCCTTGGCTGTTGTCCCAGTTGGCTTTAACTGTCAAAGTGACACAGTCTAGAGTCACCTTAGAGAAGAGTCTCAATTGAGGCATGCCCTGGATCAACAGTTCTCAACCTGTGGGTCACGACCCCTTTGGATTTGCATATCAGATATCCTGCATATCAGATATTCATATTACAGTTCATAACAGTAGCAAAGTTACAGTTAGGAAGTGGCAACAAAACAATTTATGGTTGGGAGGGGGGGGTCACCACAACCTGAAGAACTGCATTAAAGGGTTGCAGCATTAGGAAGGTGGGCATGGCAGAGAGTACCATTCCCTGGACAGGTGACCTGTATAAGGAATCTGGTTGACTGTGGCCAGCTTGAGTGAACAGGCAGCAGACCCTCATGGTTTCTGCTGTATCTCTAATAGCAAACAGGCCTGCTAGTAAATTTTGCTTGACTTCCTGCCCTGACTTCCCTTCATGATGGACTGTGATCTGGGAAAATAAGCCAAATAAATCCTCTCTTCCCATGGTGTTTCATCGCGGCAATAGAACAAAGCCAAAACAGCTGCTAAGAGGCAACCAGCCCTGATGCTTCTTCCTTACTGCCTTCCCTGTGGCCTCCTCTTCAAGTCAGGGCCCAAGCAAAAGAGCCTCCCAGCCATTCCTTGAACTTGACTGGATTCTGATGCTGAGTTTTTCATCTGTAGATCCTCCAAAAGAGCAGGCATGCATGCATAGAGACCCTAAGGACCTCAGGACCAAGGCCCCAGGATGCAGGAGATAGGATGCCTAGAAGGAAGGTGAGGAAGGAGAGGTTGCAGGAACAGGTAAGGAGCACCAGAGAGTTACAGCACAGCACAGGTGGGCTCTGTAGACAATGATGAGTGAGATCAGCAGAAGGGTATTGTGGATCTGGAGAGATGGCGTAGCTACTAAGCGTGCTTGCTGCTGTTACAGAGAACCTGAATTTGGTTCCTAGAACTCATATTGAACGGTTCACAACCACGTGTATCTCCAGCTCCAAGGAGTACAGCTCTCATCTGGCCTCTGCAGGCACTATACTCAAGTACACACACACACACACACACACACACACACATATAAAATAAAGAGGACACTGGTGTCTCTGGCCATACTGAGCCAAACAAACTGCTATAAACTTGGTTTTGAACAGTGCCTGCCCTGTTTCTTCCAGTACCATGGGGCAAACTCAAGGCAGGCAGGGAAGGCTTATCTATGCAGAGTCCTAGGAAAGACCAAGCTGTGTGCCCAGCTGACCCATCCAAGACTCTGGAGAATTTGAGCTAGCACTCAGCTGTATTACTGACAGGTACAGGCTCCCTGCGTGGGTAGGAACTCTATCCTCTTCGCATCGCAGGCTGTCAGCCTTCTACCCCATTCCTTGCTTCCCAGCTACCTTCGCCTTGCAAAGCAGCCGTGATGGATGTATCCTGCAACATACACTCCTGCTTCCCCTGCTGGTTGACCTCTGCCTTTTTTGGGTGCATGTGGCGGGCATCTCCCTCTTCTCAGACCCACTAGTGGGTAACCTTAGTCAGCTCTGTAAAGCCCTTTAATCCACTGGAGAAGAACACACGGAGCTGGCTCTCCATCACAGGATCATGACAAAGCTCCTGCTGGTGAGTGTCACCTGGGGCGCCACTGAGGTAATGACAGTGTCATCTGTCCACCCGGCTTTCAGATGAGCTGTCCCGCAGAAAGTAGCAGAAGCACAGGGGACCAGCTGCCCTTTCATCCCAGCTCAGAGAGCATTTACCTGTCCTAGTAATGACAGGGTTGGAGAAACCGACTCCTGCCTGGACTTCAAGGACCTCTCTGGTGACGTTTGTACAGAAACTTGCTCATCTCTGCACCAGATTCTGTTGAATCTTTGTGCTCCTCGGTAGAGAGAACCCTGCATGTGGCCTTCCCAGCCTGACACTGTCAGCCAGTAGCAGGAGTCTTGCTGGTTGAGCCATGGTCAGCCTGAGATATGCAAACCCATGTCCAGAAGTGCCTGTTCCTTGTGGGAAAGGGCCAAGAAGGTGGCCCACTCTGTTCTCCCGGCGACACCATGTTCTGTCCCTCTGTAGTTCTCAGACTTACTTGGCAACGGCAATCTTGACTTTTACCTGATGCTGCTTCAGATCAACACAGTCCTCTGTGAGCTTGTGGCCTCCAGCCTCTTGCAAGGGCTGACTGAGGGGCAGGAGCTGGGAGACTCCATCACCTCCCCTGGCACAGCCCCTTGCAAGGGCTGACTGAGGGGCAGGAGCTGGGAGACTCCATCACCTCCCCTGGCACAGCCCTCTCCCTGCCCAAGCTTCTCTTGGCCCAGCCCTCCACCTGCCTCAGGTTACAGCCTCTGTCATGGGTGCTGTGATGTACTCCATCACTGCCTCCTCAACCTGGTCTTCATCCCCCTACCCATCTCCTCTGAGCCACCTCCTATGGCTGCTCTGACCTGGAGACTTCCTGTTGCCTAGAAACCTAAGCAACCCTAAAAGTAGGGAGCGATCTGCAATCCTGGCCATTGAGGAAGTGGTAGGAAGGTCAGGGGCAGGGGGCAAGGAGGCAGCCAGACTACAGCACAGGGAATCCTGATGAGCGAGCGTCTTCCGATGCCCCACATTCCAGCCACTCCTCCACATCATCCCACCTGGTCACTGTTACCACAGCCCCACTGCTCTGCCCAGAGTCCAACTCATAGGTCAGGATCCCGGTCCTCAGAGGAGACTGTGGAGCAAGTGAAGACACGGAGAAAGGATAAGTGTGGAGATCCACAGGAGGCCTTTGGCCAGGCAGGCCTGGGGCTGAGTCACAGTCTGTCCAAGCTCAGACTGGACCTCTCCATACGGGTGGAGCCTCACACACAAGGGGAGCCCTGGTGAGTCAGAGGAAACAGGCTCGGGAACACCAAGTGAAAGGAATCAATATAAGCAAGGGGGCCTGAGTGTGCTAGGCAGGGGGGCACTGTGAGCCTCTGCCGGAGAGCTCCACAGGGTCAGGCCGGCAAAGGAAATCCACTTCAGAGAAGCCTGGTACTCAGCAGGAGAGGAAGGGGGAGCCGTGTGGGGCCTGAGACAGAGGAAAGAGAAGAACAGAGGGAGAGATTAGGAGGGAGGGGAATATCGGCTCCTGGGAAAAAAGCACAGGGCCCACATTCTGGGAAAAGCTGGACGTGCAGAGAAGTCAGAAAACAGATAGATGGGAGATGGTGCGCTCACCGCTCTAAAATGGCAGGAATGTGAATGGTGACATATTTTTAGGTGGCCTGCAGGAATCTCACACCATTAGCAACGGTGTGAGGGAGAAGGAGAAGGTCTCTCCAAGCTCTCACACTTGTGATGCCTTCAAGGTGAGGTGAGCGAGGGATGGGTGGGTCTGAGGATGACACTCCCTGTCTACGTGGTCCAACCTGGCCAGGACTGATGGGGAAGTCATGCCCAGCACTGTGTTACAGAAAGGCCAGGAGGCGTTAATCGAAACCCAGGTACTGCAAACAGGGGGAAAAAATAGTTATTTTAAACTCTGCTGCCCTGGTTGGCTGGATGCCGGGTGCCCCAAGAGAAGGCAGCCTCTTCCCAGAATTCACACTCCTCCAGGTAGCCTTCATCCTTCCTGGAGAGCTTTTTTTGAACTGAGAGTGAAATCATTTGGCAAGTTTTAGAAGATAAAAAAGGAGGCTTGAGACCCACTTAAAAGCAGCCCGAGTCACAAAGAGCAAATGTAAACTTTCTCTAGGTCAAATACCCAAGCCCTGATATGGTTGCCGGCGCCCCACCATCCTTATTGTCCCTGCCGTCTTTGCAGCCTGATTGGCCACTCTTCCAGCTGCATGCATCTGAGGCCTCCCATTTGAAATCATGCTTCCCTGTCTGTCCCCAGTCAAGTCATATGGTTCCCATGGGAACTGCAGAAGGACGGTTTTCTTTGGACCATTTGAAGCTGCTCACTGGAGCTGTTAGACTCAGGACCTGGGACCTGGCAGTCCCACAAGCCAGGCTCAGCCACGTATCTCCAGCTCACTAATTAAATCAGCAAGCGATTGTGAAGACCAGAGAAAGGAGATTCCTTGTGGCCACACCAGAGAGAAGAGCAAATAAAGAGGCCCAGGGATTCCCCTCCCTGTTGTCCGTCTTTGGGATCCTGATGTGAGGTTTAGCTTCAACAGAGGCAAGCGGTATGCACAGCTAAGCCGTTGACCTGGGTGAGGTCCCACCTATCGCTGACCCATCTCTAGGCTCCAGTCTGTCCTGCAAGGTAGTCTGATAAGTTATCAGAACTGTGTGAAATCTCGTCCTGGGAGGCAAGTTCCTCCCCTGGCACCAGGGTTTCAGCCTCTCCCTTCCCCCAACATGGAATTCTTGGGGAAATTTGAATTCTTTAGGGTCCAATGTTTCAATAGGCTGATGTCACAAAAACCTTTCTTTAAAATATCTTCTGTCCTGTTAGAATGGCAACACGCCCAAGTGAAAAGCTCAGGGGGCTGATATCCTAGAAAACCAATGGAAATCCCAAAACTCTCAAGAAAAAAAGGACTATTCTCTGTGTTGTACCCCCCCCCCCCAGCCTTGCCGGGCAATGGCTTTGCCTGTTGATTAAAAAAAAAAAAATCAGTTTTTGCTTTTTTTTTTCTCTCTACTGGCTCTTTGGAAACAGCAAGAGCAATATACACTATTACACTGGGGTTAATATTTTATTAAAGAACATAATGCCAGAATTAAAGCCTTTAGAATTACAATCCTCTGCCCTGCAGACCTTGATCTGTGGACAAGTTTGCCTGGCCCTCCCAGAAACTCCCAGCTCTTTTTTCATTTTAATTGTTTTGCTCTTTTTTTATTTACCTAGCTCGTGTGTGCTCCTGTGGGGAGGGGGCACACGTACAGAAGTCTGTTCTCCCATGCTGGCTGTGGAATCCAACTCAGGTCATCAGGCCCTGGGACTTGGTGGCAAGCGCGCTTGCCTGCTAAGCTATCTCAAAAGTCCAGAGACCAGTTCGGCCTCCATCTCCTCTCTGGGAAGTGTGCCAGGGTAAGTCTGACAGCAATCGTCCAATTCTAAATGTTCTAAAAGGCCAGTGTGACTATTACTGCTCTGGACCAGCACAGCAGGCTTTAGACACTGGACATTGAGAATCCCGCAGATGAGGGCATCAAAGCCCTGAAGCTGGAGCTACAGGTGGCTGTAGGCTGCCTGAACGACCGCTGCTGACCACTAACCAGCGTCCAGTCCCAGCCACCTTTTCTTTTTGAGACATGGTCTCTTACTAGCCTGGGTCTCATCAGAGGCTAGGGTGGCTGACGAGCTGGATTCAGGGATCCTCACGTCTGCCTACTCAGTTCTGGGAGTATTAGCCCATAGCGCTGAGCTCAGGCTTTTAAATGTTGGTTATAGGACTTGAATTGTCTTCAATATTTTACCTACTGGGCCATATCCAGGTGTCTGTGTTGTTTGGCAGAGTCGAGGTGGAAGACAGCTGATCACAGGCTTGCGTGTGCATCTCCATCCCTGTCTGTCTTTTCCAGGGGCTGCGAGAGGCTGCCCACTGAAAAGGGAAGAGGCAAAAGCAGATACAGTGTGCTTGTGTGTCTGCAAGATGCATGCTCCAGAGGGAAACCCCAAGTGTGTCCGTGCTAGGCTACAAGGTCTCTTAGTTTTTGCACTGTGCAAGTTTTCTCCCAATGGATTTGTAACTTTTCTTTTTTTTTTCTTTTTCTTTTGGTTTGGGGTTTTGTTTGTTTGTTTGTTCTGAGTTTTTGAGACAGGGTTTCTCTGTGTAACAGCTCTGGCTGTCCTCGAACTCACTTTGTAGACCAGGCTGATCTCAGAATCACAGAGATCCGCCTGCCTTTGCCTCCTCTCGAGGGCTGGGTGGAGTGTGCCACCATCACCTGGCATAATTTTTAGAAATTCAGAAACTTCTCTCATGAGAGTAGGTGTCTTTCCAAAATCAGCCGCCAGCCTACAAGCTGCAAGTGCCGGAAGTGTCAGGCAGCAGGAGCCAGACTCTGCTCACCCATTTATTCTGTGGCTCTGAGCAGCCAGTAGGGTGGTTGTTTGCTTCTTCCTCTGGCCATTAGCTTTTAGGTCATTAACACTCATTCTGTGCAGTCTTGAGACCGACCTCTGCGCTCACCACTCATGTTCCTCACCTGGGCATGTTTGCCATGCTTAGTCCATACCCAGGATGTACCCATGCGTATTCGCCAGTGACCACTGTAAGTATGGAATGTGGTGTGTTTGCAAACACTGGACGCATGAAGGCTTGGTACGGGGTCCAGGTGGTAGAGGTTTGGGGTTTGCCTGAATTTTATCCCCAACACCGCACAAAATGAGGTGTGGTGGCAAGGCAGCAGGACCAGAGGTTAAAGGTCATCCTTAGTTACATGAGTTTGAGGCCAGGACCCTGCCTAAATAACTACATAACATACACTGTATTTCCTGCCCCTTGTTTATTATAATAATATTAACATGCAGATATGAAGAAAAAAAAACAAAAGAATTCAGCACAAATTTTGGCTGGCCTCACCCCCCCCCCCACCTACTACTAACTAGCCACTCAAACCTGCATTCCTTCTCTCCCCTCCCCCACCCTACCCCCCTCTGAGCTGAAAATTCTTGTCTCCTAAAACTCTTAACAGGTGGCCACAAAGTAAGGGCCAATCAGAGAAAGCCAAGTTTCCTACCGGCTGCCAATTCAAAGGTTCTGCAAGGGTCTGCTAGCCTGCAGCGTTCTGCTGAGTGCATGCATTTCAGGACACATTCTGGGGTAATGACACCCCCTTTGTTTTAACTACAGCACACTCTGGCAAGAAGTCATTTTTTACCAGCTTGTAGGTCCACTCTGCAAGACTCTCCCACCTAAGAAAAATTAGAGAAAACACCTAAGGGAAGCAGCAATGGTATTTGGGTACAAATGTGGCGGAATTCTTTTTCGCCGGGGTTGCTTTCCAGTAGAAAGGGAACGCTTCCCTGACCGGAAGTGTCATCGAGCCCCTGCCGTTTTCCTGTCGCCTTGTACAGGCTTCCAGAATGTGGAGTTTTAAAACCGGCACTCAACCAGCCAACCGGCAAACCAGCCTCCCTAAGCGCTGCTGGTAAATCGGCCGAATGGCCTTCTAAGAAAAACAGCACCCCACCCCTCCCTTCCCCGAAGGCACACGCTGCCGGGCAGCAGAGCTGACGGCAAGAAAGCCCCACGTGGGCTTCCCCTGACAAACCCAGCCAGCTTGGAACAGGCAGTGAAAGCCAGAGGCACTAAGCTAACAGAAAAAGTCCTCTCACTGGGACGTATCCCCCAGATCCTTCTCAAAAGATAATACTGGCTCCCAAGCGTTTCTCCTCCGACTTTAAAAGGAATTGTGGGTAGCAGCAGCCCTCACTGATGTGGGCAGAGGCACTCAGAATAGGAGCTAGCAGATGCCCACCCCACTCAGACTGGCTCACGCCTATTTATGTAGGACCGTGCTTTCCAATTTCTAAGCTACTGTAACTTCCATCACGGCTGTGACAAAATGATGACTCATTCTTAGAACGCAGTCATCGGTATCACATTTGATATTAATACTTTAGTAGTGATGCTTTGTCACACAATTAAAAGGAGAAAGTTGCTAAAGCAAGAGCAGCCCACCCCCCATCCACGGGCACGGTTGCAGAAGGCAGCTCATTGTTATTGGAAGGCACAGGGCCTCCCGCAAGCTGTCCAGATAAGCAGCTGTTGGGGGCTAAGGGGGAGGGTTAAAGGGGGGGGGCGAGGAACTGGAGGCAGAAGTCACTGTTAGCGGATTGGATTGTAAGACTTGAGCTCCAGCACCGGGATGCCTATCTCAAATATACTCCTGTCTTGCAAGTTTAAAATCTTCCTGAAAAGATAAAACAGTACTCCGGCCCCAAGTTCTCCCACTTACTACACGCCAGCATCCCCTCCCCCACCGCCAGTCCCGGGAGATTGTACCGCCACAGGTGCCGTTAGTTCCACCAACCACCAGAAACACCTTTACCACCTCCCTCGAACTAAGACTCCCCTACCCTCAATAAAAGGCGTAAGTTTGGTTTCAGTAAGTTTATTGTGAAATTCAAAGCTTCCACGATAGCGTCCTTTAGAAAAATGAAAGCATTGCCCGGGATCCGTTTCGGAAAGAGCAGTGCAGCCAGCAAAGTCCGGCTCGCTCCTGCAGCTTGATCACTCCTGCAGCTGTACCAAGTCCATCCAGGCCGCCTGCTTTGCCTTTCCCCTCCTTTCACTGGAAGGCTGCTGAGTCACGCCTGCCTGCCTCGCTAGTCGATTCTTCCCGGCCCTGCGGCCAACGTCCTTGCCTAGGCCTTCCTGTGCTAGCAGCCTCTCTGGACACTGGCAGAGTCCTGGGCTCGGAACAAGGTGTCCCCGCGGCCGCCATGCCCCCTTCTTGGGAGGCTGCGCTCCTCACTCTCCAGGCAACACCGCCTGCCAGTCTTCACGCGCACTCGAGCGCCCTCGGAAGGTCACTCCAGAGCCAGCCGCGCGCTAGAGCGTCACCAAGTCGAACAGACCAAGGTCCCTGCCGGACTGTCACTCGGGAAGTGTAATGCTGGGCACCCAGTCGTTGAAGCTGCGGCTCTCCTCGCAGAACAAGCTGAGTTTCTCCAAGGCAGGGTCTTTCCACGTGTCCTCATTAGGGTTCTGTGTTTAAAAATACAGGGGTCAGCCAGGCTGGCCGTTGGCCAAGCGGGTGGGGGAGACTGGCGTGGGGAGAGACAGTAGCTGTACTCACCGAAATGAGGATGCAGTGCAGGTCTCCCGGCGCACCCGCCTCGTCGTCTGCACCCACGATCGCCGCTAGCCGCTGCACATCACCCACGCGCACAATATCAATGTCGTTCTCACAGCAGAACGCCTGTATCAGCGTGAAATGGATCTGCAGCGCTATGTCGCCCTCATCTTCTTCATCGGCAGCCAGCACGCAAAAGGTCACATTGTCAGGGTCTCTGCAAGGCAGATGGGTAGGACAAGGTCAGAGTCGATGACACCCCCAGGTCTCCCGGCCGCGCCAGCCCCAATCCCTGCACGCGGGGCCTTCCTATACTCACACATTCAGGACTTTGGCGGACTCGTAGACGCCAGCGGTCAGACAGCCCTGGCGCTGCGCCGACAGCAGAAGTTCGTGCAGCGCTTTCCCGGCGCCCTGCATCCTGTGAAAGAACAAGCACCGTGAGTGGGGACCAGCACGGGGACGCGGTGTAGATCCCAGCCCTGACCTCCAAGTCCCAGCTGGCTCTTTAGCCTAGACCCGTCTGGCGCCAGCATTCCTGCCTCTCAACTCCAACCTGGCGCCCACACACCCGGATCCCCAGTCCCGACTTGGCGCCCACACCTCTGGCACCCTAGTCATGATCTGGCGCCCTCATTTACCATCACCCAGTCTCGACCTGGCGCCTGCACCCCCGGTTCCCTGCTCCAGATCTGGAGCCCATAGCCCATGTTTCCCAATCCCGACCTGGCGCCAGAATCCCAGACCCTAGCTCTAGGAATGAATCGAATGTAGTTATTGTAGTCCCACCGCCTCGGCACCTCGCTGTCAGACAGTGCATGGCACCCACCCCTCAAACTTACATCCTAGAAGACCCTAAAAGATCGCTACCCGACAACTCCAACTTTCGGCACCCCAAAACCCACCTACCTGGCTGTGCTTTCCGGAACTGCGTCCTGGCCACGGACTTCTTCCAGAGTCATTATGCGATCCACAAACAGCAAGTTATCCAAAAGTGAAGAATGCGGAGGGAGCAGCAGGTAAGGAGCCCCAGAACACGATCCGCGCCGCGCGCCCACCACCAGCGAGTGCGCCGGGCAGCGCCGCGCGAGTCCTTTTATAGACCGGCTCGTGAGACGCGGCCAGCTGGCGGGAGGCTGCGCTCCCATTGGCCAGCGCCCGCTTTCTGATGCAAATGAGGCGGCAGGCCCGCGGCTCGTGCCAGAAGGCCACGTGGGGAGGGGTGCGGGGGATGACACAGCCTCAAATCTGCCGCTTTTGTCAGGGTGTTACCAGGCAGACTGGAGCCTGCAGATTTCATCTCGCCTCTCTTTTTTGTAAGTCCTTAAAAGGAAAAAGTTAAAAAAAAAACACCAACAACGTTGTTTGCTAATATGATCCTGGAATTTGTGAAATGCACACTTGGAGAATGTAAAAGCCTTTTTTTGCATTTATTTTTATTGAGACCTTTGTAATTTTCTTCTTATTTTCAATTTGAAGGTTATGGGGCTGTTGCATTGAAACCGAAACTTAAAGTCAAAGGTTTGCAACTGCAGCTGACACCAGGCCAACGCCGCCACTAGAACTCAGGACTCAGCGCCTTTCAGGGTCGCGGCTGCAAAGGTTGAACCACCGCCCCCCCCCCCCCCGTCCCGTCCTGTCCCCCCCCCCACCCCTGCCCCTGGCAGATCGCTGTGGGGTGCGGGCAGCAGGGACCAGCAGATTGCTGCCGGCACACGCGGCTCGTTTGCATTTCTATACGGGGCACACAAAAGAGGAGGTCTGGCGTGTGGCAGTTCGCAATGGGGACAATCAACGCTTTCTCTTTCATAGCAACACTGTCCACCTGCCGCCGGGTGGGGTGGGCAGAGAGCCCCGCCGTGCGCGGGGGTCGCGCTGGGTTGCCCGGCACGTGGGGGTCTGAGCCGCGTGCCGCTCCCCCGCCCCTGGGTGCGCACCTCTTAGACTTGCCCTGTTTGCTGGGATTGTGATGCACGCGTGCCCAGCCGCAGAGAGCAGAGAAGCACACAGGGATACTAAGCCCGAAACCCGTGGGGTTCCGGGGTTCAGACTCCACAGCTTGACACACGCTGTTCCACAATGCTTTTCCCAGGGCGCCGCCTACAGGCCGACCTAGAAGGATCCAGACCTCCTCATCCACCCATCCCATACAGCCTCGCGTTGACCTCTCAGGGGTCTTGACCTGGGGCACACTGGGCACCAAGGCCCGGTGCAATATGTGCATTAATTAGATTCAGAGCAGAGCTTGCACCCAGCGCCCCGGGGCTGGAGACCAAAAACCACCAGGACTGATGGAGCGAGCAAGAATCCGTCTGTGTGATGAGATTTTGAAATATTTTAAAAACGTAAAAATGTGTCTTTAAAAGGTTCTTTTAACAAATTTGGATGCGATCCTAGGAGTTTCCTGAACTTGTCATTTGTCCTGTGAGTGAGACCCACACACCACGCTTACAGATTGCTCACCCGCAGAACACAACACTGTGGGTTGTCTGTATCTCTCGTGCTACACGGAAAAGTGTGCTATGGAACCCTAGGAGCTTCTCCTCTGCTGAGCGAAGCCTGGGAGATTGGCTAGGGCAAAGACGCGAAGTTTGCTAGACTAAGGCAAAAATCAAGCGCAAGCGCAAGCGCGCATACAGTAATTTTCTTTTTCCTGGAGCATTCTTCAGGTAAGTGAACATACGCATTCAGTGTTAACTTGTGAAGTCCTTTAAAAGGGAGTTTTCCTGCTGCACTGGGAGGCTGAGGGTTTCCCAACGCCAAAGGCCGGACGAGGGGTCAGGCGGCCTCTTGCGCCTCCCGGCGGCTACACTGAGAACTGCAGGTGCCGGGCTGAAAACAGCGATTATCTGCAAGGTCTCTCAAACTCTCAAAGCCCCTTCCGGTCTGTCTTAGTGGCAAATAAAATGATGGTGATCCCTGAGTGAATAAAATGTGTTTCTAAGTGATGGAAACTTAAGCTGTTGCTCTTTTCAAAGTTGGCATAAAAACAGACCAGAGGACGGATGGAACCGAATCAAAGACCCAGATATTAATCCGCACTTTTGAACACCTGATTTTTGACAAAGAAGCAAAAAAAAAATATCAAATGGAATAAAGAAAGCATATTTAACAAATGATGCTGGCATAACTGGATATCAACATGTAGAAGAATGAAAATAGATCCACATCTATCACCATGCACAAAACTCAAGCCCAAATGGATCAAAGACCTCAACATAAAGCCAGCCACACTGAACCTCATAGAAGAGAAAGTGGGAAGTACACTTGAACACATTGGCCCAGGAGACCACTTCCTAAATAGAACCCCAGCAGCACAGACACTGAGAGAAACAATTAATCCTCCTGAAACTCAAAGTTTTAATGCTTCTTGTCTCTCCTTAGTTTCAGATCCCGAGGAAACGTCAGAAATAATAATCCGTTTGATATCTAAGCACACACCTGCTTCTGCCACTTACAGAAAACTGCTCACTTGCCAGGCTGCAGGAAACTCCCCCATAGTCCCTGCTCGACAGGAAGGTCCGTACAGGTTAGTGCAAGCTTAGGTCCTAGCATTTCCAGACCCCACCCCCAGCCAGTCTGGGCCAGAAGGAATGATTGACAAGCCCCAAAGCTAGTCTACTCTGCTAACCTTTTAAGAGTGTTCGGTTACAGGAAACCCTCCTTTTTGCCATCAGATACGGCCCCACACAGCTTTAATTAGGTAAGTCTGAGTGGTCCCAAAGTTCCCATCTAAATTAGGAAAGAAAGGTTTGGGGCCTGACTGGAAGTCACAAGCTGTGTTTCTGAGTGCGTACTCTACAGTGGCTACACTCTTACGAAGTCCCTAAACTTTAATAGTATAAGGGACGGTGAGTCCATTAAAGAGGAAGTCTTACATGTGCTCTGCTTTTGAAACCCTCTGGAGGGGTGGGGTGGGTAGAGTGTTCACGGAGCATCAACACCTGGATTTATAAACCACGAGTAGAAGCACAGACCTAGAGTTCAAGGTCATCCTTGAACTGTTAGCCTGGTACACCTGAGGCCCTGTCTCAAAATCGAAGTAAAATAAAATGCTTAGGAGCACCTGGAATCCTAGCTACCTGGAAGGCTGAGACAGGAGGACTCCTGAGTCCCAGAGTTAAAGTTTTGCATGGTAAGCCAGAGAGACAATCCCCACTCCCAACCTCTAAAATAAATAAGTCGATACCTTCGGCAGACGCTTGTTTTATTAGCGTGTTCTCTGCGACCTTGACTGCCAAGGTGGAAGCGTGCCTCCTTTGGAGACAGACGGAAGTGGGGCCCAAGGCATTTGCTCCCCTTTGCATTTGGACCGTGCACAGAGACTGACTTTAAACAGCAGATACACGCCTCAGGAACAGCCATGCCCAGGACAGCTGGCCCAGAGGCTGCGGCCGAGGAGCCTCAAGCCCAGTGCAGGTAGAGTTCCCTTGGTTATCTTAGGAAAGGCCACATTCATGCCCCTTTTTCAAAGTTGGCAGCTTTCACACTTGGCTAGTGGGAGGCCTGTAGTGTGCCCCCCTAGGCTAACAAGGAGCAGGAGCTGGAGGTGATGGGGTGCCCTGACTGAGTCTTCATCCCTGGCTCTCCCCCACACTCACCAGGGCCAACAGAACACTCAGCTTTGCGGCTTGCTAGTGGATGAAACCTGCGTGTCAACTCTGTCTGCAATCCTTAAAAAGAGACTGAAGTTTGAAACACAAACAAAAGGGAACCAAATTCTTAAAGATGAAGCCCAAGACACTCGGTGTCGTTAGTGCCCAGATTCTATAGGACTGGGTCTCCCAGGGCAGTAGCCAAAAAGTCTCTTGGGGCAGACGAGGCTGGCTCCATTCCAGAAAGGTCTGAGTTATCCTCAGTGTTCCCACTCACTCATCCATCCTCTCCCAAGTCTTTCTGGTTATTTCCAAAAAAAATGTTGCCCCAAGAGCTGCTGGTGGAGGAACGGGCAGTTGTTTGTCCGCAACCTATGACTAAGATATTTTTTTTTCAAAAGAAATGAAATCTTTAAGCAAGGTTAAACCTCAGCAGTAGCAGCATCCTGGCATTTAAAGGGTCCATCAGCCTGTCCCATTCCTGCCCCATGCTGGGAGTCACTATCCACCCTCTCCCCGGGGTGAAATGCAGATCTACAGGTGGGAGCATTTCACCAGACAGCTGAGACAGGAAACAGGAAGCAGAGAGGGAAGCCCTTACACAGCTAGCCGGACATCCGTGGTGAGAGCTTTCTGGAAGGCACAATTATTCTTAGCCGTGCACTTGCAGAGCATGGGGGTGGCAGGAGCCTGGCAGAGCCTCGGCTGTCACACGAGGTTTGCAAACCAGTCCTGAATTCCTACTTTCTCTCTCAATAGTAGGAAAGGCTTGGGGGCAGCAGTCAGCCACAGCCCTAATCAGGACCGCAGAGCAGTGCACCCTAGCTGAAACACCCTGACCCCAAGCCACAGACGTTCTGTCTTCCCATCTAGACCAAGTGCCGGAACCTGTGAACCCCAGGCTCCCCAGCTCAGAACTGAACTTCCCATGGTGCGCACCTCACACTTCTGTCCTTGTGCACCTCAGGGGGATTTTCTTTTGCTTTCTTTTTTTGGGGGGGTGGGGGTGGGAGTGAGGGATTGTTTTTGTTGTTGAATTTGATTTGGGGAGAAAAAAAAAACATGAGAGGCAAGCTAGAAATCCTGGCAGCTGCCAGGAAGAGGGAGGTGGAGAAGGGGGTGGGGAGGACAAAGGTGGAAAGGAGGGAGGTGAGGAGGAGGAAGAGAGCTATTCTTCTTCAATTAGAGACCAGGAAAGAAGGCAGGCTCAGCTGCTGTGAAAAAGCCGGAGCAGCTGCATAGGGCAGGAGAGAGACAGAGACAAACCGAGAGACAGAGACAGAGAGACAGACAAAGAGACAGACAGACAGAGACAGAGAGACAGAATATGCCTGGAGCTCGAGTGTGGTGCAAGCCTGAAGTTTGGAGCTTGTGTCCTGCAAAACAAGGGGAAGGAAGCAGTCAGCCTTTACACAGAAAAGCTCTGCTCCTGGGGGTCTTCGAAGGTGGCTCCGGGAACCCCGTGCAGCCTGGAACCAAGTTTGTTCCACAATCGGCGGCATCCAGCACTCACTGCTCACACCGTCAGCTGACTCGCTGGGAGGTGTGGGGAGAATGGGTGGCGGGCATCTCCGTGCCTTACGAGTCACACTATACATGTCACGTTAGGCCTGAAGGCACATGTCACCCCTGCCAGACCCCACGGACATTTGAATTCTGGCTAAGCAGCAGCAGGTGTGCCGGCACACGGTGACTGCCGCTCTGGAAACTAACGTGTCGCATGTAAAGGTAACAGGGCCGCAGCGAGCCCCAGACTGCGAGCCTGCCTTCTGCTCTGGAAGATATGCTAATAAAACCACGTGAGCCCTCCTGTCACACCAGCAAAACCTGAGGGTTCAGGGGCTGCGAAGACAGCAAAGTGCTCACTGCACAAGTTCCAGGACTGGAGTTCAAGCCCCGGACCATGCAGAAAAAGTGGGGAGTGGCAGCCAGTGCTTTTAATCCCAGCACTGGGGGGGGGGGGCACTCGCTGGCCAGCCGGCCCTGCCTTATTGCTGAGTTCTAGACCAGTGAAAGACTGTCTCAGTAAACAAGGTGGATGAGCTTCTAAGGAATGACTCCTGACACTGATCTCTGCTTGCACATGCAAACACATGCTTTGCACACTCAAAACACACACACACACACACATGCATATACACATATACAGACAACCAAGGCCCAAAGCTGTGTTTGGTACTATTCACTCTGACACTGCGTGAAAACCAAGTGTCTGGTTTTGGAGTTTGGGGCTAAGCTTATTTTTCTGTTTTGTTCATTGCTGTGCTATGAATTCACCAAAGGTCTCTCACTAGGCGAGCACTCCACCACTGAGCTACCCCCCGGGCTGGGGCCTGACTGAGAGTGTTCTTGTTTGTCGACCTACTAAGTCCACTTTCTTGAAGCTCTCCCAGAGGAGGGCTTTCGGAAAATGTGCCCGGCAAGAAAATGCAGAGACCAAAAGAGGTACTAGAGGAAGCTCAGGGCTTAGAGTAGCCACACCGGTGCTTCCAGGGCATTCCACGGCCTGATCCCACCTCACAACGTGCTCCTGAAGCAGCTGTGGGATTCTGATTTTGTAAAATCTTGAGTGCGTGTGGCTGCTCCTGCACAAACTGTAAAAATAGGAACAGTAGCCGTTTCCCGGGGTGAGATGATTCACCCGGCTTGTTTTTTTTGCCCCTGTTGCAGCTGAGCACCCCGCAGCTCGATTCCCTGTTTCCAAAGAGAAGCCTGATAACCTCAGGACCAGACGTCAGCCTCCCCACTCCCCCATTCAGGCCATTGTGCCTGGTGATGACATCTGTGGAGTTTGGCTTCTAGGGAGGACACTGAGGAGTGGGACCCCTGCTTCCTATACTGTGTGACGGCCATTTGGCACTACTGTGTGTCCCCTGGCAGAGGGAAGTCTGTCCTACACAATGGAAGATTGACTTGAGAGGCTCCTCTGAGCTCATACAATGCGCAGGGCCTGCAGCCAATAGCCCAGACCCTGGGATATAGCTTGCTGTCAGAACAGAAGTTCAACAGGACTTCAGGCAAAATGCTGCACACACCACAGCCAAGGGCAGAGGACAGAATTATCATTCACTCCTTCTAATGAAAACTTCACAGATGCCAAGAGGACTGTCTGAAAGCCTGGCGAGGTGGTGCACACCTGGGATCCCAGGACTTGGGAGGCAGAGGCAGGAGTTCAAGGCCATCCTACATAGCTAGATCTAAACCCAAAGGGGCTACGTGACACCACCTCTCAAACAAACAGAAACTCGGTTCCTGGTTCCTACTGCCTGCATAATAAGCAGAAGGATTCTAAGACTGTACGACCTAAGTATAGTCAACCGATTTTCGAGATTTATGAGCGCCTCTTAATTGTTGGATTTTATTCGTTTGGCACAAAAATCAATAGCTTTTGACCAAATTATTATCACCATTACTATTATATTTCGTAGACTTTCATAGGGCTCGCTACGCACCAGACACTAGTGTGAGCATCATTTAAACCTCATCATGACCCCGAGGTGTCAGTACTGATGTCAGCATTCTGCAGATGAGTAAACAGACACAGAGAGGTTAATCAACGCCACAGTGGTCAGCCAGCCATGGGTTAACAAGCCGTGTTCTGAATGCCCCTCCTCTGGCTGGGTTTCCGCTCATTATTCATAAGGAAGAGATGGAATTCTTCGTAAAGCATTTCCAAAGACCCTTTAGGTTTAGAACAAACTGTTTGATTCACCAAGGACAAGATCATCATGTACCTGAAATTTTTGAAAATATCTCTCCTTAATTGCCTCGTATCTAGGGTGCCTGTCCAGAATGTGGCTACAGGGTGACCTCTTGTGGTCAATGTGGGTATTACATCCATAGAGTGCAGCGCCTCTGAAATTTCCTGTGCACAGCTCCTGACTTTCCGTGACTAAGTAGGACCTGCCATTTTCTGCTGTAACCAGTGACCCTGAGAGGGTAGGGAGATGGCTCTGTGGGTAGAAGCTCTTGCCATGTATGCATGAGGACATGAGCTTAAATCCCTAGCCAGGCATGGCTGTGTGTGCCAGTAACTACAGCATGAAGGTGGAGGATTCTGGAAGTACACCGAGCAGCCACTCCAGCTGAAACAACAAGCTTCAGGTTCAGTGAGAAGCCTTGTCTCAAGGGAATAAGGTAGAGAGTGAAGGAACAGGACCCTCTCAACTCTCTCTGGCATCCTCAAGCACAGGTATAAGCATGCACACGTGTGCACAGGCAAACGTCACAAACACAAACATTTTATTTTTAAGGTCAAACATACTGGGCCTGAAGGATGCTTTTTCAGGATTCTATGCAACAGAGGAGTGCCCAAGGCCGTACAGCTAAGGATGGAGATGGGATTCTAGCTGCTTGCCCTTCGGTGACCCCAGGCACAGTACACATAGCAGTCCTGGGCACAATGAACACAGCTACCCTGGGCACAGTGCACACAGCAGTCCTGCTAGAGAACCTAGATGGCCTGTACATTCTGTTCTCCTGACAAGACTAGCAAAGTTCTGTGCCTCCAGTGGGCTTGAGCTTACACTCATTACCTACAAATTCCCAGAAAATTCACACAGGACATTCCTACAAGGCACTGTCCTCAGAAACAATCCCAGTCTGCAACCTTGGAGAACCTCCCATACGTAGCCTGGCCTAGGAGGTGTCCAGCTGGAGCAGGACATCCATCTTGGTGGAGCTGATAGGTTGATGTGTCCCTGCTAACCCAACCCCACCCCTCCTCCTCCCACCTCTCCCATGGGTCCCTCTCCCCCATATAGTCTTCCTTCTGTCATCGTTCGTGGTGGTAAGAGCTCCTTAGCTATGAAGATCTTCACCTGCAAAGGACTTCTCCCGCTATGGTGGTGCCTGTGAACCTCTGCTGCTAGTGCAACCCAGAGTACAGTAACCTCAGTTTCCCTTTGGAGCTCAGCGGAACGGCAGAAGGACCTCAGCCCTGCTCACCCTGTGGAATCAACATCTACACGTTTGGGAAAAAAAATAGTTTATTTTAGTTTTACAGAATAATAGGTTTCATTGTAATGTTTTCTTTTTAAATTATGTGTGTACATGCTATGACATGTGTGTGAGCACATATGCATAGGAGTACAGGCATCGTGTGCCATCGTGGATAAGCAGAGGTCAGGTGACAACCTTGGGCCGCTATCCTTGCCTTCTGCTTTGACAGGGTCTCCTGCTTGCCACTGCATACACCAGGCTAGCAGGCCTCCCAGTCTCTGGAGATTCTCTTGTTTCTGTCCTCTATCTCACTGTGAGTCCTGGGGCTAGACACACACGCACGCGCACACATACCACACACTCACACACTACCAAGACCAGCTTTGTGGATTCTGGGATCCAAACTCAGGTTCTTACACTGACGTGGCTAGAATTTACCCACTGAACAGTCTCTTTAGTCCTCACTGTGACTGTGACATTCCCACACATGTGTGCGAACACAGTCTCTCCCTAACATCCTGACATTCCCATATATGTGCAACCACCATCCCCCCAACATCCTGCCTTGTCTTCCTATCGGGGGTCCCTCCCCCATATAATCTTCCTTAAATTAGCATACAAAGTACTTTTGACATTTTTCTTTTTTAAAGATTGATTGATTGATTGATTGATGATTGATTATATAAACAGTGTTCTGCCTTCACACCAGAAGAGGGCACCAGATCTCATTAAAGATGGTTTGTGAGTCACCATGTGATGGCTAGGAATTGAACTCAGGACCTCTGGAAGAGCAGCCAGTGCTCTTAAGCTCTGAGCCATCTCTCCAGCCCTTCTTATGAAATTTTCAAACATAATCTGTTTTTATTGATCCTCCCCAAACTTCTCTCTTGCCTCAGATAACGAAACGGTGGCACATATAGAAATTTTATCAAGCCATAAAGAAAAAGAAAATTTTCAGGAAAGGAGTAAGATCTGGAAATTATTATATTAATAAGGGTTGAGCCAACCTTGCCTCGCTGTCATGGAGTAGCCACCAGCGAAGATTCGGGTTTAAGCCGGATTAGCCAGCTGGGGACTACACTGGATGTTCTGGACCTGAGCGCAGTCCCCCGTCTTTCTCAGGATGGACTTTTATGAACCAAAATCACCTCCTGGGTTTGACATACTTCATTCAACAAAAACAGTTAGCCAAAACTTGACTACAGAAGCAAAATAAATAAATAAATAATTTTAAAAAAAAAAAAGCATGTAAGGACTTTCCCAGAACTACGGACTTCGATGGATTAGGTCTTTGTTCTGGTTTTGGCAGGTGGTGCTGCCTACACATTGGGTTTTAAGGCCTGAATGGTTCTTCCATCACGGCATCAGCTCTGCTAAGGTGGGGGGGGGGGCAGGGATGTTATACACCAAGCAGAAATATCTCCAGAAGGCATGTGAATACAAAGGCAGATATGAGAATGGAGACGGGGGAGTAAGGACCTATAGTTGAGTGTGAAGCCCCAGCTGGACTGACTGGGTAACACAAGTCACAGGTGGCAGGCGCAAGGTGACATGAGGAGCTGTGTTGGTATGTAGCAGGTTTAGGATGCTGCGAGGCCCTCAGGGAATGTCACCACTGGGCATGAATGCAATGGCCACCTCTGAATTCAAGAAGACACAAGGGGGCAGACTGCTAGCAAGCCCTTCGGTGTGCCTGCCCTGTCTGACCCATGGTGACAACAGGGTTTGGGGTCGTTTAGATTTGGAGGTGCTGGGGGGTTAAATGCAGGCCTCATGCAAGCTGGCCACATACTCTATACCTGAACTACACCTCCAGGCTGAATTAACACCTGAACTCACTCGGCCCGGACCTCCATGAGAATGCAACATTCATAGTCTCTAACGGGACTAACAATGGCTTCAGAACACAGACCGTGTCTCAGGACACTGGACAGTGAAGTGTGAGACCCAGCAACACCTCAAACACACATCGCACACTGGGCAGTTCCCATGTATGGCCCGCCACCATGTCACCCAGGGAAGGAGGGGGTCCCACAAGACTGTGAGCAGTAAGATGGTCCTCGGACCCTCATCCAGATTCCCCTGTTTCATGCTTGTTTTATCCTGGACCACATCTTCAAATATAGATACCTTTTTGCTGTCTACCTATCCAAGAAATGTAGCCATGACTTCTGCTTCTCAATCACAGGGCATCCTGTGAGGTCTACAAGCCGTCACGAAATAAGCACACTCAGGAAATTCCCATCAGAATGGCGCGTGTGCCCAGTCTTATTTGATCGCCACACATTGGAGATGCTGTGAACATCTCAAGGACTCCCAGGTTCAGAGCCACAGGGCACACTCAGGAACTGCGCTTTTTTTCTCCTCAAATCTGAAATCATTCTTGGGGGTCCTCTGGGAACACTGCCATTTTTTTTGAAATCGATATCTTTGCCAGAGTCTGGGACCTACTGTGCGGCAGAGTATATCTCTACGGGGCCTTCAATGCCCTCCACAGGCTCACAGTTGAAGACTTTACCACAAGCTTGGTGTGTTTTCTGGAAATAGAAGACTGCTGGATGTAGGACCTGGTGGGAGTAAGTCAGGTCATTGAGCATGCCCTGGGAGGGACTAATGGGACCCCTACACCTCTCCTGTCTGTCCCTTTGCTTCCCAACTTCCAGCCCTTAAGTGGCTCTGTTCCACCAGCTGCTACGGCCATCAAGTCCTGCCTCGCCATAGAGTAGAGCTGAAACCTGAGCCCAGAGGCTGAAATGAGGCTTTCCGGCCTTGCAGTGGATTTTTTTCCAGGAATCTTGTCACTGACAGAAAGCTGAGTAATAACTTTGTCCCTCTAGGGGACGTCCTGTACCCTTCCCGTTTGACTCGGGCACACATTGGGTGTGGGTGTTTCTGGGCTCCCTGCGCCCCCCCACACACACACACACACATAAACTCAGCAGCCAGATCAGCTGGGACCGCCACACTCTGATGTCTTTGGTGCCTCCCATCTCTCAGACACTCCCTCCAACTGGAAAGCTCTGGTCGGGGTGGTCTGCCAGGGCTCTCTTATGTCAAGCTGCTCTCTGCTGCCCATTGTGGCGCGAGGCGTTTTGCTCGCACGGCAGAGGACGGGTGCAGCTCTTCACCCAGACAGGAGCTAGCTAGAGGTCTCCTCTCACAGATTCACCTGTGCTTATACTACAACAGAATCTAGCTAGAGTCTGCAGGGGAGTTCGGTGTGCCGCCGCCCGCCGCAACGGACCTGCCTCCCTGTGAGCCTTGGCCACAGATCCTAGGTCCTGATCCCTGCGCGGACTTGAGTTTTTGGGGGAGCAGTGACACAGCCATGTTCTCCAGCACTCTGCCCTCTTTCCCCTTCTCACCCAGTGAGACTATTGCTGGTTCACTGCCCTGGCTAGGGAAGCTTCTGTCCATAATGCCCCTCCTCACTTTCTGGCACTCTTTGCAGGAACCTAACATCACCCTCAGCTGGCACTGGCTGCATCTCTGATAGAGCAGGATGAAGTCCTCAGTCCCTGACTCCGGGCACGTCAAGAAGCCCCCACGTGCCATCAGCAGAGAGGCTGTTTCTACTTTCCAGTCTTCTGCCTGGGCCCATGGTGTGCATAGTTGCCAAGGGCAGGGGTGAGAGCCCAGAGGGGTGTGATGCTCCCTCCAAGGGAGAAACCCGGAGACACGCTAAAAGAGATGTACTGGAGGGAAGGGGAGTATGTAAGGAACTTCAAGTTCAAGGGGCTGGGGGAGGGGACCCAGCTGGGCACTGGCCTTCCAAGCATGAAGTCCTGGTCTCCAAATCCCCAGAATGTATGTAAAAGCTGAGCACAATGGCGGCCGCTTACAATCCCAATTCTGCAGGCACCGGAACCAGAAGGATCTCTGGGAGGAGGAAGAGGAAGCGCAGCACACCTGAGGGACATACACTAAGTTTGCCCTCCGGTTTCCAGAGGCACGCACGCACCCATGCACACACACATGCACCCATGCACACACACATGCACCCATACACACAGAAACACACACATACACACAGAATGCAAGCTTAGAGCATGCTGCCCATGTCATAGGCTCTGTCCTTACCTAACACTGGAGGGAACAGACAGGCATGGTTGGGAGGTGGCAGATTACTTCTGAGACAAAGACACAAGGTCACTCACTCAGGGGCACGTACCATGACTACCTTATGGGACATTCTCTCACAATCACATAAAGCAGACAGGATTTCAGAAGTGACTGCCTGCGTTCTGACCCAACCAGATTCAGGTGGGTACCCAAGGAGGGTCACAGACAAGCTTGTGTGGCGAGTAACTGAATGTCTCCCATGCTGGGCTCTTTTCTGCTTCCTTCTTCCCTTGTGCCTGTCTGTCACCCTCAGGAGGGCCCCCCCACACAGTGTGAGGCATGCAGGGACTGTGTTGGGGTCAGGGTCACAAAATCAGTGTGAGCAGATGGGCCCCGGCCAGCCAGGCAGGCAGGCCAGCACACAGCAGGGCCTGAATGGAAGTGAGGCACAGGCTTGTGTGGGGCCAGGGGGAGGAGCAAGCCTGCAGGGCATGCAGATGGCCCCAGCCACACGCCCTTCCTAGGACGCATGCTCTCACGGAACTTTTCTTGCTGGAAGTGGGCTGAACTATGCAAAATCGATGTGGTGACCCCTGGCCAGCTGCTTTTGTGGCAGCCACTGGGGTCACACAGAGGCAACAATCTAAGGCTGAGGCCAGCTGGCAGCTCCACGGTTGCCTAAACTCACCCTGGGGCTGACTGAGGAACACCCCAACCCCGCCCCGCCCAGATCTACTTGTTGGGGGTGGGTATCACAGGGACCACACGTGTTAAAGACAAAGGCCCTCTTGTATATCCTTGGTAGTTTCTTAAATCTACAAGGTTTCGATAAGAGGAAGGGGTTCCTTCCCCTTAGAAGCAGATGGCTCCTTTTGGAGATGTGGGATGTGGTGGTCCTCTGTGAGCTTGGTCTGAATGGGGTGATACCAGCTGCATGGGACTGGCCCAACTGCTGGGGAATGGCACACACTCCCAGGGTGCCACACCATACTCTGTTCCTCTAGTGGCTAAAGAGCCATGCCTGCACCCCTTCAGACAAAGTCCAGACAAAGCTGGAAGAGGGATATCAGGGGTACATCTCTGGAGCCGGAGCCCTATGCAGGACTTCTCTGGGGTGAGCACACTTAATTCTCTGGTTATGTGGCACCTCTACTGGTTCCATTTTTGACTCGCCGAGAAACAAAGTCTCACACAGTTAGGAACTGGTCAGTGGATCCTTATGATCTGACCGCAGAGTCAAGCAGAATCCCACGGGTGTATTGCCGACCCTTCCCATCCCCAAGTTAGAGGAATTGTTGAGCTGGGGAGGTGGCCCAGCGGGTGAATTGCTTGTCACCAAAACATGAGGTCAGGGCTTGACCTCAAAAGCCATGTGAAAGGTCAGGCGTGGTGGCGTGTGTTGGGGAAGACACAGTAGGCTCCTGGGAGCTACCCGGCCAGCTAACTTAGCTAAAGCAGCAAGCACCAGTTCCGTGAGAGAAGATTGCTTCTTTGGCCTCTGCTTTCGTGCATGGATGAGCACTGCAGGAGGAAGTGGAGAAGAGGAGGGAAGAGAAGAGAAGAGAAGAGGGAGGAAGATGGGGTTCCAGAGAGACAGAGAAGAGGGGTGGACATAACAGGTGTGATGTGACAGTACCTGGACTTCAGTGACTCTTTCGTATGAAATTGTCAAAAACTTTTTTCCTTCAAACCAAATGAAGAAAACAAAATTTTAGATGTATTCCTAGGTTAGGGCTACTCACTGACCGTTTGAATGGGGGGAAAACACTTTGGATTTGAAGGCGGAAGCCTACTTAATGCTGTCAAAATGGAACAACTGTGGGGTCACAGTACCCTCTAGTGGTCGCATTAAGCAATTACAGCTTTATTTTAGCTCACCACAGCCAACTCAGTCAAAGGACGCTCAAGCTTCTTAACTATGTAAAAATGTTAAAGGTGTACCTTAACATAAACCGATTCAATAAACGTTCACCAAAATTTCAAGCTTGGTGTGATTACCCTTGTGATCCCAGTATTCTGGATGCTGACACAGGAGAATTGATACAAGTCTGAAGCCAGCCTGGGCTGTTGAGAAACCCTACACACACACACACACACACACACACACACACACACACACACAATCACCTGAGGCCCCAAAGAAACTTTGTAACATTTACTATCTATTGTTCTATTGTTAATAAAAAAGCCGAGACAGCAAGGATAGCATTGTCTGCCTCTGAGCAACAACCATATTTAAAAATATCCTCATAGGTTATTAAGTATACATGTGAGCATGTGTGTTGACACGGGTGTGGGTGTACGCATGCGCACGCACATGCAGGTGTTCACAGAGCACAGAGAATTCTCAGGGGCCAGTTCTTTCCTGTTGTCTTGCTGGTTCCAGGAATGAAACTCGGGCGGTCAGGCCTACATACAAGTGTTCTACCAGCTCAATGGTCTCACGGTGCCATGTTCTCATTTTAATTAAATACAAATAAAGAATATAGTGGTGTAATATGTTTTTAAAAGTACTGAAGAGGAGGATGGAGAGATGGCTCAGAAGTTAAGAGCACTGGCTGCTCTTCCAGAGGACCCAGGTTCAATTCCCAGCACCCACATGGAAGCTCACAACTGTCTGTAACTCCTGTTCCAGGGGATCAGACACCCTCACACAGACATATAAGCAGGCAAAACACCAATATACATAAAAATTTAAAAATAGTAATATTTTTTAAGGGTACTGAAGAATCGCCTTAAAATTCTTCTACTAGGGCTGGTGAGATGGTTCAGGGGGTAAAGGCACCTGCTGTTGAGGCTGACGGGGCGAGTTCTGTCCCTGGAACCCACGTGATGGAAAAAGGGAAGTGACTCCAGCAAACTGTCCTCTGACTTCAGCATGACCCAGGTGCTCCCATACAGAGGCTAATAAATGAAAGGCAACGTTTTTGAAAACATTGAAATGTGATAGGAAAAACTCTACTCCGAACAGCGGCAACAAGAACGCACTCAAACTCAAGCCCTACCTAAAAGCAGGAGGAGAATCACCAAAAGGTGCTGAGTGAGGTCCAGAAGAAAGTATGGGGAGAGGCAGCGCGGAGCGGCTCCCAGACACGGCGCTTCTGCAGCTGCTCTTACGGGGTTAGCCCAGTCACAAGCACTCAGGGTTGCCTTTCGAATTCCCTACGGCCGTGTTCCTGCGCATCACCACGGCGCCTCACGGTGCTGTGTGGTTCACTGCGCTCTGCACCTTACAGAGCACATCGCTTTGCTACTCGCCTTCTCGTACACAAAATTTCCATTCTGAGGCACAATCATGTGACTGTGTGTGGGATTCTGCAGTGATTATACAGCCTGGTTTGTTCATTTGATCCCCGGGACGCGTGTGGAACCCAGACGTGGCAGCGCACCCTAATAATACTAAGGAGATGGAGAGGAGGGTCCTGGGGCTCCGTGGTCAGCCAGTCTAGCTCAATGAGTGAGCCTCGGACCCTAGTAAGAGACACTGTCTCAAAAACTAAGGTTTGTTTTTCTCAAGACAAGGTCTCACTCTGTGGCCCAGGCTGGTCTCAAACTCATAGGGATCCTCCTGCCTTAGCCTTCCAAGTGCTGGGATTGCAGGGGTGTGCCATCACGGCAGAGGAGTGTCAGTGGGACCGTGAAAATGGGGTCCACCTTAGGACCTGGTCAGGAAGCTGAGAGAAGACAGGAACTGGGACCAGGCTAGAAAACCTCAAGGCCAGCCCCCAGTGACCCATTTCCTCCAGCAAGGCTCCAACCCTCTAAAGCAGGGGTTCTCAAACTGTGAGTCCCAACCCCTTTCCCAGGGGTCACCTAAGGCATCTGCATATCACATATTTACATCACAATTCATAACAGAAGCAAAATCACAGCTATGAAGTGTCAACAAAATAATTTGATGTTTGGAGTCACCACAGCATGAGGAACTGTGATAAAGGGCCACAACAGGAGGAAGGCGGAGAACCACAACCTTCCAAAATAGCACCATCAGCTGAGGGCAGAGTAAGTGATAAACACACAAGCTGGGGGGAGGGGGGTCACCTTCAAACCACAAGTTTATTTTGTTTTGTTTTGAGAAGAAAAAAAGGAGAGGTTCTACTTAATTAATGAAATTCTTCCTTCACATCCCATTCGCACCCACAGGAGGGCCCAGAAGAAAGCATCCCTCTCTCAGCTGGCCCACTGCACCGGGCCAAGTCAATGGGAGGCCTGTTGTCAACAGCCCATATGCCTGTCTGTCTGGGTCTGCAGGATCATCAGCCAGCACACCTCCTTTGCTGAATTACGGTGCCTTGTGACCGCCCCTCCCACAGTCTGCAGCCTACAGTGAGACTGGAGTGTCGTGAGGAGTAATGACCAGAGACTGTACTGAGCTAAAACCCCAAGGACACTCGCCTGACCCAGGGAGCTCCAGAGCCTCGCATCAGAGTCTTCCAGTCAGGTGGAGAATCGTCTGGGACAGAGGAACAACACAGGAGCAGAATGAAAAATTCCATTCCTCACTGAGGGAAAAGCCTGTGTTTTCAAGGACACTGGGAACAAAGGAGCTAAGGGCTCTAAGCAGAAGGGGAAGGGCTAGTGCACCTTCAGACACTGTGCCTCTGCATCTAGAGCTGCCTCCGGGACAGACAGATGCCCCACTGACACACTCCAGCCCCCAATTAACTCTGAAGCTAAGGTCATGGTCACAGAGCAAAGCACTGACAGAAAACGCCTTGAGTGGCTGACAGGGAGAAGCCTGGTTCGGCTCATGTCCAGTAGGTTAGCTGATGTTGAAAAACACAGCTTCTTCCATTCTACAAACTAATCTAAAATGTTTTTCATGTATGCATGAGGGGTCTATGTTCATGTAAGTGTACATCCACATGTGTGTTTTACATCCACGTGTTTTTTTACATCTGGAGCCCGTGGAGGCCAGAAAACGGTGTTGGAGTTGCAGGAGTTTGTGAGCCACCTGAGGTGGGAGCTGGGATCCGAACTCAGGTCTCAGTGACTGAGCAGCCAGCTCTCATAACTACCAAACCACCTCTCCAGACCAGGTTCTTTCACTGTGCTCTGAATTACTAACATGAACTCCCAGATCACACGTTACAATCACACCATAAATACATTTATATGTGCATATGTATCTATATGCATATGTGTGGTCTAGAAAGGCTTCAAAGGGGCTAAAGAGGCCCCAACAGAGCTTAAGGATTTCAAAGAAGCCTAGCTGGAGACTGAGGCCGAGAGTTGATTGACTGCCAGGTTAGGTAACGGGTAATGGAGAGTAGCTAGAGGCACATCCCGGCTGTAGAGTTGAGGGTCTGATGGGCTCCAGCCTCAAGTGGCGCTGCAGATGTGGGTAATGGGACCATGGAGGCCGTGGAGGCCATCTGCAGGACCGTAGGATCACAAAGGCGAGGTGTGGGAGCAGGTCTAGGTGAATAAACGGACGGACAGGATTTGAAAAAAACCATACTGCAAGTACACACCATGCTCTGCTAAAAGCCCAAAGACAGTGGGGGGGGGAGGGGTACCCCTGCAGTGTTAGGGGTCCTCCTCTATTTGGAATCCCAGTGAGGGTTTTATATTTAGTAGGGCTGGTGTGTGTGATACATTCCTAGGGTTATCTAGGTTATATGGGCTTGTGGTGTGTGTGTGTGTGTGTGTGTGTGTGTGTGTGTGTGTGTGTGTGTGTGAGATACATCCCTAGGGTTATCTAGGTTATATGGGCTTGTGGCGTGTGTGTGTGTGTGTGTGTGTGTGTGTGTGTGTGTGTGTGTGTGTGTGAGATACATCCCTAGGGTTATCTAGGTTATATGGGCTTGTAGCGTGTGTGTGTGTGTGTGTGTGTGTGTGTGTGTGTGTGTGTGTGTGTAGTGGGGGAGGGGCGGTGGGATATGTGCATGTCCAGAAAAGGGCATCTGATCTCCTGAGCTGGAGTTCCAGGCAAGCATGAGCCTCCTAGCCCTAAGAATGCCCTGCTTTTGCTCAGGCATCAGTACCTCCGGCAGCCCTTCCCCCTCACAGACCTCCACAGGCACCCTGCTAAAAAAACTGACAGACTTCTAAGTATCAGGGTCTCACTCCTGGGAGACATCAAAGCAGGTGTTTGTTGCCTGCTCCCCACCCTGGGAATCAAAGAGTCTGGGTGCAGGCTTGTGCTGCGGAACTGCCCCCACCCTCAGGAAGCTGGAAGACCATACCCCACCTCTGCTATGCGGGCCTTGAGTCCTCCCTTCAGACCCTCCGCCATGCCGTGTGCTTCTGAGGTGGGACTTGAACTCTTCAGAGCCACCCACCCCTTGCTGCTGTCTGGCCACAGCGCTAATGGTTCTTGGAATATACTTTCCTCCTCCAGAACAATAGAAGCAAAGGTCAAAGGTCATAGTGGCCAAAGGAGAACCAAGTGTTTCCTGGGAAAAGCTTCCCCAAATGAGTGTTTCCCTGAGGTCCCCTTGCTTTGTGCACTGAGAGTAATGTCTTTATTGGGAACTTTATCTAATAGTTGTTTCTCTGAACAGCTCATATCTCCCCAGGAAGTAACAGTTCCCAAACTGAAGTTTCCTCGGAATTTTTCCATCTTTGCCTTGCCCTGTTTCCAACTCCTAACTCAGGGGGAAGCCAGAAAGGTACACTTCTCCCAGAGTTGGGAGGGGCATGTAAACTTCCTCCCAGCTGAAAATCCCCTCAAGGGTGAAGCGGGGAGCTCCTGAGATCCAGAAAGTAAACAGATTTCAGACATCTGCTCCGCCCCACCCCAGAGTCAGGAGAGCCCTTCATCCCAGTCATAGAAGCAGTAAGCAGTTGGCTGGGGGTTGGGGGAGGGCTGGAGACTCAGCCTGGGCTCAGAAACGCAGTCCTTCCTGTTCCAGTAAGCAACCCCTGACACACACTGCTCTTATTAACCCCAGTGGGGCTAACTGCTTCACCAACTTGGATGTTGGTCTGTCCTGGGTTCCCTTTTTGGATGAGTAAATGTGTCTGTCATGTCTCCCTAGGGAAGTGTCGCGTGGGGTGTCATTCTTGCTGGTCTGGAACCTACGGAAGACTCTACTCTCTAAGGATGCCCGCTTTTCCAGCTGGTGGACTGAAAATGCTCCAGGTGCAATAGGATTTCCCTAAAGTCCCAAACGCCCCTAAACATCTCATTAAAATCATAAAACAAAGCTGTCAGCTCCTCGGTTTTAAGCACCTTAAGCAGCAGGTGAGCTGCTACCCCCCAGACGGCTTTCACCAAACGACTTTCACCAGACCACAGCGGCTTCCCCATGTGCCAAGCAAATGTTTACACGTGCAGTGATGCTGGATCTTAATTGGTTTTTCTGGATCCCTACCCCAATTCTGATTTCTGTTTTAATCCGCTTTGTTTTCCTTTCCTCCCCTACCCAGAGAAACTGATGCAGTTTCTGAGACCAAAAGAGACAGAGGTTGTAATTAATGCCTGGAGCTCGGTAACTCTAAAAGACAGGTGACCCTGCTTACCTGTGCCTTCCCAGACGAGGATCCATAAGGTATACTGTCCAGACAGACAACTCTGTGTGCGCACGCATGTATGTGTTTGTTCATGTGTATGCTTATATGCATTTTGTGTGTATGGATATATGCATGTGTTTATGTATGTACATGTGTGCACACCCACATACATATGTTATGCACAGGTGTATGGTGTATGCGTGCATATGTATGTGTGTGTAGACGTGTTTGTATGAGCACGTGGATGCATATCTACGGTTGCCAATGTGGGCACATATGAAGACCAAAGATCTTCATTAGGTGTCTTCTATCAATCTTATTTTTTAATTCATTTTATTCATTTATAGATGCTTTGTGTGCATATATGTCTGGATACCACCGGTGTACAGTGCCCACAGAGGCCAGGAGAGGGTGTCAAATACCTGAAACTAGAGTTACTGATGGTTGTGAGCCATGATTAGTACCATAAATCAAATTGTGTAAACTTAGAATTAAATAAATCATACGGTAAACAAATGTGAGTTAGGGCTAGAGAAATAGCTTAGCAGTTAAAAGCACTTGCTGCTCTTTCAGAGGGCCCAGGTTCAACACCCAGAACCCACATGGCAGCTCAGATGACATCATCTGTAACTTCAGTTCCAATACCCTCTCTCATCTCCTGGGGCTCTAGGCACACAAGTGGCTCATGGATATGATTCAGGCAAAACACTCATACACATAAAAGAAATTAATTTAAAAAGAGAACAAATGGGGGCTACAGAGAAGGCTCAGTGGGTAAAGGTGCTTGCTGCCAAAACTGAGAACCTGAGTTTGATCCCAGGGACCCACAGTGTAGAAGAAGAGAATCTGCTCCTACGAATTGTCATTGACTTCCACACATGTGCTGTGGCATGTGTGCACTACCCTACATATACAAATTAATAAATATATATAATAAAAATTAAAGAACAAAGGTAATAGACAGGTATGGTAGCACACCAAGGTTTCTTCCTACATATTACTTAACAACACTCATCTTCAAAAGGACCCCTTCCTCGGTGCCCCAAGGGAGTCGAGGAATATGTCAATTATAAGATGCTATTAAAGCAGCCCTCAGCCGTCTAACATCTGGTGTTAGTGAGACTTTACAGAAATGAAAGAGAAGATGCCCAGATGCCAAAAGAAATTCTGATGAAGCAGGAAGGGCCCGTTAGCAGGCAGCAGAATCATGCAGGCATCCCAGAAATCAGACTTGTGACGTCAGGCAGGAAATCTACTTGAAAGGGGTGAAAATAGCCAGGTGACTGTCTGTCTGTCCGTGGGTGAGGGACCCGACCTAGGATCCCCGCAAATGCTCTGGAACTTGTCTGGCCCCTGATGGCAAGGAATATTCTCTGCTGAGACTAAAAAGAAGACAATGTGAGACAGGAGGGAGGGAGGGAGGGAGGGAGGGAGGGAGGGAGGACGAACCTAGGGATGGAGGAGAAGGGAGGGGGAAGAGAACCAGGAAAGAGGGAAAGAATCAGGACAGAGAGAGGGAGGGAAGTGATGTGGGATGTCCTTCTCTGTATGTATTGCTTTTATTCGACAATGAGCAAAGCTGTTTAGGCCAGTGGCTTAGCAGAGCAGAGCCAGGCAAGAAATCCAGAGATATAGAGAGAGTAGGCAGAGTCAAGGAGATGCCGTGTAGCTGCCGAGGAGAAAGATACCCATAACCTTTACCAGTACTCTCTGGTTACAGGGAAGGAGGGAGGGAAAGACAGGAGGAGGAGGAAAAGAAAGAGAGAAAATGGAGAGGGGGAGAAGAGGAGGAAAAGGAAGGAAGAGAGGGGGGAAGGGCAGAGAAGAAGGGAAGGGAAGGGAAAAAGGAGAGGATAGGAGGGAAGGTAAGAAAGAAAGGAAGGAGAGGTGAGTTTGAATGTAATTGGCCCCCATAAGCTCATAGGGAGTGACACTATTAGGAAGTGTGGCCTTGCTGGAGGAAGTGTGTTACTGTGGGGGTGGACTTTGAGGTCTCATATATGCTCAAGACCACTGTCTCAGTCCACTTTCTGTTGCCTCTGATCGAGATATAGCTAGCACTGTGTCTGCCTGCACGCTGCTGTGCTCCCCACCATGGTGATAATAGACCGAACCTCTGAAAGTGTAAGCAAGCCAGCACAACTAAATGTTTTCTTTATAAGAGTTGTGGTCATGGTGTCTCTTCATGCAACAGAAACCCTAAGACAGGAGGGGAAGCAGACCAAAGAAAATAGGAAGAAAAAGAAAGGGAGGGGAAAAACAAGACAAAGTAAAGGAAAGTCTCACACAGTAATCAAAGAGCAAGTAGAAAACAATAAATAAGCCCTCTACTGACCTTTGTAAGTTCGAGGCCAACCTGGTCTACATAGCAAGTTCCAGGACAACTAGGACTATGCATAGAGACCCTGCCAAAAAAAAAAAAAAAAAAAAAAAAAAAAAAAAAAAAAAAAAAAAGCAACCAAAAACCACACCCAATCCCTGCAAAAATCACAAACAAACAGCCCTCTACCAAAGCCACCTAAAGGTGAGCAGGCTAATGGAGCCCGCCCTGGAGCTTCCTGCATGTCATGCATCCCGGCGAACTGCTAGCTCGCAGTGCAAATCACAGGCCTGGAACTCGGAACACCTCACAGGGACAGGAAGGGGCTGCACCTGTGGAGGAGTTACTTGACTCCTTGGGGTGGACCTTGCAGGGTCCTTGGTTATAATATCCTCATTCAGGGGGTCGTTAGAACCCTAGAAGATCAGTAGTTGTCAAGACTTCCCAGACCCACTGGGCTCTGACCATTTTCTGACCTTGGCCAGGTGAGTCTTCATCTGTCAGCTTTATGATGTTCTTGATAATTATATTTTTAATTTTTCAGCTCTGCCAATTTTTCTGTCCAGACAGGTGTCATATCAGTACCCTACCCTCCACCATTAGAATCAGGGCCTTTTTTTTTTTTTTTTTTTGAGACAAGATCTCACGTAGCCCAGGTTAGCTTTAGACTAGCTATGTAGCCAAGTATGACCTTGAACTTCTGATCCTCCTGCATCCATTTATGCCCAGTTTCTATAGTACTGGGGATCAAACCCAGGGGTTGTGCATGCCAGGCAAGCACTCTACCACCAGCCCCAGAAGCTATTTGTTTTAAATATAGTACAAATAATAAACAATGAGTCATTCCCTCAAGCTTATACTTTGTCTAGGCAATGGCTGTGGTGCAGGCTTTCAGAGCCTGGCTGGGTACACACACAAGCCTGGTACTTTATGCTTCAGCAGCAACTCCTCCACACCGTGAGAGGCCTGAGCTCCCTACGACTCCCTGTTAGAGCTCATCGTGTCCCCGAGGGCTGAAGAATGCCAGCTTCCTGCTGAAGTGTGCTGTGGTGCTTCCCGGTCCCCAGTCCCTGCGGGTCATGTCCCTTCCGTGTCCACGCCTCCTCTAGGGCTTGGACCTGTATCTAGGATCAGTTATTGCCTGCTGTAGAGAAGAGAGACAGTCTGATCCACACTACAGTCAACGGTCCCCTTCCCATGAGAGTCTGGAAGGCAGGCAGACATGCTGCATTTGTAGGATTGAGGGCAATGGGGAGTGGACTGATGGCTCCCAGCCTCCGTGCTCGCCTGAACCAGGCGGAGACATTCTTCAGGAATAAGAGCTTTACAGAGCATCTGGACACAAGCAAGAGCTGCTTCTCTGGACACAGCCTTCTATGGCCTCTGCTGTTAGCCTCTTGCCTGTCCCCATTTTGATCCGTCTAGACTGCTGCCTCAGAGGCTGGCAGAAAGTTCACTGCTGCCCAGAAAGTTCCCATCTGGGCAGTGTGGCCAACCATCACCTGGCTCAACAGTTATCACGTGGATCTCAGGGCTTGGTGGGCACAGTCTTGCAGCTACTGCCTGTGAGGCCTACACTAGCAGTAGAGAGGGTAATACAGGGATTCCTGGGGAGAAGTTCCTCCTCTTCATGGAACAAAAAGGAGCTCATCCATCCTTCTGGCCCAGCCACATCTTCCGCCTGATCTCAGCTTTAGGGAGCCTCTTGGATGAATTGTTTCTGTTGTATACAATGGTGTGTACATGCCTACAGGTCCTACAGACACTGGGGCAGCAATGGCCATACAGAGAAATAATCTGAAGGAAGGGGACCAGAACTCACATCTGGGGTGTTCTCCATATGGCCTCACGGTCAAGTAAACACTGCACAGGTGATTTTTGCTAACGACTTAATTCCTTTCAAAGGAAACAGGTTCTGTGTTCAGAAAATGGTACCAAATGGGGCTGGGGAGACCACTCAGTCAGTCAGTAAAGTACTTGCCTTGCAAATGTGAGGACCTGAGTTCAGGGCCAGAAGCTACAAAGGGGGGGGCGGGCTGGAGCTGCTTGCTAGACTACCCTAATCTAATCAGAAATCTGTCTCACTGAATGAAGTAGATAGCTCCCGAGATGTTCTCCAACACACACAGAGGCACACACCAGTATATAGTCTCAAAGTTGGAAAGGAGAAGAAAGGAGAGAAGAGAAAAGAGGAGGGAAGGGGAGGGGAGGGGAGGGGAGGAGAGGAGAGGAGAGGAGAGGAGAGGAGAGGAGAGGAGAGGAGAGGAGAGGAGGACCAATGGTCCCATGAAACGGGACGGGGAGGCCTGAGACCCTGCTGCTGTGGATTGTCAAGTCCAGAATTGGTGAGCCCTGAGACAACAGCACATGCAGCATCTTGCACAGTCCATGGCTCTCTGCAGACAGAGTCCAGTGCAGGCAAGTGGCTGTTCCTGTCAAGTCCCTGTGGCTGTTTGTGAGAGGCCCTGTGCTCACACTGGGCTGAAATTCACCAAGCAAGCCCCATGGTGTTCCCAAAATTACTCCCATGGTTTCCATAACCAGAGTATTCTGAGGCTTTCCTGTCAATCAAGGACCTTGAAATCCAAGTACAAAAATAGGCAGCCTGCAAACATGCTCTTAGCAGTTGGCTTGAGAGCCCATTTTCATCTCACGCTTGGCTTGCTGCTACTTCAAGGACCAGGTAGGAATGTGCGCCGGAATTAACTTTCCTCTAGTCGTGTAAATGACATCATGCACAGAAACTTGTGTTCTTTTAGAAAGAGCAGGAATTGTATGCCCACCCCCTCAGCATGATGAATGCCATCTTGGGGAAATCTAGCCCAGAGCGGCCATCTGGAAAGACTTATTCTTATGCATGGCCCAACCGCATGCGTGTTTTCCTGGGTGTGAGCACACGTTCTATGTGTTTATGGCAGGAGCCCCTGCCCTGCGCGCCTGCCCTGAAGACAGGAGACAAAGGACTGGATCTGAATCCCAGCTCTGTCCCACTGTGTGCAGAGCAGGATCTCCCAACAGCATGTCCCTGGGAGGTGGTGTCACAAATCACAGTCCCCAAACATGTTGCAGTGAGCCCAGCAAGACCAAGAGGTGGCCCTCTCTGCTGTATAAGATGACTGTCCCCACCAGGCCTGCGCTGCCTCCTGACAGGCAACCTGTCTGTGATGGTTGGCATCTCTTCAAACATCTGAGCCCTTCCTTGATGCCTGTAGGCCCAGGCTCAGAACCACCAGTGGACCTAAGATGACTTTTCCTTGACCTATTCTTCTGGAAGCATGTTTCCAGAAAGACCTATCCGTTAGCCCCTGGGATTCCTTGACTCCTTGCCTCGAGTTCTCCATCTGGGTACCATCCTCCTACCACTGCCATATCAGGCATCTCTTGACATAGGACTGAGGACCTCCTCCCATCCCATGAGAACAGGAGGCAATGTTGTGTCAGGGTCTCCCATTCAAGCTGGATGGGGCTCCTGAGGGGCTGCGATCATTTCCTGGAAGTTTATTTTCTAGCTGATGGAAGACAAGTGTCTACTGAGAATAAGGCAAGGAAAGGAACTAGAAGGCTTGGAATTATTAAATAACGGAGCTAAAACCAAAACAGATACAACTGTGAGACCAAAAAGAAAAAAGAAAAAAAAACGGAAATTGAAGACAGTGAGTATGTACCCTGTAGTCCCAGCTACCTTGGAGGCTGAGGCAGGAGGATCTCTTGAGCCAGGGTGTTTAAGACTAGCCTCAGCAACACAATAATGTTAACTCAAAATAATAATAATAATGAAAAGAAAGAGGCTGGGGAGACAGCGCAGCAGTCGAGGCACTTGCTTGCTCTTCCAGAGGACCTGAGGTCAGTCCCAGCATCTATGTGGGGTGGCCCACAGTCTCCTGTAACACAAGCTCCAGGATTTCAATGCCCTTCTGTCAGCTGCAGGCACCTGCACACAAGTGGTACACATACACACACACACACACACACACACACACACACACACACACATATATATATACACAATAAGTCTTTTTTAAAAGAAGTAATTAAAAGAGAGGCTAGGGAGATGGTTCATTTGTTAAAGAACTTGCTGCTTAAGTGTGAATATCAGGGTTCAGATGTCCAGAATTCTCATAAATGTCAAACGGGCATGGTAACCCACCTTCAGTTCTAACCTCAACAAGTGGAGACAGGAGACCCCAGAATTACCTGGCCATTAAGACAAGCCACATACCGGTGAGCTTGAACGGGAAACTCTGCCCCAAAGAATTAGATGAAAAGAGTGATGGATGATTGCTGACCTCACCTTGCTCCTCCAAACCTGTGCACACAGAAAGAATGCAAGGAGGAAGCCCACATCCAGTCGGCTTAGAGGCTGCATATTATATAGGTAGATCCAAAATGATAAAGCAAGGGTGGGTGCAGGATGCTGTTAGGATCCTCCCGCTGAGTCATTTCCAAGGCCAGCTCTGCCCTCTGAGGCAATTTCTCAATTTCCTCTTCTTCGTAGGCTGCAAGGATTTCTCATTAAGTCAGGCGGCCTTTCACGGATGGTGTATTACAGCCCTGATAACATCAGCTCCATCTCTCACCTAGCAACCTGCCTCCTGGCAGTCTCGTCGTCAGCTGGCTGACACCACTCCAAGGCAGGGGGCACTGAGACCCTTTCCCATCCCCAGGGTAAGATCCAGCAGTCTTTCATCACTATGACCAAACACACCTGAGAAAAATTTCACTTAAAGATGCATTTGAGCCCATAGTTTTCGATGATCTATTCTAGGATCGGCAGACACCACTGCTTTGGGCCTGAGGTAGGCAGCAGGGCACAGTGGTAGACCTGTGATACAGAAAAGCTACCCACCTCACCGTCTGGAAGCAATAAGTAAGCGAAAGACTGAACCCCTCAGTCCTTCGTAAGGGAATACTTCCAAAGGCCCGAAGACTTCCCACTAAGCCTCTCCTCGTAAATGTTCTACCATGGGGGAATTTCTGCCACCCTGAAATGCAAGCCTTTAACACGTGAGCCTTTGAGAGACACCCAAATAATAGCAATGGCCTTCTCAAATCCACGCTCTGAGAATTATGCCACAACCACAAACACACCAATTAGAAAGAAACCAGCCGGGGGCTTGCCCTGCCTTGGACAGCCATCCTGTCATTACTGTTTTGACAACCGCCATGGCAACCGGGAAATTAAAGTGTATTTCCACGTTCAGAACAGCAGCAATGCTTCCTACCAACCTGTCAGGCTGGGTTGTTGGGGACAGACTCCAGGATGCTGATGAGAGGCTCTGTGGCCTTTGCCATGAGAGAAAGGGCAGAGTTGTCTGGCTCTGTGGGGGTCCTGGAAATGAAGGCCAGCTGATGTCCCCTAAGTAATGAGCGAGGACGGTGCTCGGGACATGCATGGATGACTCTGGCAAGTGTAGGTGTTGTGCCGATGGAATACTAGCCACGAAGGGGCCATTAGCCCAACACAGTGTAACTCCGTTCTACCCACGTGCACACGATGAGAGACAGTCCCCTCCTATGGATGATAAAGCCTCTCTGGCCTGACCAGACCACTGACTAAGTGGCACTCTCAGGGGGTGGGGGGACATGGCCTGGAGGTGAACTGGGTTAAACTTGGCTCTGCATAGTCATCCTTTGTATCCCTGGTGGTGGGAGGGGCTTCCCTCTGCACATGGCTCAAGTTCCTTAAATAAAATAGCATGAAGTTTGCCCAGAACTTACACATGCCCTCCTGTGTACTTTAAAGCATCTCTCTGCTACTTATAATACCAATGAGCGTTGCTATGTGCATAGTTCTTTAACTGCATTGATTAGGGAGCGAGGGGAAGGGTCTGCACGTGTTCAGTGTAGACCCCTAGAAACTGTATAGACAGACCATGTAAACAAAGCTATTTAGTTGTTGAATCTGGAAAAGACCACCTGTCCATCCACAGTGACCTTTCTCGCTCTGGCAGTAGAAGCAGCCTGGATTCCCGGGGTGAAGATGGCTCCCAGCTATGGTCTGAGATGGCCAGGGGCTCCCAGTAGGATTCTTTGTCCCAGAGACTCCTGGCTCAATTCTGTTCTCTGCAGAAGAAATTCGTTGAGAGTCATTTGCCACGAGGCAATTCTTTTGTTGTTGCTTGGCTTTTTGAGACAGACTCCTACTGTTTAGCTTTGTCTGGCTCGGACCTCACTGTGTAAATCAGACTAGACTGAAATTTGAGAAGATCCTCTTGTCTTGGCTACAGGCATACATCATTGTGCCCACAGAAGTGTTGTTTGGTTGGTTTGATTTTTTTTCATGTGAATATGTCCTAGTTAGCTTTAACTGTCAACTTGACACAGCCTAGAGCTGTCTAAGAAAGCTGTCTCAATTGAGGGCTTGAACAAGTCAGATTGACCTGTAGGCATATCTGGGGGAATTACCTTGATTGCTAATTGATACAGGAGATTCAGCCCACTGTGGATCTCCTTCTTTAGGAATGTGGTATCATTCTTTCGGCAGATAATCCTGAACTTGTAAGAAAGCTAACTGAGTATAACTCAATCAAAGAGCCGGCAAGTAAGAGCCAGTTCCGTAGGGCTGTGTTCCTTGGCCATGATGTGAGTTCCTGATCAGAGATGGTGCTACGAGGAACAGAAAGCTAGCTAGTCTGCCTTCAAGTTCCTGTTTGAGTTCCTTCAATGCTTGATGATGGCCCGGAACTGTAAGCCAATTAAAACCTTTCTTCCTCCATGATGCTTTTGGGCAGTGTTTTACCATAGCAACAGAAGAAAAGTTAGAAATATGTGTGTGTAGCAGGGCGGTGGTGGCGCATGCCTTTAATCCCAGCACTCGGGAGGCAGAGGCAGGTGGATCTCTGTGAGTTTGAGGCCAGCCTGGTCTAGAAGAGCTAGTTCCAGGACAGGAACCAAAAAGCTATGGAGAAACCCTGTCTCGAAAATCAAAAAAAAAAAAAAAGAAAAAAGAAATGTGTGTGTGTGTGAAATCCACAGCCCTGTCTCCCTCCCTCTTTTCCTATCCCTCCTGTTGATTGCCCTTTTTTCCCCTAGACAATTTGACTATGTTCCTTGACAGTGAAGGACTTCTGTCCCATGGGGAACCCAACCAAAGAGATGAACAGACCCAGCCAAGCTCTCTGGGTCAACCTCTACAGCAAAGCAGGCTCCCAGGTCCCCCTCATAGCCTCATTGGCTATATTTCAAGATCTATGATGTCCCAGCTGCCCTTAACCTGAGATCTGGAGGTGGTCACTAAAGGGACTTGCTTCTGAGGAGTAACGGGAAGCTACACAATGACCCACCTGGTTGCTTAGAAACAGAATAATTGCCCCAGTAGGGCAGCTTGCTTTCTAGACATGCCATTATGAAAAGCTTTCAAAGTCCATACATTTACATGAATATATTTACATATTCTCCTTCACTCCCCATGGTTGTGCCCTAGTAAACTCAGTGCACAAAAGCGTTGTATGTTGGAAATAAAGTTTCTACCCCTGCCCTACTGGGTATCACCGCCTTCTTTCTTCTCTTTGTTTTTTTTTTCCGGGGGGGGGTGATTTTGTTTTATTTTATTTACTTGTTGAGACAGGGTTTCTCCGTGTATCCTTGGCTGTCCTGAAACTCACTCTGTAGACTAGGCTGGCTCTGAACTCACTGCTTCTGCCTCCTGAGGGCTGGGACTAAAGGCCTGCGCCACCGCATCCAGCTTCTTTCTTTAATGTGGTACTGTAGATTAAGAACCTTAATCATGCCGATGTGAAAGAACACTCCTGGGAAGAACAGCATCTTCTACTGAGTCTTCCACAAGGATGAGTAGCAGATGGGAACTCCAGTGATTATGGAGAGTTTGGAATGTGACAAGCCCAAGCCAAATTATCTGGAGCCATCTTTAGCTCCCTTGATAGCCGTGTATTGCCCTTCTCTGTGCGTGTTAGCATCTTTGTGACCATCAGTATGACAGGTGAGATAGGCGGCTGGCTTTTACATGAACATGTACCTATGCACACATACTTCTGTATACATGAACATGTACCTATGCACACATACTTCTGTATACATGAACATGTACCTATGCACATACACTTCCGCATACATGAACATGTGCCTATGCACACATACTTCCGCATACATGAACATGTACCTATGCACACATGCTTCTGCATACATGAACATGCATACACATGCATACACATCATCATCATCACCAACAATCATCAGGCATCAACGCCTGTTCTGTCACTATAAGAAAATACCTGGGGCTGGAAAGAGCTCAGAGGTTAAGAGCATTGGCTGCTCTTGCAGAGAACCCCACCCAGTTCAGTTCTCAGTACCCACATGGAAACTCTGGTCCCAGGGAATTCAGGCCCCTCTTCTGGCCCCGATGGGTACCAGGTACACTTGCAGTACACTTACACATATGCAGGCAAAATGCTCATCCACATATAATGTAGATTAATAAATCTAAAAAAGAAAGTGCCAAGGCTAGGTTGTGCATAAAGAAAGAAGTTTACTTAGTCCCTGACTTTGCACTTTTGGCTGTGAGCCCAGCATCTAATGGCTGGGCCATCTCTCCAGTCACTTCGCCCCTGATTTTGAATGCTCAGAGTCTGATATTAGCAGTCCCAGCTGCTCAGCCTCTGCTGCGAATCTTCTAGCTTCAGCATGCTGTGGTGGATGGTGTGGTGGAGTGATGAGGCCACAGACTTGCTGCTTATGTAACTACTGATTCTCAGGGGAACTATCTGGGGTTCTGAGAGATTAACAAAGATCTCCAGGTGAGCGGCCTGGTGAGACCCAGTGACCAGCCAGGCTCCACCTCTTAAGGTACCGCTGCTTCTCAAATTACCACGGAGGACCAAATTTCCAACACGTGAACTCTTGGGAAACAAGGCAGAGCCTCTTTCTCCTGAGGACTGAGTGAGTCGGACTGCTCCTGCCCTCTGTTCTCTGGCGGGAGGTGGGGGTGGGGGAGGGGTGCGGCGTACCTGTCCTTTCTTTGGTGGCACGGACAAAGTGCTGCCCTCTCACCCTAGTCCTTCCTTTCCCAGGCTTCCCTCCTGGCTCCTTCCCATAGGCAGTAAGGCTGATGGTCTTTTGTGGACCTCAGCAAGTCTTCGACATCTTGAGCAGTGCCTGTCACCATGGTGATAGGTCTGCACTGTGAGGGATACACAGATGCTCTTGTATGTGTAGGAAGAAAATACTGGCTAAAAGAGTGGAAAATAAGGTCCCAAGGAAAAAACAAAGCATGCGTGCAAGCAGGGCCTTCAGGGAGGTGCAGTTCCTCCCAAGGCCTCAAGGAGTCAGCATTTTAGGTACTCAGGGCCCTGAAAGGTCTTTGAGGACAAAAACCCAAACCATAGCAGAGTCCTTCATTCGCTCAGTTATTTTATGAACATCTCAGGCTGTTCCCTTGGTGGTCCCTAAGGGGTCAGAGACAGGAAGAAGAAAAGAACACAGCCTTCCACAGACTGACAACAGTCCCACACCCAAGGAAAGCAAAAAGAAGGAAATGCAGGCAACAGAGTAAAACTGAAACTGCGACACACCTGAGTAAGCCCCCAAACGGGGCCAGCGAGATGGCTCAGGGACCAAAGCTGCCTGCTGCCAATGCCGACGACCTAAGTTCAAGCCCCAGGCCTCACAGCGTGGAGTCCCACACCCCCCAAGTTCTAAGTTACACATGTGTGCTGTGTCATGCATGTGAGAGCATGCATGTGTACACATACATACCAAATAAATAAATAAATAAATGTAACTTAAACATTAAGGAAACAAACATGATGGTTCACAATCTACTACTGAAAGTTCAAGCATTAAAGTTACAGTTACTTGTGAGGGGGACCTGTACCCCTGTACCCCATACAGTAGCATCAAAGAGACCCTCCGGGCCTTGAGGACAGAAGCCAACATAAGGGCATGGCACATGGATGGGACTCCCAGATGGGGCAGTAAGTAACTTAGCCCATGATGAAGGCCTGCTCTGTCTTTCCTGGGAAATACTTTTAAGCAAGGGCCCCTGACCTCCTTCCCATATGGCTTCGTTCCAGTGCAGCTTTTTGCTGCCTTCTATATTTGGTGGATGGAGCTTTATCTGTAAAAACAAAAACAAGAACAGTTTAGGCCGAGTGTGGTGGCTCGCACTTGGCGATCTAAGCACTCAGGAGGCTCAGCAGGAGAATTGAGCTGGAGGCCTGTTCAGACAGTAGAGCAAGACCCTGTCTCAAAAAGCCCTCTGGCCCCCCATAGATATATTACAAGGTAGGGTCACTATCATCAAGGATGAATTTAATATTTCTAAACAGAAGAGAATTTTAAAATAATTATTGTATTTCTTTATTTGTGGTGTGTGTGTGTGTAGGTGCCCTAGGAGGGCAAAGGTGTCAGATCTCCAAAGCCAGATTTTCCGGCAGTTGTGAGCCACATGGCCACACGATGAAAATGTTGGGAACTAAACTAGAAATATCCACAAGGGCAGTGTATGCTCTTAACTCCTGAGACATTTCCCGTCCCTCGAAACAGAAGATATTTTAATGTTTCTGTCACAAAGAAATAATAAATGCGTAAGGTAATAAATATGCTGTAGACCCTGGTTTGATTATTGTGCAATGTATGTCATGAATCAATATATCACATAATACCCTGTAATTAGTCACAATTGTACGTCAATCACTCCTCCACAAAACCAAACAAACAAACCAAGATAGCTAATACCATATTATATCACATTACATTAACGTCTTGGGGCTGGGGAGATAGCTCAGCCAGTGAAGGGCTCACCTCACAGACATGAATACCTGAGTTTGGTGGCCAGATCCCTCATAGAAAGTTAGTGGTCATGGCACACACTTGTAATATCGGCACTAGGCAGGTAGAGATAGACTTCCTGGGCTTTGCTTAGCAGCCTAGCCAAACAGACAAGCTCCAGGGCAATGAGAAAAACACTGTCTCAAAAAAACAGGTGCACAGCACCCGAGGTTGATCAAGTGTGTGGCAGGAGCGCGCGCGCGCGCACACACACACACACACACTTGAAGTTTTACCAGGGTCGCTTACCCACTGACTCTGCTTCAGTCTCCTGGTTATGTGCCAAGGAGCTGCCTGCGTGGCAGCCGCTCAGCCCCAATGCCATTAGCACCTGGCTGCGGGGCTCTTCAGACCTCTTTCTTTAATGAAGAAGGAACGCAGCTTTCTGCACTCAGGAAGGGCTCCTAATGGGAGCCACTCTGCCCACATCAAATGCCTTCGAGAACAGAGCCTTTTCCTTCCACTGCTGGCGAGTGGCGTGTGCAGCCTTTCAATCTGAGCTAAGAGTATTTGCGGTTGAAAAGAAAGGGCTGGGGCTGGAGGGCCTTTATTAAATATTGCTGTGCTGTGGAAAAAGAACGTTTTGAGGGTGTCAGAATTTAGTGCCCACCCCCACACCCCATGTCTCACCATTGTTTCTGTGTAACCGAGCACGGGCGCTGGAGAAAAACAAACATTTTTCTTTTGAATTCATTATTATATAAGAAGATTCCCCTACAGAATCCTGCAGAGCAAAACCCCGGCCACACTGAGCGTGGTCACAGCACTTTCATCCTCTCTTTCGATGAGACAATTTCCTCCGAGCTCTTTCAAGTGATGGATTGAACAGATTGTGGCAACAGATGGGGAAAAATAACCATCTGATTGTGACACAATGCCAAGAAATAGACCCGATGAGCAATAATTAGAAGAAGCCATACTCAGCCAGAGCAGACAATAACCAAAGCAGTGAGCCTGGGGGCTGGGGAGAGGGCTCAGTGTAGAGCTTGCAATGTAAGCATGAGGATAGGAGCTCAGGTTCCCAGCACCCATACAAAAAGTGATTCTTAGAGTAATTCCAGCACTGGGGGGCAGGGGATGCCAAGGCAGGAGGACCCCTGGAGCTTGGTGAGCAGCTAATCAGCTAAATCACCGATTTCCAAGTCCAGTGTGAGGGTCTATGAAAAAAAAAAAAAAGCTAGGTTTGAGAGATGGGTAAGGTGCTTGCTGGAGAAGCGTGAGAGGCCTGAGTGTAGATTGCTGGCACCTGTGTAAAAGGGCATGGGAGGTCAGAGGCAGAAACAGGGAGAACCTGGAGGCTTACTGACCAGCCTCAAAAAATAAGGTGAGAAAGGCACTCAACGTTGACCTCTGACCTCTACATGTGCCTATATGGGTACTGTCTTAGAGTTTCTATTGCTGTGATGATATACCATGACCAAAAGCAAGCTGGGGAGAAAAGGATTTATTTGGCCTACTCTTACATGTCATAGTCCGTCACTGAAGGAAGTCAGGACAAGAACTCAAACAGGGCAGGACTTTGGAGGCAGGAGCTGACACAGAGGCTGTGGACGGGTTCTGCTTACTGGCTTGCTCATCATGGCTTGCTCAGCCTGCTTTCTTGTAGAACCAGGACCATCAGCCCAGGAATGGCACCACCCACAATGGGCTGGGCCCTCCCCCATTAATTACTAATTAAGAAAATGGCCCACAGGCTTGCCTACAGCCCTATCCTATAGAGGTTTTTTTCCTTAATTGAAGTTCCCTTCCTCTCAGATGACTTTAGCTTGTGTCAAACTGACATTAAACTACCCAGGACAAGTGCCCACATAGAGAAAACACAGACACACACACACAGTCACAGAGACAGAAATGAGCAGATGAGAAATGCCTGGCTTTGCTGCCATGATGGGGGTCAGGCAGCAGCAGGGGAACCAGAGGAGTCTGTCTGTGCTGGAAACCTCTGTCCCTCAGAGGTTGTTTGCTCTATTTCCTGTCCAGTCGGTGTGGTGACCTTTAAAGTCAGGAAATACAGTATTTAACCTGCATGGCCCCTGGTAGGGGCTCACGTGGGAAAGAGTATCCGTGGTCACCATGAGGAGGCTGAAGTGAGGTCTTGGTGGCCTGTGAATGACTCCTTATAGTCTGGATTTTAACTGTTCCCTGAAAGGCCGGATTTTGAAGACTTGGCTCCTATGATGCTCCTGGTGGTGGTGGGGTCCTTAGGGGGTCTAGTGAGAGGGAGTTAGGTCGTTAGGTGTGGTGGTTTGAATGAGAATGAACTCTAGAGGCTCAGACAGTTTCCT